>NC_074715.1:30363605-30707385 GCF_947242115.1 Biomphalaria glabrata | reverse complement strand
ATTTAATGTATTTGGCATTACAGAATAGATTCGATATAAGAATTTAATGTATTTGGCATTACAGAATAGATTCGATATAAGAATTTAATGTATTTGGCATTACAGAATAGATTCGATATAAGAATTTAATGTATTTGGCATTACAGAATAGATTCGATATAAGAATTTAATGTATTTGGCATTACAGAATAGATTCGATAAAAGAATTTAATGTATTTGGCATTACAGAATAGATTCGATATAAGAATTTAATGTATTTGGCATTACAGAATAGATTCGATATAAGAATTTAATGTATTTGGCATTACAGAATAGATTCGATAGAAGAATTTAATGTATTTGGCATTACAGAATAGATTCGATATAAGAATTTAATGTATTTGGCATTACAGAATAGATTCGATATAAGAATTTAATGTATTTGGCATTACAGAATAGATTCGATATAAGAATTTAATGTATTTGGCATTACAGAATAGATTCGATACAAGAATTTAATGTATTTGGCATTACAGAATAGATTCGATAGAAGAATTTAATGTATTTGGCATTACAGAATAGATTCGATAGAAGAATTTAATGTATTTGGCATTACAGAATAGATTCGATATAAGAATTTAATGTATTTGGCATTACAGAATAGATTCGATATAAGAATTTAATGTATTTGGCATTACAGAATAGATTCGATATAAGAATTTAATGTATTTGGCATTACAGAATAGATTCGATATAAGAATTTAATGTATTTGGCATTACAGAATAGATTCGATATAAGAATTTAACTTATAGCATATAGAAATTATATTAGTGACATATTTTTTTTTTTAATTTTGTAATTTCTGAGCTAAAATAGGCCAAGATACATGAAGGGGAGCGACATAATATAAACATGTTTTAGTAATTCAACTAATTTTGTTCATAAACTATGATTTTCCATAAACGTAGGACCGCCCTCCGCCCATTCCAAGGTTTTAGGTGAGAATGGCAGTAGATGTATTCGCCCCACCACCCCACCAAATCAGTCAACAGCGGAATGACACAATATAAAGATCGGTTGAAATATCAATAACAAGTTTTAATTTTATAGATATTTAATTGAGTCTGTTAACAAGCTGTGATTTCTACAAATAAATTAGACCACCCCCCCACTCGAAAGTTTATGGAGTAGGGGGATTGATGCCATACCCCTTCCCACCTCACCAAATTGGCCAACATACTAGGAGGGGGGGCGAAAAAAATATAACAATAGGTTGAAATATAAATAATAAATAAATAAATAATTAGTATATATTATTAACATAAGTAATAAATTCGTATACAAATTGTGTGATTTCTTTACTAAAGTTCGTCCGCCACCCCCCTGTTCGGGGGGGGGGGGGGGGTCGGCCGAGTGTGTGTGTGTGTGGGGGGGGGGTCGATCGCCACTACCGCCCCCCCACCCCCTGGATCCGCTAGTGATATATAGCCTATATATATTTTGAGAATCCTAACAATCTTGGTGCTTAAATTTTTCTAATTAGCTATTTTCCTTAAATGTCATTTAATGTTGACGTATAGACATAAGATAGAAGTCAACAAGCTGCTAAAGACTGATACATAGTATATGACAAAATATATAGTGTGAGTCTGGCTATGTTTCTAATGTCTAAACACAGCCCGTGAAACCTCAACTGAAAGAGAGAGACTATTTATGAGCTCTCCTCTAATATGGGATGGCACATTCTGAGGGCAGTACATTTACAACAAAATCATTTCTTTATCGGATTTTTCTCTTCCTGTTCCTGCCTTCCCCTTCCCCTCATCCTTTCTCTCTATCCTTCCCCCCCCCCCCCCCCGCTTTCCCAACCCTCGCATTTTGTGGAACACTCAGACAGGAGGATAGAATAATACCCTCACCAAGAAAGTGGAGAAAGAAGAGAAAGGGGAAAATGGAAACCCCGTTGAAAGAAGGGGGAGCGGGGGGAGGAGAGTAAGAGGATAAAGTTCGTGTCAGCATCCCGTCGAGGAAGAACCGAGGACCCGTTGGTGCTGGAGGGACTTGATTAGCGGTCCTGGACGTCCTCGATCTGCTACCGCGCCCCGGGACGCTCGGGTCCCAATTACCCAGGAGGCATTGCGCGTCGTTAGCGCAGGGCACGTGACACGGGACACTTCCTCTACCAAGTCAATCCCCCTCCCCTGCCTCTCCAATCCTTACCCACAACATCCTTTTCCATCCCCCCCCCCTCCAACAATTTTTTTTTTGTTCTTCCAAAATCGATGTGTAAATTCTTCCAAGAATGACATGCACTGAGAGAGAAATAAACTGGAAAGGGGGTGGAGGGGAGTGTATCTAATGTGTCACATGACTTGTCCTACCATACGTTTTCTGTTATTTACTAGGTTGATTTAATTCTAGACTCCCCATTGAATGTACAAGTTGACTCCATGGACAAACGTTAGTCAAATATTAATTGAATCGATCCACTTTTATGAAGTGGAGGCGCGGTAGCTGAGCGGTAAAGCGCTTAGCTTCTGAACTGGGGGTTCGAATCCTTGTGAAGACTGGGATTTTTAATTTCGTGATCATTAGGCGCCTCCAAGTCCACCCAGCTCTAGTGGGTACCTCTGAGTCCACCCAGCTCTAATGGGTACCTCTGAGTCCAGCCAGCTCTAGTGGGTACCTCTGAGTCCACCCAGCTCTAGTGGGTACCTCTGAGTCCACCCAGCTCTAGTGGGTACCTCTGAGTCCACCCACCTCTAATGGGTACCTCTGAGTCCACCCACCTCTAGTGGGTACCTCTGAGTCCACTCACCTCTAGTGGGTACCTCTGAGTCCACCCAGCTCTAATGGGTACCTTTGAGTCCACCCACCTCTAATGGGTGCCTCTGAGTTCACCCAGCTTTAATGGGTACCCGACCTTAGTTGGAGAAAAGAAAAGACGGTTGGTCGTTGTGCTGGCCACATGACACCCTCGTTAGTCACAAAAACAGATGACCTTGACATCATCTGCCCTATAGATAGCATGGTCTGAAAGGGGAACTTAACTTCACTTTACTTTTATGAAGTGATAAAAAGTTACTGTAACAAAGTCAGGAAACAAGGGATGTTTAAAACGAACAAACAGTTGAGAATACACAAATAGTGTGTACAATTATTGTTTACAAAACCTGAACTTACTCGATCTAGCTCAAGCAGGATCTTAGAATTTCAAACATTTCTTTAAAAATTAAACGATTTTATTTTAAGTTGCAGCATTTGAGTTATATGTAGTTGACAGTGCATCTTGCTGTAAATGTAAATAATTACTTGACAAACAAAAAGTAAGGCGAAATTAGGAATTTGTAAAAATGTTTTTTGTTCGGGACAGAGCAGCTGAACATTACAGTTGGGACTGATGACTATAAAATAAGTGGTTTGGGGTCTATTACAGTTGACCAAACACGACTGTACAGTGACAGTATAGTCAAAGACTGATAAGCACATAGTAGTTTGTTTGGAGTCTATCAAAACTGACCCAAATCATTGAAGCATGGCCTTTGGGGCCTGTGAGAAACACAATTTATGTTGTCTACTAATTAACTGAAATATTCGACTTGTGTTGTTTTTCTTTTTTTTTTATACCGAACGACAAACAATCATTCTACAAAGTTATTAACTCAATGCGTCTGTGTGTCTGTCTGGGTGTATTCTTTTACACTATTTTTCTTCCACGTCCCATCCTAGGATCAAATTGAAATTTGCACTTTTTTTTTATTGCCAACGACAACAAAATAAATCAATAAAAAATGTATTTATCAATTAGTTTATCAATTAGGGAAAATTAATAATTTTTCTTGTATATATATAAAGGGAAACAAAATGCAGTTCTGAGAGACATGGCAGCAAAGAAATGTTGCCCTCCATTTGTTCAAGAAAAAAACGCTTTCTTTTTAAAACAAATATTTTCTCTATTTCGCGTATTTTGTCTTTGAGTGGTAAACTGGTGAGCTTGTGAGATGAGGGGTCTCGGGTTTGAATATAGAATCGCGGGAAAGTCAAGGCGGTTGGTCGTTGTTCTGACCACATGACACCCTCGTTAACCGTTAGCTACAGAAAAAGAAGACCTTGATATCCTTTTTCCGCCCGTAGATATCAAAGTCTTAAAAGTTTACTTTTATGAATAATAAATGAATAAACCGAAGATAAACAGCCAGGGCCGGCCTTAGTGCACAGCAGCCTATGCGGCCGCAGTGGGCCCCGCTAACTCTAGTTGTAAATTATTAAATTAAATCATTTTAACTTAACAGCGTTTCCGTGGCCTCCTGTTTTTCCAGGAGTTCCTGGAAATCTCCCGTAATTGCAAAGTATACGAAAAAAGTCATAAAAATCTCCTGAAAAATAGACAAAATTGTCATTTTGGGGTGTCATTCAATATGGAAAACGCCAATCCTAATCGCGATAAAAAGTTGTCAGCTTTCATTTAATAAAAATAATAAGGTGAATTTTAACCAAAACAGGAAGTTCCTATACTTTGTTGACTTTATTTAATAGTCACTGGCATATAAATATAGATTTAAATCTATTTCGATCTTTTCAAGAAATCCAAAGCGCTATTGTGCGAGTCGAGAGTCTAAAAGTCAGATCTGAACGTCTACCGGCTACATTCTACTGTACATGGCTCGTACAGTTCATTTGACCGTCATGTTGTACTTACTAAAGTATGAATCAAATGCTAAGACGTATTTGTTATCTAACAAAAAAATCTTACAATTTTCACTTATTATCCTTATCCCTACCCAGACTGGACCCCGCGCAATCCGTTTCGCATAGGGCCCCTCAATCTGTAGGACCTGCCCTGCAGATAACATATAAGGTATTAACAGAAATATATAGCACGGTCTCCACAACGATGGAAGGAACATTCATGACGCGTTTCATCAAGGTTGGTTAAACGGTTTAGATTTCTATAAGGAACATACAACTTCGTGTTTTATACATTAGATTTACATTACATTAGATTTACATTAGATTAGATTTACATTAGATTAGATTTACATTAGATTAGATTTACTTTCTTGTGTAGCCAGAGATGAAATCTCAAGTATTGAGGATTCCGTTGACGATTTCCGACATTTTTTAAAACAAACATTTAAAATGTTTTTTGCCAAATTTTTTTCTCCTGTCTTGCTTAAGAACATTGAAAATTTAAAACTTAATCGTAATGGGCCTCCTTACTAGCCATATATATAGACATCAAATATGATTACATTTTTTTTAACCTTCAAGACAATGCAATGCACTATGTTAGAACAGGAACATAAGTATCCCAGCTGTGACGACAACAAGCTTGTTGAGAAGTCTCTAAAATGGATTAGCTTGTTCACATGTCTCTAGACTATTTTTTTTAAAACCCAGACATTGTCCCGTTGAGAAATTTTGGGTCGACGATGGTCCCAGAAAGGCTTTGGTGAAATGAAGGGGAAAAAACTTGTGTTTGATCAAGATCAATAACTCGTGCTTGTCCCCAGGTGTTGTTCCTCCCGCTGATTGGCGGTGGTTAGCTTCCCCTGCTGCCAGCTCATTATAGACTTGTCCAGATGTAAGCGTTGTTAGTCTCCCTTTACAGCCTATTCGTCTTTGGTCGTGTTTACTCTCTTTAGATTCTGTCAACTTGATTTGCCTTAATGTATCACTCACTACGTGTTCCTCTAGTTCTCTATTTCCAAAGTTCTAGGCCTACTATATATTTCTGTATATCAGTGTGGGATTCTGGTAGTGGAGGCTCTGAGCATGATTTTTGTGTGGATGCCTCTACCCTCTTCAAGCTTCAATAAAACTACTCATTATTATATTAATAAATCTAGAAAAATGTAATATTTATCAATAAGAAAATAGACTATTTGTAGATTTAATCTTATTTTCTTATATTTAATTTGCTGATCTGGTTAAAAGTGAAATATTTCTACTGTGAAATCTAATGG
Organism: Biomphalaria glabrata; assembly: GCF_947242115.1. Lineage (NCBI taxonomy): Eukaryota > Metazoa > Mollusca > Gastropoda > Planorbidae > Biomphalaria > Biomphalaria glabrata. The sequence continues at coordinate 30,701,439 of NC_074715.1, read as the reverse complement.
TGAAATGGAGATCTAAGTGTCAGGTTCTGCAGTCATCCAGTGTCGTTACTCCGTCTCATTCTAGCTCCAGGATTTCATGTTACATCACTTGTTACACCACGTGTTACATCACTTGTCACATCACTTGTCACATCACTTGTTACACCATTTGTTACAATGAATACAATGAAATATCTGTCTTACATTTCCAGTACTTTTAAACATAAACATATAGAAATAGAATTTTTGGAAAGAGCAATTTTAGACGTAGCAAAGGTTCGTCAAGTAGTAACGGGGAAGAAAGATGTGAGATCTAATCTCATTCCATCTAATGCCTATTTATATACCACTAAACATTTATGCATAAATTAAATGTAGTACGGTATATACAGTGTTATCCCCCACAGTTATAGTTGACCATTGTCCACAATATGAAGAAGGTTTTGGTTTAGGTCATGAAACAACAGAAATTTAAACACTTGTGCCCGTAGAAATCACACACTTTGAACACATAAGAACTTAATTTCAATAACAGTATTATGTAATTTAATTTCAATAATAGATTTTCAAAAAGTATTTAACATGAAGCTTGAAACTTATTTAATGAAGGACCCCGATAGAAATTATCTCTCCTTTGTATAGTGTTTACATTTTTATTACGATTTTAAATATCACGACACGAACAGGAAATCAACATTTCTGAACTCCCTTTCATTCTCCACTCTTTTGTTTCAGAACTTCCATGTTCACCAAACCACATTTGATCTGTCTGGTCAGTCTCCATTCCTCTTTGTCCTTTGCCTCTTTCAATGACAGGCTCGTCCAGTTCTTAAATGTTTGTCTTCCCTAAGTCTTCTCTGCCTCTTCTTCTTTACCTGGTGCTGTTCCCTGAAGGAGTGTCTTTGCAAGCCCTGATGACCTTTCTAAATTATAATGTCACAAACACAAGATCGGTAGGTTTCTCCATTTCAAACTATTGAAAACTCACCAAAGATATTGTTTTCTTACTTTAAATTATACATTTCACAAGATACAGTTTTTCATTAGGCTTAAAATGATACATTGACATCGAGATAAAAAAAAATAAAGTCATAAATGGCCATCTTATTTGACTACCCTTTTAAATGTCTGGTAAGGGGGCAATACTGACCGATTCACATAAGTCGTCTTGAAGTCTACCATTACCATGAGCTTGGTTTTTACGGTACCAATGTGTTGTATGGTCCATAGATAGTCATTCTCATCTTGAACATGCTAGTTATTTTTTGTTAGGCATTTAGCGACACCGTAACTTCCTAACTAGCACTTTGTTTCGTTTGTTGGTAATGAGACATAGATTTAAACAGCATATTTCTTGGTTTGGGATTTTTACTAGCCAATCTGGCAAACAGTAACTCTATGACCATTTCAACTAACCTTTTTTTTTTCTCATTATTTTACATGTGCCCTAAATATCGTATTGTCAAGTAGAAAGGAATTTATGACCTATTTCATGCATATATTATAAAACATGTTGTAGCAGATGTTATGGTACATGAACCCTAATGATTGTAGATGATACAATTGGAACTATATCTTTCAACACAATCCAATCTACTTGCTGTCCTCGTTAAAATCTTCGTGATGTCACCACAGTGTCTGCCTCATACTTCTCGTACTGTCTTCAAGTATTTCATCCGTGCTTAACATTGTATACAAGCAACCCACACTATTTCATCATTTCAAAACAAACAAAACAAACATGCACCCACTCCATAACCAATGGGTTTTGTGGTTGTTTTATATCTAGAGACATATAGATATTAATTAATAAGATAGATATTCATTATGTGCACATTCTATAAGGAAAACTCTCTGTCTTATTAGCACACTGAGGACCCGCTTTGAATGTCATTTTGATGTTTGAGGACCTGAAGTTCAGGGTTGCTCAGGTACCAAGGTTTCTACCTACCTATCTACCTACCTATCTACCTACCTATCTACCTACCTATCTACCTACCTATCTACCTACCTATCTACCTACACACTGAGAAAACTTAATGTAAAGCTCAGGTCGCTCACGTACTTTATCTACCTACCAGTGCTATCTAACAGTGCTACCTACCAGTGCTACCTGCCAGTGCTACCTAACTGTGCTATCTAACAGTGCTACCTACCAGTGCTACCTAACTGTGCTATCTAACAGTGCTACTATCAGTGCTACCTAACAGTGTGACTATCTGTGCTATCTACCAGTGCTACCTACCGGTGCTACCTGCCAGTGCTGCTACCATTATGCTCAAGAAGAGTCGTACATTTTGTAGTTGACCTCCTTGACCTTCTCGTGTCTGCATCAGAGGAAACAATAGAAAATATATGTCCAAGACAAGCTGCAGAATAAGAGAAGGAGTGTCGTGGGTGGGGGGGGGGAGGAAGAACATTTTGGGGAATGGAGGAGAGGGGGAGGGGATGAAGAAGGAGGAATTCAGAGCTAATAATTTCGAATGGTTGAAATATGAAGGAGAGTGAAGACTTGCGGGAAGAGGGCACCAGGGAGCTTTTATAACATAATTACTAGCCTGAGACGAGGTTTGGAGGAAAGAAAAAAAACTTTGCCATGATTTCTTCAAGAACTCCCCCACCCCACCCCTCGCGCACATCCCACACGCTCCAAACTTCATCTTTTTGGTCTTAAACATCTTCCGAGGTGAGGACATAGCGAGGGTTTCTTCCCAGATAGAGTGAGGCTATGAGGTGTGATAAATGGTGGCCACAGGAATCCGTACAATTGTCCCATTTTGTCGCATGTTAGCCTCCCTTGGTTCTCTCTTGTCAACATATGTTGTTTATCTCCCCTTGAATGTTTATCCCAACGTTCTAACTGAATTAGTTCATCTCTAGCTCAACTTTAACTCTGTAATGTTCAACTCATCTCTAAATCATCTTTAACTCTGTAATGTTCAACTCATCTCTAGATCAACTTTAGCTCTGTAATGTTCAACTCATCTCTAGATCAACTGCAGCTCTGTATTGTTCAACTCATCTCTAGCTCAACTTTAGTTCTGTAATGTTCAACTCATCTTTAATGTATTACCAGCTCTGTGATGTTGGTTTGTTAAAGTCTTCATCTTCCAGAGCCCTGTAATGTTGTTGGTTATGGAGTGTGTGCATATAAACTCGACTATGGATCAAAAATAATGTTGATATAAGTTTTACTCTTTAAAAAAATAGATGCACAGAAGTATATGTAGTGTATTAGGAAGTAGTGTTTTTTATTTCAGTATGGGACATTGGCATACAGTGTAACGAGACATTGTCGTAAGTCATCATTGTGTGTAACATCCTCATAGTCCTAAACAAAATTCCATAATTTCAAAATGAAAATATTAACTGAAAATATTAACAGTATTCTATTATGAAATCCTATACTAATTGTCATTTTCAGGCACTTGAGAGATTTGCTAAAGAGATGCAGAATTCACTTTAGTCTCCGCTTGGCTGCAGACTTATTATTATAAATCATGAGATATAATTTTACTTCAGCATGCCCTGTAGCTGTAGTCCAATATTTTAAATGTATCTTTTTATCATTTTATCCAATCTTTTTATTCTATCCTTCACTGTAGACTGTGGTCCAATCTTTTTATTCTATCCTTCACTTTAGACCGTGGTCCAATCTTTTTATTCTATCCTTCACTTTAGACCGTGGTCTAATCTTTTTATTTCATCATTCACTTTATACTGTGGTCCAATCTTTTTATTCTATCATTTACTTTAGACTGTGGTCCAATCTTTTTATTCTATCATTTACTTTAGACTGTGGTCCAATCTTTTTATTCTATCCTTCACTTTAGAATGTGGTCCAATCTCCCTCAGCTCAGTTCCAATCTCTTTAATGAAAACTTGGTGAAGAGCGCTGGACGAGATGTGTCTGTGCAGCAAGTAGGGGCTGGAAATGCATGACCTAGCTAGAGTTGAATCTAAACTTAAACAATGTTCGTCTTCCATTAAGATTCATTAAACTCTAGACCACAGAATCAGCGTGTAAACGATTTGTATAATGTATACAAAATATGAAAAATACATTCAATAAACCAATAAACATGAGTTGATATAAGTTCTACATGAACTAGCTAACGTACTTAGAGTGCTTCTTATCAGGGCCGGTCCTAACAATTAAGGGGCCCTATGCGAAACTGATTGCGCGGGGCCTAGTCTGGACGGAAATATACGGATAATAAGTGAACATTAAGATTTTGTATTTGAACAAAAATTCAACTTTACTAAGTACAGAATTGCGATCAAATTAACTTTACTTTACGAACCTTGCAACCTATGGCATAAATAAAGTATTGCAGCTTCCGATTAAGGTGAAAATTCGCCCGATTATTACATTTTAGTACATGAAAGCTGACAAGCCCTTTTTTCTTTTATCGCGCGTTAGGAATGAATGACGCTCACAAATGACGATTTTGTCTATTTTTCAGATTTTTATGAGTTTTCGAGATTTTAATAAATTCAGGAGATTTCCAGAAATTTTTCGTATATATTTTGCAATTAAATAATTACACCTAGAATTAGCGCGGGGTCTATGAAAGCGCGGGGCCCACTGCGACCGCATAGGTTGCAGTGGCCTTAGACCGGCCCTGCTTCTGATAGTAGAAAATCTTCTGGCTATTTCTCTCAGCAGTTTATTCATATAGAAACAGTGTTAACGTCTCACTTAACTCTACACGTGTACACTGTTCTCACTTCATGTTTGTTCTGTTGACATCCTAAATATTCGGATCTCTATGACAGTCTCCAAGCTACATGCCATTGCGCGGCTGATTGATTGTGAACCAATTTTAAACATAACAACAACAAAGAAATCATGACATTTTTTACAATAGTTTAAAATCAGATGTGAGAAAAAAACAACTGGCTGCATCAATTTTTTGATGTTTCTGCTTCTTCATTGTTTAGACATCCCACACGAGGCTCGTTCAACTGCGGGCCAGCTGAGGGCCGCACCAGGCACATTTATGCTGTTTTCGGTCACAAATTAGGAATCTGGGATTAGAAATATGGGCGCGACGCATTTAGATAGATTCGAAAATGTGCTAAATTTGTATATGCCAGGCAGTTTAATGGTTCTTATAATAGAGCTGATCAGTGATCTTTAGGACTATAATGACACCGGATTTTTTTCTTATTTTAAATATATGTCGATTTTATTTCTAGCTTGATACCAATGATAGACTGTAGGCTACAGTCTTCAACCCGGACATCTCGATGTTACAATCTTCAACCTGGCTACCTCGAGGCGGCTTGAGGTTACAATTAGAAAATGGTGTTTAAAATATGATCAGTTAGATTGAAAATAGTAATTTCCTGTTTCATACTCTTGAAATTGTTCGTTTCCAAACATGAAACTATTGACTGTACGATGAACTAATCAAGTAGTCAGGTTATTTCAAAACAACTGGAGTTGTTCCCTACTCTACTATAAAGAATACTGTTTTCCACAAAAAGTTTCGAGATTCTCTTTCCGAGATCATTAGAATTTAATACATTTTTTAAGCTGCCCGTCTGTCCGTCACGTTTAAATATTAAAAGCAAACAACATTAATAGGAATATAAATAAAGTTTTGTTTGATTTACATATTTCAGGTGTTCCTACAGATTTGAAGATTATTACATCCTAGCAAAAACCTATTACATCCTAGCCCAAACCTATTACATCCTAGCCCAAACCTAATACATCCTAGCCAAAACCTATTACATCCTAGCCCAAATCTATTACATTCTAACCCAAACATATTACATCCTAGCCCAAACCTCTTACATCCTAGCCCAAACCTCTTACATCCTAGCCCAAATCTATTACATCCTAGCCCAAACCTATTACATCCTAGCCCAAACCTATTACATCTTAGCCCAAACCTATTACATCCTAGCCCAAATCTATTACATTCTAACCCAAACCTCTTACATCCTAGCCCAAATCTATTACATCCTAGCACAAACCTATTACATCCTAGCCCAAACCTATTACATCTTAGCCCAAACCTATTACATCCTAGCCCAAATCTATTACATCCTAGCCCAAACCTCTTACATCCTACCCCAATTCTATTACATCCTAGCCCAAACCTCTTACATCCTAGCCCAAACCTATTACATCTTAGCCCAAACCTATTACATCCTAGCCCAAACCTATTACATTCTAGCCCAAACCTATTACATTCTAGCCCAAACCTATTACATCATAACTCAAACCTATTACATCCTAGCCCAAACCTCTTACATCCTAGCCCAAATCTATTACATTCTAACCCAAACATTTTACATCCTAGCCCAAACCTCTTACATCCTAGCCCAAACCTCTTACATCCTAGCCCAAATCTATTACATCTTAGCCCAAACCTATTACATCCTAGCCCAAATCTATTACATTCTAACCCAAACATATTACATCCTAGCCCAAACCTCTTACATCCTAGCCCAAATCTATTACATCCTAGCCCAAACCTATTACATCCTAGCCCAAACCTATTACATCTTAGCCCAAACCTATTACATCCTAGCCCAAATCTATTACACCCTAGCCCAAACCTCTTACATCCTAGTCCAAATCTATTACATTCTAACCCAAGCTTCCAAGGACGGCGAATCAAGGCAGAGGCAGGGCTCGAATAAGGGACCAGAACAAATAGGTCTACCACACGACCATTCAGACATCTGTTTAATAGCTAATGTAATGTGAGTCTACCACACGACCATTCAGACATCTGTTTAATAGCTAATGTAATGTGAGTCTACCACACGACCATTCAGACATCTGTTTAATAGCTAATGTAATGTGAGTCTACCACACGACCATTCAGACATCTGTTTAATAGCTAATGTAATGTGAGTCTACCACACGACCATTCAGACATCTGTTTAATAGCTAATGTAATGTGAGTCTACCACATGACCATTCAGACATCTTTTTAATAGCTAATGTAATGTGAGTCTACCACACGACCATTCAGACATCTGTTTAATAGCTAATGTAATGTGAGTCTACCACACGACCATTCAGACATCTGTTTAATAGCTAATGTAATGTGAGTCTACCACACGACCATTCAGACATCTGTTTAATAGCTAATGTAATGTGAGTCTACCACACGACCATTCAGACATCTGTTTAATAGCTAATGTAATGTGAGTCTACCACACGACCATTCAGACATCTGTTTAATAGCTAATGTAATGTGAGTCTACCACATGACCATTCAGACATCTGTTTAATAGCTAATGTAATGTGAGTCTACCACACGACCATTCAGACATCTGTTTAATAGCTAATGTAATGTGAGTCTACCACATGACCATTCAGACATCTTTTTAATAGCTAATGTAATGTGAGTCTACCACACGACCATTCAGACATCTGTTTAATAGCTAATGTAATGTGAGTCTACCACACGACCATTCAGACATCTGTTTAATAGCTAATGTAATGTGATGTAATCTAATGTAATCCAATAAGCTTGTATTGTATGTATATATTGAGAACTAGTTGTTAAGGCACCTTTTCTCGACTCATGGTTTTGAGAACCACTTCTTAATGATTGTGTTCTACACATTCCTAATTATGGGTTAAACTTCTTCATTAAAAAACATTTTCTAGCCACTCCTTATTTTGAGAACCACTTCTTATAGATTATTTTCTAGACGCTCTTAATTTTGAGAACCTTTTTTTTTCTCGCAAGTGGAAACTTCATGACCCTGTGACCCCTTTTTTTAACTGAGTCGACATTGCACTGGACAGAACAACAGACCAGTAGCCGGAAGCCCCGCGTGGCCGCCAAGGGAGAATTTTTTGATATTTTTGCCCCCCACGTGTCAATTTGGGCGTCTTGACGGTAAGAAGCCGTGCGGGGTCCCAAATGATTGAAGCGGCCCAAAAGCTCTTCGTGATTGGAAACCATACAAAGTCTAGAAAGAGTTTTGCAAGTTGTGTTTTTTTAATACTCCAAGTTTTTTTTCAAAGAATCCTCACAGGCCCCTCCCCTTCTCCCAATTCTAGAGAACGAAGTGTCTTCTCTTGATGGAGAGTTAGTTTCCTTCAACTTTAGTCTTTGTTGTTTTTATTTGTTCATGAAACGATCTGCTGCCTCTATAGAGTTTTAAATACCAGAACTTCTAGGCGTAGACTTTGAATCTTGGTTTCTGGTTATGCTTTGCTATATTTGTTATACTATACTATACTATACTTTTTATATACATTTATACTATACTATACTATACTAGACTATACTATACTTTTTATATACATTTATACTATACTATACTATACTAGACTATACTATACTTTTTATATACATTTATACTATACTATACTATACTATACAATACTTTTTATATACATTTATACTATACTATACTATACTAGACTATACTATACTTTTTATATACATTTATACTATACTATACTATACTAGACTATACTATACTTTTTATATACATTTATACTATACTATGGAGGCGCGGTGGCTGAGATGTTAAGCGCTTGGCTTCCGAACCCGGGATCTCCGGTCCAACCAGCTCTAATGAGTTGGGGAAAAGTAAAGGTGATTGGTCAGTGTGCTGGCCACATGACATCCTTGTTAACCGAAGGCCACAGAAACTGATGACCTTTACATTATCTGCCCTATAGACCACAAGGTCTGAATAATATTAATATATATATATATATATATATATATATATATATATATATATATATATCACCCGTGAATAATAGGCAATTGGATATTTCTATATTAATTTTCTAGTGTTTAAAAAAGAATGGTAGAGGTTGAATGAGGAAATGAATACACCTTTTTACTCTACTGCCATTGATATTCATTCTGTGTAAAACTAAATAGTTTCACATTTGGTACTTAGACTGGGTACTTCGGTTAGGTACATAGGTTGGGTACTTAAGATGGTTAGGCGACTTCGATTGGCCCTTATGTTCTAGTCTGGCTACTAAACGGGTAGATTCATGATGTTGACGTATAGATGGGTATTAGATTGAGAAATAGATTTGGTATTAAATTGAGAAAAAGATTTTATGTTTAAATATTAGACTGATAAATAGATTTGGTTTAGATTCAGACAAAGAATGGGTATTACATTAGCACAAAGATTGGCTTTAGATGGATGTGGCACTAAAAAAATCACCAAGTGTCATTGTCAAAGTTTTTCCCCATCAGTGTACACAACATACCGCTATGAATGTGAACAAGTTTCGTTTTGGAACATGTTGTTCAATTTAGTTGCTCACTATATCCTGGGCTTTCACATCTACCCCGGTTTCAATGTAAGGTCAAATCACGAGGTACTGCACCACGAATACAAAATATCTCCATCTCTGGTAATTGCTTGCCTCTGACCCGAATTTAAGAAAGGGAAGGGGTTGAACAACGGGAGGAAAAAAAAACTCTATGCCGACAACCGATTTCATTGCAGTGATTGGTTTCAAGCCACATTATTTTTGGATTGCTTTTGAGTTGCACATTTTTTCACTCGGCTTTACGCGCCATCAGAATCCTGGCTAATGGGTGGTAAGGTATTTCACGGATGGAGAGTTGCCAGTCTGGATATGATAATAAACGAAATCTTTTTTGTCAGAAAAATTAAGTTAGCAAAGATGTCATAAAAAAAAAGGGGGCAGGGGGTGTGGAAAAGGAACGGATATCTCTTTTTTTTTTTTGGTTTCATTTCTTAGAATGACAAAGATCTATTTCTGGTTTCACAGTGTCGCATCTACAGCAATGTTCCAATCGTATAAGTTGTTTCATGCACATATATGTAGTCGTAGGCCCAAAATATAGATCTAGTCCAAATAAATGACGTTAAATAAATCCAGCTAGTAATAATAATTATATTAATAATTATAATAATAATAATAATCTTTATTATCCATAAGGAAATTTGTCTTACAATTTGTGCATTACACCAAACCAAAACATTATAACTATAGAAAACCAAAATATACATTCACACCAGACTCACTCATAATTATACACTCGAAAAGTCGACCGGCTGCGTAGCATACGCCGCTATTTTGCAGGTCCGGCCTAGGCCACTGCAACCTATGCGTCCGCAGTGTGCCCCGCACTTTCATAGGACCCGCGCAAATTCTAGGTGTATAAATTAAACCATTTTATAACTTATAACAGATTTCCCGCGGCCTCCGGGAAATCTCCTGAAATTGTAAAATATAAGAAAAGTCATGGAAATCAACGGAAATTATTAAAATCGTTTGAAAAATATTACAAATCTCCTGAAATATATATTCAGAAATTGTCATTTTGGGGTGTCATTTAATATGGAATACGCCAATCCTACGCGCGATTAAAAAAAACGCCATTATGCCATACCCGTAATTGTGGAATCTAGTGAAAGAAGCTTCTCGCGCCTCAAACTAATGAAGAATTACTTGAGGTCAACAATTCTCAAAGATAGATTGAAACATTTGGTACTTCTTGCTATTGAGCGTGATCTATGTAGGAAACAGAATTCTTAGGATATACTCTACGACTTCGCTACACGTCAAGTAATTCTGTGCGTAGTAAAGACTGAATAAAATGCAAAGACGAATTTATTTTCTAATACAAACTCTTAATTTAACTCTTAACTCTTAATTTTTACTTATCATCCGTATCACTACCCAAACCCAAACTGGGCCCCGCGAAATCCGTTTTGCTTTGGGCCCCACAATGGTCAAGTCCGGCCCTGCTATGTAGTGACGGGTAAATACAGAGTAGATTACTTGTTTCTCTTTCCACGACTTCTTGGTCACAATGGTTAAGTCCGGCTCTGCTATTTAGTGACGAGTGAATACTACTTGTCCCTCCCCCTCCCTCTTTTTTTTTAATATAGTCACTGTGTCAACTTTCTTGTCTTCAGGTGAACTATTGAGCAATAAAACATTTTTTTTTAAATTTAGTTTTATTTTAGTGTTTCAAAAGAAAGTAGAGATGGTCACATTTATAAAGTCTTTCGTCTCTAGGTTTTTAAGTTCCTCGTGAAATTGTTAGAATTTGAGCGAGTGTAAGTTAAAATCAACAAGAAATGAAACAATCATCAATCTATATTGTGCAAGCTAAATAGTACACACACAGAGATTGAAAGAGTTGCAGCATCAAGACCTCATGACTCTTCTGAAAAGGGTAATGTTTAATTGGAAGCTTTATCGCCCCTGAACCATGACTAGAGCATTAAGTCTTGAACTCAGTGGAACAAACATATGGCTAAGATTAATTCGTCATTGCGATGGACGTCATCACTGAACAATGACCGTTAAAGCGAGGCTGCATGCCGCTGTCCGGCTGTTGTTTTGGTCCCAGGAGAGAAATCTGCTTCCAACATGCTTCTCACTAGATGCCCACACAACAAATCCTATCTGCTAACCTTTAATTATGTGCTGGAGTTTCCCACCTGCTCAAAGATTATCTTTTTTATTGTGTAGTCTATTTTATGTGTGTGTATGTGTGCGTGTGTGGCGGGGTAGGAGTTAAAGTTGTTGACTTAAGAAAGATGGGAACGCCCAGTTGTAATGTGTTGCTAGTCGTCCACCTCATACTCTATTTCATCAAAATGTGGCTTGAAACGAGCATCCCCTTTAATAAATGACAGCTGTGCATTTGATTCATTAACCCTAGTGATAACAACCGTTGTCGTAATAGCCTGTCGCATAGTTCCCTTTAAATATCTAGATACTTTGGATAGCTAACAATGGCGTAGCAAGAGTGAGGGGGGGGGAGGGGGAGAATTTGAAAATCCCCCGGGCACCCCTCAACCAAATGAGTGTTTTTTACATTAAAAATTAAATATTACGCAAAATACTGGGCCTAAAAAGAGGTGAAGCCTCCCGGGCCCCCAAACGAATGAAAATTCCTAGTTACGCCCCTGATAGCTAAACATTTACGCATGCTATATGAACCCAACTACTTACACGACTATTGTAGTCTCTGTGGTAAATACAATACATGTTTTAAGAAGCACAAAAGCATGTTAAACATTTTAATACAATTTCAGAGTCCCTGTCATTCCACTTATAATGTATCAGGCTGTAACATTTCAGAATTGTTTACGTTTGAGATTCACTGATGAAAAAAATGAGAGTTTATTAATGTCTGAGATGAAAACAAGCTGAAAGATAATTTTTGATATTCCAGTCATTGGTTCAGTTACTTTGTAAGAGTCAAGAAAGAAACTCTATAAGACAAAATACAGGCATCACTTAGATATATAACACAACATACAGGCATCACTTAGATATATAAGACAACATACAGACAGTAACAGGCATCACTTAGATCTATAAGACAAAATACAGGCATCACTTAGATCTATAAGACAAAATACAGGCATCACTTAGATCTATAACACAACATACAGGCATCACTTAGATCTATAACACAACATACAGGCATCACTTAGATCTATAAGACAACATACAGGCAACACTTAGATCTATAAGACAACATACAGGCATCACTTAGATCTATAAGACAACATACAGGCATCACTTAGATCTATAAGACAAAATACAGGCATCACTTAGATCTATAACACAACATACAGGCATCACTTAGATCTATAAGACAAAATACAGGCATCACTTAGATCTATAAGACAAAATACAGGCATCACTTAGATCTATAACACAACATACAGGCATCACTTAGATCTATAAGACAAAATACAGGCATCACTTAGATCTATAACACAACATACAGGCATCACTTAGATCTATAAGACAAAATACAGGCATCACTTAGATCTATAACACAACATACAGGCATCACTTAGATCTATAAGACAAAATACAGGCATCACTTAGAACTATAAGACAACATACAGGCATCACTTAGATCTATAAGACAAAATACAGGCATCACTTAGAACTATAAGAAAACATACAGGCATCCCTTAGATCTATAAGACAACATACAGACATCACTTAGATCTATAAGACAACATACAGGCATTACTTAGATCTATAAGACAACATACAGGCATCACTTAGATCTATAAGACAACATACAGGCATCACTTAGATCTATAAGACAACATACAGGTATCACTTAGATCTACAAGACAACATACAGGCATCACTTAGATCAATTAGACAACATACAGACATCACTTAGATATATAAGACAACATACAGGCATCACTTAGATCTATAAGACAACATACAGGCATCACTTAGATCTATAAGACAACATACAGGCATCACTTAGATCTATAAGACAACATACAGGCATCACTTAGATCAATTAGACAACATACAGGCATCACTTAGATCTATAAGACAACATACAGACATCACTTAGATCTATAAGACAACATACAGACATCACTTAGATCTATAAGACAACATACAGACAGTAACAGGCATCACTTAGATCTATAAGACAAAATACAGACAGTAACAGGCATCACTTAGATCTATAAGACAACATACAGGCATCAATTAGATCTATAAGACAACAAACAGGCATTACTTAGATCTATAAGACAACATACAGACATCACTTAGATCTATAAGACAACATACAGGCATCACTTAGATATATAGGACAACATACAGGCATCACTTAGATCTATAAGACAACATACAGACATCACTTAGATCTATAAGACAACATACAGACAGTAACAGGCATCACTTAGATCTATAAGACAAAATACAGACAGTAACAGGCATCACTTAGATCTATAAGACAACATACAGGCATCAATTAGATCTATAAGACAACATACAGGCATTACTTAGATCAATTAGACAACATACAGGAATCATTTAGATCTATAACACAACATACAGGCATCACTTAGATCTATAACACAACATACAGGCATCACTTAGATCTATAAGACAAAATACAGGCATCACTTAGATCTATAACACAACATACAGGCATCACTTAGATCTATAAGACAAAATACAGGCATCACTTAGATCTATAACACAACATACAGGCATCACTTAGATCTATAAGACAAAATACAGGCATCACTTAGAACTATAAGACAACATACAGGCATCACTTAGATCTATAAGACAACATACAGGCATCACTTAGATCTATAAGACAACATACAGGCATCACTTAGATCTATAAGACAACATACAGGCATCACTTAGATCTATAAGACAACATACAGGCATCACTTAGATCTATAAGACAACATACAGACATCACTTAGATCTATAAGACAACATACAGACAGTAACAGGCATCACTTAGATCTATAAGACAAAATACAGACAGTAACAGGCATCACTTAGATCTATAAGACAACATACAGACATCACTTAGATTATAAGACAACATAAATACAGGCATCACTTAGATCTATAAGACAACATACATGCATCACTTAGATCAATTAGACAACATACAGGCATCACTTAGATCTATAACACAACATACAGGCATCACTTAGATCGATAAGACAACATACAGGCATCACTTAGATCTATAAGACAACATACAGGCATCACTTAGATCTATAAGACAACATACAGGTATCACTTAGAACTACAAGACAACATACAGGCATCACTTAGATCAATTAGACAACATACAGACATCACTTAGATATATAAGACAACATACAGGCATCACTTAGATCTATAAGACAACATACAGGCATCACTTAGATCTATAAGACAACATACAGGCATCACTTAGATCTATAAGACAACATACAGGCATCACTTAGATCAATTAGACAACATACAGGCATCACTTAGATCTATAAGACAACATACAGACATCACTTAGATCTATAAGACAACATACAGACATCACTTAGATCTATAAGACAACATACAGACAGTAACAGGCATCACTTAGATCTATAAGACAAAATACAGACAGTAACAGGCATCACTTAGATCTATAAGACAACATACAGGCATCAATTAGATCTATAAGACAACAAACAGGCATTACTTAGATCTATAAGACAACATACAGACATCACTTAGATCTATAAGACAACATACAGGCATCACTTAGATATATAGGACAACATACAGGCATCACTTAGATCTATAAGACAACATACAGACATCACTTAGATCTATAAGACAACATACAGACAGTAACAGGCATCACTTAGATCTATAAGACAAAATACAGACAGTAACAGGCATCACTTAGATCTATAAGACAACATACAGGCATCAATTAGATCTATAAGACAACAAACAGGCATTACTTAGATCTATAAGCCAACATACAGACATCACTTAGATTATAAGACAACATAAATACAGGCATCACTTAGATCTATAAGACAACATACATGCATCACTTAGATCTATAAGACAACATACAGGCATTACTTAGATCAATTAGACAACATACAGGAATCACTTAGATCTATAACACAACATACAGGCATCACTTAGATCAATTAGACAACATACAGGCATCACTTAGATCTATAAGACAACATACAGGCATCACTTAGATCTATAAGACAACATACAGACATCACTTAGATCTATAAGACAACATACAGACATCACTTAGATTGTAAGACAACATAAATACAGGCATCACTTAGATCTATAAGACAACATACAGGCATCACTTAGATCAATTAGACAACACACAGACATCACTTAAATTTAGAGATTGCAAGCTATATTTCGTTGATATTGAAGTGTACATTATCATCATGATGTTGAATTATTGAGAATAAAGCTTTATGTAGTTATCTGCCCTTTTGTTCTTTTGATTATTGTTTTTGCATTGTTGAAACACCAACTTAGCGGACTTGTGCAAACTTTCATTTTAACATTTTTCACAGTTTGATAGTCATTTGTACAGATACATAGCGTGAAAGAGATTTCATTGATGTTGCTATTTTAATGGATCGATCTCCATCTGGTTCAATAAATGAAAACAAAAGTAGTCGATGTGGATCTAAATAGATTCAAGATGTACGCATGTTGTTTTTTTTATATAATTCATAGAAGATCACGAAGAGCCCAATCGACATTAACTCCGTGACTTAGCCAACAAACCAGAGCCAACATGAACTCCGTGACTGAGCCAACAAACCAGAGCCAAGGTTTGGCATTAGGCACTCGATCTATACCTGGCATTATTCATTGTCCATAAGACATCACTGGACGAGACCTTCATTACGTACTACTCTGACACCACCCATAGTCTGACAACCCAAAGTACAGTCAAGGACAATGACCGCTGAAATGACCCCGAGATCTTGGGATTTTGATCTTACGGACACACGGGATCATTGACCTCCCCGAGAAGGAACCTCGTCCGCCTGCCCTAAACTGTAATGAGCAGTGAATTTAAAAAATTTTACTATTTATCAAAACAGAATCGCTGTATTTATTAAAATTATACATTAAATTAAAAAAATTTTAATATTTATCAAAACAGAATCGCTGTATTTATTAAAATTATACATTAAATAAAAAAAAAATTATATTTATCAAAACAGAATCGCTGTATTTATTAAAATTATACATTAAATTAAAAAAATTTTAATATTTATCAAAACAGAATCGCTGTATTTATTAAAATTAGACATTAAATTAAAACAAATTTAGGAAAAAAGAATGAAGTGGGCCCTATGTGTCATCTATGGTGTTTATTTATTGTATTTGTGAATGAGAATTAAAAATTTTTGAAATACTTTGGGCTATGGTACAAATATTAGCTCGGGACTATCTGATTAAATTACATATTATTACATTTTATTATATAATATTATGGATTTTTTTTTCGATGTATAACTCCAAAGATAGAAATACAATCGCACCATTACCAGCGGGGGAAATGCTGTGTGGGCGACATCGTTTCGACCATGGTTAGATAATAAATATTAGTTTGTTTTACACATAATAATAATAATAAATTAATAATAATAATAATAAAATCTCGACCCTGGCAGTGCCAGAGAATGAAAATTAATTCATTTCTACAGTAATAATAGCTGGATATTGTCTCGCGGATTTATGTCACCACTGTATATTGACATCTAGCAAGGTTCAGAAGCAGTAGAATGAAATGTAAACATTTGTTATCCTTGCAGGAAACAAGTATAATAACAGTTCTTAAAGGGCGATGAGAAGTTGACTTTCGTTCTGCAGCTTTGAGTTTCATGTCTGCAAATGTGTTCTTCCAGCCCTGGTACTTACACCTCGTTCTGACAAACAACAACATTGGCCTACTTATGATGACGTCACATCAAACCATCTTTATTGAACAGATTCAGTTTGATATTTATGTTCAGTATATTAGAACCGCA
The DNA here is from genome assembly GCF_947242115.1 of Biomphalaria glabrata. Lineage (NCBI taxonomy): Eukaryota > Metazoa > Mollusca > Gastropoda > Planorbidae > Biomphalaria > Biomphalaria glabrata. Next base: position 30,684,147 of record NC_074715.1, on the reverse strand, counting down.
ACAGCAATCTAGTCCTCTAGCCACCGCTCATACCTCTCACTACAAAGCATTGTTTGACACACTCGGTGCCGGAGAGAGGGGAAAGTCTGGGAAGTCCTAGTGTGGAGGCCCTTCACTTCTGCAAGTCGGAGTGTACATCTACACTATTATTAATACATCTAAAAGCACATCATATTGGTATTGGTGAAGAAAAATAGAGAGCTTGTGGATTAATCGTATTTCCATTACTTTCTTAATAATAATAATAATAATAATCATTTTTATTATCCGTGAGGAAATTTATTTTACTATTGTACATTACAAAAAAAACACTACATGATTAGAGCCAACAAATTGTACAATAGCACACAAAGATAGACGTTCATAACCCAGTTTCTCTTGAACATGACATGCGAAATATACAACATATATTGTTCAACGATTTCATTGCCTAAGGAACAAAAGAAGTTTCGTATCTATTTGTGATTGGTATCTTAGATCTTCTTTGTGATGGTCCAATGTCAATATCATGAAGAAGAGGAAGATTTTTTATGCTTAAAATCTTTATAGCTTTCTTAGCATTGTTTTTCTCAAATAGGTGTCCAAGTATTTTTATGTTCTCATCAGCTACTGAAACAATATTATTTTCTTTCTTTTGGGAAGTCGATAATCATTTCTTTGTTGTTTTTTTTTTACTTTCAATATTAAAAATTGTTTTTACATATATGTAATACTTATTACATATATGTAATACTTATATGTAATAAGAATATTAAGTTACAGACTATATATTTTTGAGATGCGGCCTCACGATGAGGCACTCACTGAGTGGCCACACAGTCTTGCGCTGTCGTAAATCTGGCCCTGGACACGTCCATTACCAATGTAAAGTAAATTTTTACTGTGAAATTGTAAATTCGGCGAAATGCACAGACAGTTTAACGAATTCTTAGTTTTTAGTACCCTTACCGAGTTCTATCAAGGTCATGTCTGTCTTGCACCAATCTTAAATACTTTACTTCTCTCCATTACAACTCTCGGATCAAGTTTGAACTTTGCACACAATTATTCCCTCTCGATGTTCACGTTGACCAATTAGTCGTGATGAATTCATTCTGTTTCAAATGAAAAAAACTGTCCTAAATAGGTGGGGTGCGGCCCGTGACAATAATTACTCACAGTTGCATCCCGGGCAAACAAGACGGCTGGCATACATAAAGGTAAAGGTCTACTGATAAAGGTTTCTCCTTTGCGAGCAACAAATGTATATGGTATTGCATTTATTTCGTTCAATGTTCAGCCATTCAAACTTGAGTTCAGGACTGATTCCAAATAATTGATGCAATGTTTAACTTAATATTAGCTGTGTTTCAAATATTTTTTTATATTTATATATATAATATCTCTATACACGACACACTGCTTAAGCTGACACTATCAACGACACACTGCTATACGCTGACACTATCAGCGACACACTGCTTTAAGCTGACACTATCAGCGACACACTGCTTTAAGCTGACACTATCAGCGACACACTGCTTTAAGCTGCCACTATCAGCGACACACTGCTTTAAGCTGCCACTATCAGCGACACACTGCTTTAAGCTGACACTATCAGCGACACACTGCTTTAAGCTGACACTATCCAAGACATGCTGGTCAGGCGAGTCTCCGCGCATGTACCAGAGGCGATACTGACATAATGATACAAAACTGGACACAGAGATATTGACCCACCGACATCCAAGATATATTTTTTTTCTCTCTCCGGACCTGATCTCAGGTACTCAATCCACTGTCTTGGTCAGAAAGGAGCAGCTCACCTTCCCCTAGTTGAGTCCTATGTCAGTTTACGTCATGTGACCAGTCAGTGGCTTGAGGCGACGTGTCGGCACACGACCTTAATTAGCGTCCATGAATCACGAGGACGCGGATCTGTACAAGAGGTGGACGCATACAAAGTGAATAAAAAATTCAAAATAAAAAAAATCTTTCAAAATATGTCAAGCTATCTCTGGACATTAGTATAGACATTAGTATAGACATTAGTATAGACATTAGTATAGACATTAGTATAGACATTAGTATAGACATTAGTATAGACATTAGTATAGACATTAGTATATCTCTGGACATTAGTATAGACATTATTATATCTCTGGACAGCATTGAAATGGATTTTATTTACGTTTTGGGACATTCTCAGCATCAGTACAAGTGTTAGATCCAAACTGACATTCTTGACTAGACATTCTCAGTACAAGTGTTAGATCCAAACTTACATTCTTGACTAGAGATTCTCAGTACAAGTGTTAGATCCAAACTTACATTCTTGACTAGAGATTCTCAGTACAAGTGTTATATCCAAACTTACATTCTTGACTAGAGATTCTCAGTACAAGTGTTAGATCCAAACTTACATTCTTGACTAGAGATTCTCAGTACAAGTGTTATATCCAACAAACTTACATTCTTGACTAGAGATTCTCAGTACAAGTGTTAGATCCAAACTTACATTCTTGACTAGAGATTCTCAGTACAAGTGTTATATCCAAACTTACATTCTTGACTAGAGATTCTCAGTACAAGTGTTATATCCAAACTTACATTCTTGACTAGAGATTCTCAGTACAAGTGTTAGATCCAAACTTACATTCTTGACTAGAGATTCTCAGTACAAGTGTTATATTATTTTCTTGACGGATACAGTCGATACGCCTATGAATCTCATTTGGTAATAATCTTTAAAAAATAAGCTTCTTATTTCCTTGATTAAAAGTTATCAACGCGGGTCAATGTATTCACACATGTATCGAAGCAACTTCAACCTAGTTGCTTTGGTACGATTACTTGAATAAAAGCATTCTTCTTCTTCTCTATCATTGTCCTAGGAGTTGAGCTGAGGACTTTAAACTCTAGGCCCCTGGAAGTTTGCCTCCATCTGCCTGTCTGAACAAACTTCTGTCAGGGAAAAATCCAAGCAGATGCGTTTTTGTTTACATCTTTATTACCGATGGTTCGTAACCCAAGACGCTCAGGTTAGCGGGGGAGGCCGAAGTCCGAGCACACCGGAAAACTTCCACATTTTCCATCTCTGTACCAAGCACACCGGTTGATATAACAATGGGGTATATTGTTGTTTTAGATAACTTCCATAAACGCTTAATCTCCAAGCCTAGGTTCCCATATTTTCGTTGTTTTTCCAACTCAGTTTTTTTTTTAATTATGAGATAGTGGTAGTGACTCGAGAACCTCTTGTAGTGAGTATTTATAATATGGAGGAGTATCCTTATCGATCAAATTGTGTGTCAAAGCCAAGTGCTGGTGTATTAGCTTTGCAATTTGGTTATGGCGACCTAGGTAGGCAGATTCCGATAGGGCTGAACATCCTGCCTTTGTGTGTTCAATTGACTCACCCACATTTTCGGCATTTGTCAACAATATTTTTATTATTATTATTATTATTATTATTATTATTATATTAAAGAACTTAAATATGCCACTTTAGCATACTTAGCTCCAGTTAAATATCGAATAAAAAATTCAAGTCACCTTCAAGATTGGAACTCTAGTCGCTCAAGCTAGTGAGCCAAAGCGTTTTTTCTCATACACTCTGCATAGACACGGAGCATCTAAACAGAAATATGACATATTCATCACTAACATTATATAGTAGAGGTCTCGGGTTCCATTCCCAATTAACACTGAGATTTTGATTTCGGAATTTTTAGGGCGCCCCTGGATCCACCCAACTCTAATGGGTATTAGACATAAGTTTGGGAAAAGTAAAGACGGTTGGTCGTTATGCTGGTCAAATGATACCCTCATTAACTGTGGGCTACATAGACAGATGAAATATGCATCACCAGCCCTATAAATTGTAAAGTCTGAAATGGGTACTTTACCTTGTTTTCAAATGATCTAGTAGGTAACAGAGACCAATGGGTACTTTACCTTGTTTTCAAATGATCTAGTAGGTAACAGAGACCAATGGGTACTTTACCTTGTTTTCAAATGATCTAGTAGGTAACAGAGACCAATGGGTACTTTACCTTGTTTTCAAATGATCTAGTAGGTAACAGAGACCAATGGGTACTTTACCTTGTTTTCAAATGATCTAGTAGGTAACAGAGACCAATGGGTACTTTACCTTGTTTTCAAATGATCTAGTAGGTAAAAGAGACCAACGGCAGTCGAAAATGCAAGGGGGAAAAGGAAAAAAATATTTTATATAATTGGTTAGCAAAAATAATTTCATTGCCTAGAGTCTTACAATTTAAAAACAAATAAAAAGAAAATAGAGAGAGAGAAAGAGAGAGAGAGAGAGAGAGAGAGAGAAGGAGAATTGGAGAGAGAAAGAGAGGACAGAAGAGAGAACAGGGGTTATAAAGAGAGAGAGAGAGACGAATAACATTGTTCCGAAATATATTGTTGTGTATCCTACAAGTAACTGAAGAGGAAAAGGGTTAAACAAAAAAACTTTCTCTGTCAAGCAAAGGGAGAGAATAGGCAAGGGCAGCAATCCTAGTAATGAACATGTAATGCGGGAAGCACAGGTCACATGCAACAATTTGGTGACAGAGAGCGCATGGGGAGAGATAATTTGACATCTCCTGACAAGGAGGCCGCCAGTTGTCTACTGGCATCATGTTGGCCCATCATTACGGCCCTAGAGTCGTCAATTCGCCATTTACGATTCATACTTTGTATAGAAAATAATGATACACCAGGAAGCCGAGGGGGCCAGACTTGAATACAGGCCCGTCGTAATGTGAGGCACACCAAGGAAGGAAGAGGACACCGCCAGGAGAAGATAACTCCGGTGCGGGATGCAAGAGTCGCGTTCTTGTTAATGCTTGCGAATGAAATCAGCCGAGATCAGAGGAGCCGGGGGGAGGGCGCCATATTTGTTTCAGATATGTCTAGAAAATTGTAACGTTTTTACAACAAATCGGTAACATCGTAACACATAAAAACAGTTACAACAAAATGAAACTTCTATTTTATGCTAGTTATGATATTGTAACAATTAAACATGATATATCTGATTTTACAATTCAAGTTCGTGTAAGTCTTATTAGGCCAGTTAATGTCAAGTGTTTGTGGGGGAAATGTTATTTTCTTATTTTATATAATACAGATGTTACTTAAAAAAAGAAGATGATTACGTACTACGCGGCATGCATCTAGTCATGCATGTTGACCAATGACTTAAATTCTGCCAAGTCACTGGTTTTCCTGGCTGGCTTAGGCAACCCATTCCATGCTCTAATAGCACTAGGGAAGAAGGTGCATTTGTACAATATTGTCCTAGCATATGGGAATGTGCCTTTATCTTTGTGTTTTTATAAATAGTTTATTAGATTTTGTTTTTATATTTGAAGATTATGGTTCAGTGTTTTATGTATAATTGCTACTTTACTTTTAAGTCTTATATCCTGAAGGCTTTCTAAATTTAGTGATTTTACTAAAGGTGTTACTCTAGTCAAATGTGAATATTCTTTTGTTATGAATCTCACTGCTCTATTTTGAGTCTGTTCCAGTTTCTTAATGTTTTCTTGAGTTGAGTTGAAGTGCGTTATGTGGTTACAACAACGAAAAAGGGTATTTATTTCTTCCTGCAGACATCAGGTATATTGTAACACTTAGAGCTGACAGACAGTCCAGGTGTGTTAAAGAAAACTTGACAATCCATCATTATTCACCAATTATGTCAATATTAAATAATATTAAATAGTCAGTAAAGAAACACAAAAGTACACATATTTTAGAATGTATTTGTTTGTTTTACATCTTTCGGATGTTTCTTCAGAATTGAAGAAGAATACTTACTGGCCCAAACCTCACGCAGGACGGCGGGAGATGGCGGCGGGTAGGGCTTGAACCCGGGACCATCGAGACGACAGTACAGACCACAGACTTTAATAATAATACTTATATATGTTCCTAAAATACTACTGACTGAGTTATTCATTCATTCGTTTATGTATATATCAAGAGATCTCATCAACTGACGTACGGATTGACATGAAATTACGTACACAGGTTCATTTTATTTCTTAGGTGCTTGGTAAGAAATGGTTTTGAGAGACTCTTAGTCTGAACGCCGCAACTTGTTAAAAACCACAAGATTTCCATAAAACCTTTGTATTTTACTTTTGGTAATTCCCCTAAGAAGCATTCTACAAATTAAATCATAAATAGAATTATCACAAAAATAAGATTTGCGTTTTTTTTAAAGCATATTTTTTTCTTCTTTCCTAATTCAACTTATTCTAATTTTTTTTTTGTTTTGCTTTATTGTATATTGAACAAAGAAAGAAAATAAAACCTGAACCTAAAAGCATGAAAAAGATATATTTCATTTGGGGGGGGGGTTCGAGAGAACAACAAGATTCTATCATGATTCCATGTGTAGACAAGACTGCTCTACATCATTATCTATATTTTTGAGTAGACCTCGATCTTGAATTCAGAACTCACAGGCCTGTCAGTGTGAATGTAAAGATTATACACAGGCCTGTCAGTGTGAATGTAAAGATTATACACAGGCCTGTCAGTGTGAATGTAAAGATTATACACAGGCCTGTCAGTGTGAATGTAAAGATTATACAAAGGCCTGTCAGTGTGAATGTAAAGATTATACACAGGCCTGTCAGTGTGAATGTAAAGATTATACACAGGCCTGTCAGTGTGAATGTAAAGATTATACACAGGCCTGTCAGTGTGAATGTAAAGATTATACACAGGCCTGTCAGTGTGAATGTAAAGATTATACACAGGCCTGTGTGGGGAGTCGGGGAGGTCATTCAAAAGAATAAACGATTACAATTTATACAACCAAATTGTTATTTCTTAAAGAAAAAAACAATGACAAAATAAATGACCCGGGGGGAGGGCATCCCACTGAGGCCTTCGATAAAAGCATTTTTTTTGTATATTTAGGCCTGAAACTGATGGTCTAAAAAAGGTGTTCTATACCGTACATTGCATGTCTTATGATTGAAGGATACAAACAAAAAAGAGAGAGAACTAACTAAAGATGCTATATCAAGAGCTGAAAAGTGTGTGGTAGGGGTCAATCCGTTCAATGATGCTAAACTAAAGTTAGGGCATGTTCTTATAATGAAAATAGGACCGAAAATTGTGAAAGCTGGGGTGGAGGAGGGTTCCGACAGAAAGGCAATATAGAGTATATAGAGTATATAGAGAGTATATAGAGAGTATGTAGAGAGTATATAGAGAGTATGTAGAGAGTATATAGAGAGTATGTAGAGAGTATATAGAGAATATATAGAGAATACATAGAGAGTATATAGAGAGTATACATAGAGAGTATATAGAGAGTATTTAGAGTATATTGGATCGAGAAGCCGAAGTCAGAGATTGGACGTAGGACTTTTTTTTTTTTGTTGTGGCGGGAGGGCGAGGTTGGGTGGAATAGTAATACTAGAATTCACAACCGAAAAGTTATTTGTGTATGTCGGGGCGGGGGGGGGGGGGGAACCGTCGATTGAACTCAAAAGTCTATGTCAGTGAACAAAAAGAAGTTCCAGAGAGAGAAGGAATGAGAGAAAGAGAAAGTGAAAAAGAAAGAGAAGGAATGAGAGAAAGAGAAAGTGAAAAAGAAAGAGAGAGAAGGAATGAGAGAAAGAGAAAGTGAAAAAGAAAGAGAAGGAATGAGAGAAAGAGAAAGTGAAAAAGAAAGAGAGAGAAGGAATGAGAGAAAGAGAAAGTGAAAAAGAGAGAGAAGGAATGAGAGAAAGAGAAAGTGAAAAAAAAAGAGAGAGAAGGAATGAGAGAAAGAGAAAGTGAAAAAGAAAGAGAGAGAGAAGGAATGAGAGAGAGAAAAGGAGTGAGAGAAAGAGACAGAGAGAGAAGGAAAGAGAAAGTGTAACAGATACTAGAAATCACGACCTCTGTTCTGGGAACGTGACAGTGACAACCCTTTAGAGTCCATCAGAAAGTGAAAAGGTTTCACGGCCAGAAGACATATATAGCCAGATATGGAATGATAGCAATACTAATCATTGTTGTTATTAGATAAGATAAGCCATTTACAGACCAGAAAAAAAAATAAATTTTAATCTGAAAAAAAATAAAAAATTTCAAGACTATTTGACCAAATTGACGAGTTGATGTATACACTACTATAGTATGTAGCTTGAGCTTGTTCAGTTCCAGCTAACTCTCGAGTCAAGGATCCGAAAAGGAATGCCAAAAAAGTTAGAAAGAAAGATAATCTAATGAGGTTATACTATTTCTTGATATAAATATTTCAATTCTTAATACTCAAAATCCCCTTTCGTGTTGTCTTAACAATGCTAATAGCTCAAATGTTTGTTTTTTTATTTTCTTGTTGCTTGTATAGACTGAAGGAGATGCTGCGAACTCCAGTTTTAAAAAAGTCGCCGTCGTTGAGAACTTCTTCGACATCATCTACAATGTCCACGTTGAGATGGACGGCCGTGGAGGGAAGCATGCTGGTCAGAAGAGGACCTACAGGGCGGTAAGCTGGCAGAAGACAAAACAAAGATAGTCTATGTTATGTCTTGTCTGTAAGGTGTCTCTGTTACAATGACTTCAACTATTCGGTTTAAAACTATTTTCTAAGCGAGCTACACAGCATTGTCAAGTGGCTATTGTAAACATGAGAACAGATATCAGCTTGTTAGTTAAGTTGAAGGCATGTCGAATGACCAGGCGATACAAGGCATGTCGAATGACCAGGCGATACAAGACATGTCCGCACAAGACGCTGGTTTCAAACAATAACTGAGAAAGAAATGTCTACCCTGTTCACTTTTTAAAAGCACTCATTTTTCATTCAGAAACACTGCGAGTTACACTTAACGCGTTGTGTGTGTGTGTGTGTGTGTGTGTGTGTGTGTGTGGCTGTAGAGAGGCATGTCTACAGTTTTTATCAGCACTTGATGCTCCATGAGGGAGGTCGAAAAACAACACAACACACACAACACACATACAACTCTCACAAACAACACACACACAACACACATACAACTCTCACAAACAACACACACACAACACACATACAACACTCACAAACAACACACACACAACACGCAAACAACATACATACAACACTCACACACAACACACACATACAACATTCACACACAACACAAACACACAACACTCACACATACAACACACACAACACAAACACACAACACATACAATGGAGACAGTTGGATAGTAAAGGCGGCAGAATCAAGAGAGAAGAGAAGGTTACAAAAAAAAAAAAGAGACAATCCCCGGGCGTAGACGGTGGGTGCTAGTTCAGGCAGAATTCAAAGATCAACACCATCAATCAGAAGCCTAGAACATGCAAACTATGCCATTTTTCAAAGTTTTAATGACATTTAAGTAGTCTGAGAGAGAGAGAGAGAGAGAGAGAGAGAGAGAGAGACATCTGTTGGTTAGAGAGATAAGAAAGACGAAGTTGTCCAACAAGAAGAATGAATCTCAAGAACAGACCTGGAGAGATACATGGAGTAAAGAAGGAAGTCACTGAGAATGACTCGAAGAAAAGAGAAAGTCAAATTAACTCCAGACATTTCTTCGCTGCATCAAGTCCTTCACCGAACTTTGCCATATACAGACAAAAGTCTGAGTGTGACTACGTTATTTTAATCGAGTTATGTCCCTTGAGTTCCCAAGCCCCATCCAGCCCATCTCTGAGCAGACGTCCAGTGACCTCCATTTGTCGGCACCGAACGGTTAAAACCCCCTCAGTAAATCCGGCCTGGGACTTTATTTCGCAGGGCAATTTTCTGCCCTAACACCGTCTGTCGGGTGGAGCTCTCTAATTGGGCCAAATTGATGACATCAGTGGGTCCCGATACCTTGCTCTATTACCTCCCCTGTCTTCTGATTACTCCCCCTGGGCCCGCTTCCGCCATTTCGGACGAAAGAATTTCGGATCTGCCTTGATTTGGGTCTTCCAGAGCTGACAGTGTTGGTGACACGCCAGCGCGCACATGGGGCCGTCTGGAACAGATACAGTATGTGTATGTGTGTGTTCGTGAGTTTTTCATTTGGAGGAAGAAATGAGTTTAGAATGACTTGACCATCTTATACATCGTTATTAGATCCAACAACCAACTATAGATGAACACTATTTTGCATTTGTACAGTTTTAATATGTGTTTAATGGTCATCTTAGTAATAATATGCAAACATTAAAATACTTTAAAAAAAAAAAAAGACAATACCTCCTTTATGTAACTTGTATAGTAATTGTTTTTCTCTTGAAAATTAATGAATGTTACATTGAAAAAGATTTTTGTTACCCCGCCCCTTTCTCCCCGAGAAAGAATCCTGGTTAAAGAGAATGTATAGATCTAGTACACCTTTTAGTAGTCCAATGATCAGCATTTAGATCTACACTTAGTAGAAGACAATGCACACAATTGTCCTGAACATTAATTTATGAAACTGTTGAATCAATAAAGCCTTACATTTGGAAATTCCCGAACGCGATAATCCTTTCAAAACCGATGTAGGATCTAGACCTAGATTTAATCTCAAGCCAAATTTACATTTATTTATTTTTACTTTGAGAAGTTATAAAAGTCATACTAGAGTTTTCCCCATGTGGTCAACGAGCTAGTAATTCTTTTCTCAGAGATATAGATCAACTGTTAAATTTCTAGGAATATCGTTAGCGCCATCTTTGAAATCAGCTGTCCGCCAACCCTCCATGATGGACTGACTTGACTAGAGGTATTGTAAAAATACAGAACTAAAACAGTCATGTAGTGTAAGTAGCGAATTTAGTGGTTGGTAACTGCATTAGCCTAATCAGTGGTCTTTAACCTTTTTTGGCCTACCGCCCCCTTTTCGTATTTTTTCTTTAAAAAAAATCCGCCAGCGTCCCTTCTAAAAATAAACACTTATAAAGAAGTGTGAGAACGCTAATTTGAACAAAATGTCATTTATGTATTAATTTTTATTCTGTCAATAACAGTTATCTCGCACTGGAGACGACCGCATGCCAGAGTCGATCTTCTTTGGCGGGCTTAGAGGACGACGGCGTTACAGAGGTGCACTCCATAAGCGCTATAAAGATCCCTCAGGCGCCATATCACCCTTACTGGCATATATAGAAAATTATCTGGCAGCATTCTCTGGCAGCAGATGGCCTCTGAGAGAGAGGCAGTTAGAAGAGCTGCGAGGCAAACATTTGAGACTCAAAGAAAAGCCAGTATTGAAGACAGGCGCAAAAGACAGAAACAAAAATTAAATAGAGCGCCAGCAGACAACGACTTAGTCTGCACAAAATTCGGGAAAGTATGTAGGTCACAACTGGGTTTGCGTAGTTATGTGAAACACTGCACTCAGCCTTAATCTTCGGAATCGAAGACATTGCCATTATTATCATTATAGTATTATACAAAAATTATGTCAAATTCGCAGAAATTGATTTTCTACATGAATCCTCGAAGTAGTCTATACATGAGTCATTACGGTGTCCAGGTTCCACCCAGAAGGTTTGTTCCACCCAAAATGTTTTCCCATCCTGAGGTTTCCACGAAGTTGTGAGTTGAATTTTAAAATGTATTTTTTAAAATGTTTTTCTTTTTACAATACCTTTATTCAAGTCAAACTTTCAGATTGGAATCTTCTGGGTGGATATGATTCTCGAAAACGGCTGACAATTTTTCTAGAAGTTTGACAGTCGATGTGTTTCGTTGAGAAAAGAATTACTAGCTCGTTGACCAAACTGGGAAAATTCCGGAGCATAAATGGAAAATAATTTGAATTAGGCAAGAGAACTAGACAATCTTTATCTTGAACAAACTCTACGTCTAGTTGTATCTTCCAGAGTTGAACCAATGAATTTTCTCGAACTTTCCAATTTTTAACAAAAATCTAACATTCTTAAGTTATTTAAAGGAAAAAAATATCTCTATAAAACATACGAAGGAGGTATTTTCTTAAAAAAAGTATTTTGTATGTTTTTCTTGTTTAATTGTCTGTTTTTCAAAAAAAAATCATTCATTCAGTCTTACTATTATCTTACAAAATGAACAAACTTGAAAACTAGTTCACTCTTCTAAACCATTGTCTATATCTTTTCCTTTCTTCCACTAGTCTACAAGAGACAAATGCAATCTCTCTGATCTTTGAAGTCACGTGACGTGTCCTGTGTTTCTATGGAGGTCCAAACAAGTCTCAATACTACTGCTTCCTTTTCCAGTTTTTTTTTCCTTCTAATTCTGGACTTCCATGAAGGCAATAAGTCTGCTATCATTTGATCTCTGGGACAAACCAACGACCTGAAACATGAACAGAAGACCTTGAATACGTCTAAATTTGATGAAATATGTTTTATCTTTCGGCTTAGATAAATATCCAATATTAGATTTTTTCCCCCAAACAAATGATGCTGGATAGGAAGTGACGTATTAGCAAGACATCTCACAGACACGACATAAAGAAAAAAGGGAGACATATTTAAACATTTTGAGAAAAAAAAAGTTAACTGAAGCGGGAAGGAACATCTAAATTTTTGAAGGGAAGGCCCAGAATAACAAGGGAGAGAAAAAAAAATTCTTTAGGACAGGACAAGGAAAACGAAGTTTAAAAAAAAATGGGTTCAGATGGAATTGGTGGATGATGAGGGAGTTAACAAAAAATGTTCCTGAGTTGAAATCTAAACAAAATGTGGTTAGAATCTAACGAGGAAGCCTTACAGTTGAGAGTTGAAGTAATGAAAAGATCAGAGGCCTCGGCCCTGGGACTGCTATAATTAGATGCGGCCAGCTTGGGATCAATGAAAGGGGCCATTACTGGGCTGACATTTTCTTTTCAATATTAGAATCGAGGTTCTCGTTTTATGAGATAATTACACCTAGTTTACAGGTTTGGTGACACCCAAACCACTAATGTAGAGGGGTTTTAATTCGCCAGTTTTGAGATTCCTACTGATAAGACCCTCCAAGAATCGATCTAATTAGTCATAAAACACTGAAGACTATACGTTAAAATATATAATAATAAGGCTTGTCTTCGAGTTTAAGAATGTACAATGGATGCAGAATTTTCTGTGGCGCGAGCCAATTATCACTTTCAAAATACTTTGCGCAGACTAGAGGCAATACAGTCAAAATATATAAAACAACAAGAATTGACATGGCCATCAGTTCTTCCATGATACTACAAAACAACAAGAATTGACATGGCCATCAGTTCTTCCATGATACTACAAAACAACAAGAATTGACATGGCCATCAGTTCTTCCATGATACTACAAAACAACAAGAATTGACATGGCCATCAGTTCTTCCATGATACTACAAAACAACAAGAATTGACATGGCCATCAGTTCTTCCATGATACTACAAAACAACAAGAATTGACATGGCCATCAGTTCTTCCATGATACTACAAAACAACAAGAATTGACATGGCCATCAGTTCTTCCATGATACTACAAAACAACAAGAATTGACATGGCCATCAGTTCTTCCATGATACTACAAAACAACAAGAATTGACATGGCCATCAGTTCTTCCATGATACTACAAAACAACAAGAATTGACATGGCCATCAGTTCTTCCATGATACTACAAAACAACAAAAGTGTAGTCTAAAGAAAGCTCCAGATAACAATTTCAACTTGAAGATGATCATGGCAGAAATAAGAAGGCGAACAGGTGTAGCAACACAAGTATACCATTATAATTTATAACATAAAACAGTGGTGTGACAGTGTGTGACATTGTTGTGACACAAGTATACCATTATAATTTATAACATAAAACAGTGGTGTGACAGTGTGTGACATTGTTGTGACACAAGTATACCATTATAATTTATAACATAAAACAGTGGTGTGACAGTGTGTGACATTGTTGTGACACAAGTATACCATTATAATTTATAACATAAAACAGTGGTGTGACAGTGTGTGACATTGTTGTGACACAAGTATACCATTATAATTTATAACATAAAACAGTGGTGTGACAGTGTGTGACATTGTTGTGACAGAAGTGACTTGCAACTGTGTGACAACTGTGTGACTACAGTCCGAAAGTGGTGTGACAAAAGTATGACAGTGGTAAGACTATGGCTGTCTCGTAGTGTAGTATGTGCTCTGGACTTTTGTTCCATAGTCCTAAGTTCGAATCCTGGCCGCTGCCGTCGAACTGCGGCTTGGGCTAAAATGTCATTATCTTCAAAATACGTAACATGTAAAATATTAAATGAACATTTAACATTGGTGTGACAGTAGTGAAGAACTGTCATGGTGGTGTGACAATAGTTTGATAGTTCTGTGACAATAGTGTGATAGTTCTGTGACAACACTGTAATAGTAATATTTGTCTTGCATCGATCCTAGAAGTTAATAATCTTTTATTGTTATCATACATATGAGGGATTACATATATCCAATATTACCTTTAAATGCTCTTATTAAATTTAAAGTTACATATGTACAGATTTATTATTACATGACATGCAAGGGAACTAATTAGTTACACAGCTTTTCGTGTAACTTATCAAGTGAGAAATACGGGTTACGGGTAAAGTTAACTATTACCCTTACAGTTTGATCATTTATTTTTATTTTGTCTTTTAAAAGTACAAACATATGAGCTAGTTCATTGTAATCTAGCTTCCTTCCATTGTGTGTAAATATACATACACCCAAGTGACTTGCTTCCAGACTAATACATCGTTGTAACCAAAATCTAGTTATGCTGATATTTTTTTATAGCAAGGGAATTAACTCCATATAAAAGTAAGAACACAACAAAATTGAAGGTATTTCTGATTTAAATGGTTGTCTCTCTTTGAATTTAGATTTAAACAATTTTTTTTGTGCAAATGTTCTTTACTTTTCTTTACATTTTTTTTTCAGAATTAATGGACAATTTAGTTTTAATTGAATAGATTGGATGTCGTATCTAAAATGGCACAGTTTTCTTCTGTTATACTATATACATTCAATACAGTTCTCCATAATGAAAAGCAACATTGCAGTGCATATAAGATACACTAGTACAGATTTGGAACATACAAAGATACATCTATTTATACTATTATAGACAGAGACAGTTAAAAATTAATATATCCAAAATGAACCCTTACTAATTAATGTGTAAATCTCTTGTTATAAAAGTGACGTATTGTAAAATCACCTCTCCTAAAATGCCTAAAAGCAACAATGTATGTCTTCACTATTTGAAATGCCTTTTTAAAGAGCTCACTTTGGTTCCCAACAGATTGCAGAGACCTACTCCTTCCTTCCCCGCGAGGCCGTCACCAGATTCCTCATGGCCTGCACCGACTGCCAGAAACGCATGCACCTGTCATTGGAATCCAACAACAACCTGTCGTCTTCTGAAGACAGAAATGACTTCATGTTACAGGTAACACTTGAATTAGACATGAATTTTATTTTAAATACACAAGTTGCTTCTTCTCCACGCTTTTCTGACTAAACCGACTTCCGGTTCTGAATTTAGATTTGGGAATTTCCGTGGATAACTTGTAGATCTTCTATAAATAGAAATTAAATCTTCTCATGTGGGTCAGATTTCATTCGTTATAAGGAACTTTCATCATCACAGTAATCTTTTCTTTGTTTACATTTTAATTTTCATATTCCGGTTTACGTTTTTCTCGCAAGATAATACATAAAATAAGAGAAATAATAGGAAGCGATGTGGAGAAACGTGGTGACGATATTTCTAAACCTATAGAAAACTAAAATTAAAAGAGAAAGACTAAGAGAAATTTTGAAATAAATAGACAAAAAACAAACAATGTCAAGGACACTATATGACCTATTTCTGCCTATTCTGCAACTAAATAATGCAATGACTTCTCGCAGTGTAAAAGTAAAAAAAAAAGTATAATTTTTAAAGTACATACCTTATAAATACATTTACTTCAGTAATTTATATATATATATACCAGGGTCTACATTTATTAAAACATCACCCATAATAAAAGTGGCAAATCATTTAGTGGCTTGTAAATCTGGTACATAGACATCACGACTGAACTACACATTGGTTTGGTTTTGTCATACATTTTAGTTGAAAGCGATTTTTTTCCTTGATCGAAAGATGTAGTGATCTGAAGATTTAGTGACCGAAAGATGTTGTCATCTAATAGCCTAATGTAGTGTTCGAAAGATGTGATCTGAAGATATAGTGACCGAAGGATGTAGTGTTCGAAAGATGTGATCTGAAGATGTAGTGACCGAAAGATGTTGTCATCTAATAGCCTAATGTAGTGTTCGAAAGATGTGATCTGAAGATGTAGTGACCGAAGGATGTAGTGTTCGAAAGATGTGATCTGAAGATGTAGTGACCGAAGGATGTAGTGTTCGAAAGATGTAGTGATCTGAAGATGTAGTGACCGAAGGATGTAGTGTTCGAAAGATGTGATCTGAAGATGTAGTGACCGAAGGATGTAGTGTTCGAAAGATGTGATCTGAAGATGTAGTGACCGAAGGATGTAGAGATGGAAAGATGTAGTCACCTGAAGATGTAGAGATCAAAACATATAGACGCTAAAACGCATTGACTTATTCTTATACTTCTACCCTAGAACATGTGTCTCACTTCTCTATACACAAATGGTGTGTATGCTGTGAAGCTGTAGGCGTGCTCCAACAGTTTCCAAATTATTCTTTGGAGTAATGATCACTAAATTGAGACGACATCTACACGAGGGTATCTACATCAAGCCCCGCACTGACCACAACGTATTTAGTTTAAGAAGTGGTCTATAAAATTTACTTTTTAATTCACAATTTGTACAACGTTAATCTTATTCTACAGTCTTATTCTATAGTCTTATTCTACAGTATTATTCTACAGTCTTATTCTACCGTCTTATTCTACAGTCTTATTTTATAGTCTTATTCTATAGTCTTATTCTAAAGTCTTATTCTACAGTCTTATTCTATAGTCTTATTCTATAGTCTTATTCTACAGTCTTATTCTTTAGTCTTATTCTACAGGCTTATTCTTAAGTCATATTGTAAATCGATTTCTGGGGAAGTTCTTCATGGCGCCGCACAGACAACAAAAACAAAGGGAAGCGAAAGACAGGGTCTTGGGAAACTGTCAAAACTACTCGTTAGCTAATGTCATAGACAATGACCAAAAATGATCGAAAGAGTGACATTCCCTTAGATACATCAAGACATCAGGTGGTTAGTGGCTAGCGTGTTCTGTACGTTTCACTCCCCCCCCCCCCTTTGCCAATCCTCTCTACTCTATAATAACGAAGCCAGAACCGTCCTGACGATGTTGTAGGCCTACCTAGATCTAGTCTCCAGCCTCCGCAGTTGTCATCACGACCCTGCCGCTAGCAGTTGTAGACGAAATCTATCTCGTAGCCATAACTTGTGACCCTGACTGACAAAACGAAATCACGTGACATGTGTATAGTTCTAGCATAGGTTTGGGTTCAATGTCTTGACTACATACAATGACTTAGTGGTAACTGTGGGAGCCTACCTTCTACCACTCCCCCATTCTGACTGCCCTGCAAATCTAACTTTGGTAGCCTTCCACCTCTGTACACGCCACTACTAAATAATGTGCTCTCTTGTACACCCTCACATCCTTCCATCGACTTCCACCTCTGTACACGCCACTACTAAATAATGTGCTCTCTTGTACACCCTCACATCCTTCCATCGACTTCCACCTCTGTACACGCCACTACTAAATAATGTGCTCTCTTGTACACCCTCACATCCTTCCATCGACTTCCACCTCTGTACACGCCACTACTAAATAATGTGCTCTCTTGTACGCCCTCACACCCTTCCATCGACTTCCACCTCTGTACACGCCACTACTAAATAATGTGCTCTCTTGTACACCCTCACATCCTTCCATCGACTTCCACCTCTGTACACGCCACTACTAAATAATGTGCTCTCTTGTAAACCCTCACATCCTTCCATCGACTTCCACCTCTGTAAACGCCACTACTAAATAATGTGCTCTCTTGTACACCCTCACATCCTTCCATCGACTTCCACCTCTGTACACGCCACTACTAAATAATGTGCTCTCTTGTACACCCTCACATCCTTCCATCGACTTCCACCTCTGTAAACGCCACTACTAAATAATGTGCTCTCTTGTACACCCTCACATCGACTTACACCTTAGCCCATCACCCTATGTACGCCAGTCTTCCCTTAGTAGTTTCGCGGCGCCCCTCGCCCAACACAAGTTCTCCTTTTTAACGCCCTACTGTTCTCTTCCCCCCTCCCCACCTTCTCTATTTTTTTCTCTCTTCCTCGTTTCCTCTGCTTCCCCCCCCCCCCCATCAAGTTAGCGGGAGGAGAGAAGGTGGAGAGGGGTGCGAGTCGGTGGTTTGCGCTCACTCACTGAGACGAGTTCTCCGACCACGTGGCTGCTGACACCAAAACTAGTGGAGCACGGGGGACACACAGGGCACATACAAACACATCGGTGACAACCTCTCTCCTCTACCTCTCCCCCCTCTTCTCTCCCATTCTCGCTCTCTCTCAAACACGCGGACCTCCTGCCTTAGCCCAGTGAGCATACTTGTCTGTGTATATGTATAAGCTATGTGTGTGTGTGTGTGTGCGTGAGTGTCTATATGTGTCACCCCACTCACTTGATACTCAGCCGTAACAAAAAAGGGGGAGGGGTGATCGTTTTGTTGTTCTACAGAAATAAGTCAAATTTCTATTGTACGAATTCTACTCCCATTGGTGAGGATAGATCCGGGCTAGTCACCTACAGACTTAACAGGGAGCAGAGACAAAGAGAATTCGTCCTTCTAATCACGTGAGTTCAATGTTAGTTCATTTTACGGGAAGGTTTGTTTCGGCTTGTTTGTAAACATGAGTGTGTGTGTTTGGTATGTGTGAGTATGTGTTTGTGCTCACTTCAATTAGCTCACCTCTTTAGTGACACGCACATTTCTTGTTGGTCACTTGTTATTCACCTGTAATGGGTTCACAGTACACAAGTCGCGTTTACCTGTAGCCCGCACCGTTTGTAACATGATGGCCAAGGCCGGCCTGGACAAGGGGTCAAGACGAGGCGCTCACGTCTATCCACGCGAAAACCAAAGTTTGCATGTTAAATAAAATGTCTAAGACGATGTCTTGAAGTCCAACGACTATACATGATTTATGTATACGTGATACATATATAATTACATAGAATTATATATAAATATAACTCTTATATAAATATAAAAGTATAAGTCTCAAACATAAATATATTATATAAATTTCATATATATACATATTATATATATACATATAATAAAATAATAATAATAACAAAAATAATCTTTATTGTCCGTTAGGACATTTGTCTTACAATTTGTGCATTACACCAAACAAAACAGTATAACTATAAAAAACAAAATATGGTGCTTATTATTTGCTTCAATCTCCCGATTCTGTGGGTCTTTGGTCACAAAGTCAAAGAAATAAAAACTGACCCCTGATGCCCCCTCCCCCTACAATGTTGAACAAGTCATTTTTGAAACTGGAGCTACACTTGAATAAGACAAGGCTGTACACTTCACCAACTCTTTTCAAAATCCTCCTTTAAATGAAAGTGGGAGATGCTCTAGAGGACTACGAAGGTGCTGTAAGCATTGGAGAAAGAAGAATTACTAACGTACGCTTTGTGGACGACATAGATGGTCTTGCAGAGGCAGAAGAAGAATCAGTTGACTGATGCGTATAGACTTCCGCAGCATAAGGTATGCAAATCAATGCCGAAGAAATGCAAAGGGACATTTGTATTGGAGGCTAAAAGCAGACAAGTGTCAGTAGTTTTAAATACCTCTATCATCTTAGAGGAGGTAACCAAACCTGAACCACTGCACAGTCCACAGCAGCACTTGCACAACTCAAAATAATTTGGAAATATAAAGGCATAGGCCGAGACATTAAAATCAGACTGACGCGCTCCCTGGTCACGGCTACATTCTTAATATACTTGCGAATTTTGGTGGCTGATTACAGATCTATAGAGGAGAATCCTAGCAATGGAATTGAGATGCTAAAGGTATCACTTAAAAAGAATGCAATACAAATAAAGAGATTATAAACTAGGTACAGCTAGGTGTTGATGTATTGTTGTGATGATGGTCTGGTCTATATCTAGGTGTTGATGCATTGTTGTGATGATGGTCTGGTCTATATCTAGGTGTTGATGCATTGTTGTGATGATGGTCTGGTCTATATGTAGGTGTTGATGTATTGTTGTGATGATGGTCTGGTCTATAGCTAGGTGTTGATGTATTGCTGTGATGATGGTCTGGTCTATATCTAGGTGTTGATGTATTGCTGTGATGATGATCTGGTCTATAGCTAGGTGTTGATGTATTGCTGTGATGATGGTCTGGTCTATATCTAGGTGTTGATGCATTGTTGTGATGATGGCCTGGTCTATAGCTAGGTGTTGATGTATTGCTGTGATGATGGTCTGGTCTATATCTAGGTGTTGATGTATTGCTGAGATGATGATCAGGTCTATATCTAGGTGTTGATGCATTGCTGTGATGATGGTCTGGTCTATAGCTAGGTGTTGATGTATTGCTGTGATGATGGCCTGGTCTATATCTAGGTGTTGATGTATTGTTGTAATGATGGTCTGGTCTATAGCTAGGTGTTGATGTATTGCTGTGATGATGATCTGGTCTATAGCTAGGTGTTATGTATTGCTGTGATGATGGTCTGGTCTATATCTAGGTGTTGATGTATTGCTGTGATGATGGTCTGGTCTATATCTAGGTGTTGATGCATTGTTGTGATGATGGTCTGGTCTATATCTAGTTTTTGATGCCTTGTTGTGATGATGGTCTGGTCTATATCTAGGTGTTGATGCATTGTTGTGATGATGGTCTGGTCTATAAGTAGGTGTTGATGCATTGTTGTGATGATGGTCTGGTCTATAGCTAGGTGTTGATGCATTGTTGTGATGATGGTCTGGTCTATATCTAGGTGTTGATGCATTGTTGTGATGATGGTCTGGTCTATAGCTAGGTGTTGATGTATTGCTGTGATGATGATCTGGTCTATAGCTAGGTGTTGATGTATTGTTGTGATGATGGTCTGGTCTATAAGTAGTTGTTGATGCATTGTTGTGATGATGGTCTGGTCTATAAGTAGGTGTTGATGTATTGTTGTGATGATGGTCTGGTCTATAGGTAGGTGTTGATGCATTGTTGTGATGATGGTCTGGTCTATAAGTAGGTGTTGATGTATTGTTGTGATGATGGTCTGGTCTATAAGTAGGTGTTGATGTATTGTTGTGATGATGGTCTGGTCTATAAGTAGGTGTTGATGTATTGTTGTGATGATGGTCTGGTCTATAAGTAGGTGTTGATGTATTGTTGTGATGATGGTCTGGTCTATAAGTAGGTGTTGATGTATTGTTGTGATGATGGTCTGGTCTATAAGTAGGTGTTGATGTATTGTTGTGATGATGGTCTGGTCTATAAGTAGGTGTTGATGTATTGTTGTGATGATGGTCTGGTCTATAAGTAGGTGTCGATGTATTGTTGTGATGATGGTCTGGTCTATAAGTAGGTGTTGATGTATTGTTGTGATGATGGTCTGGTCTATAAGTAGGTGTTGATGTATTGTTGTGATGATGGTCTGGTCTATAAGTAGGTTTTGATGTATTGTTGTGATGATGGTCTGGTCTATAGGTAGGTGTTGATGTATTGCTGTGATGATGGCCTGGTCTATAGCTAGGTGTTGATGCATTGCTGTGGTGATGGCCTGGTCTTCCGCTAAGTGTTACGATACCAAAGAAATATATAATCGTTAACGGTAATGTGTTGATTTCATGGTTGCCGTTGGGTCATGAATTATTATTAGTATTATTATTGGTTTGACTATTGAGTTATACCATGTATTAAGTTTGTTTAGGAAAAGTAGGAACTGTAGATATGAGAGAATTAAATTGAGTGGGCAGAAGAGAAGGAGAGAAATGAAGAAGACGAGAGAGGAAGAGAGAGAGAGAGAGAAAGAGAGAGAGAGAGAGAATAAGAGAAAGGGAGAGACGGAGAGCAGTAACGTGAGAATCTCGTTGAGTTTGACATGTTCAATAGTTTGCTTTAGTTTTCTAGTGTTTTCTTTAAAGGGAAACTTCGATTGTTTTTTAAATTTGAGTTATTGACATATTTAAATTCTGCGTAAAAAGTTGTAATAATAAACATTTTAACTTTTTTTATTTAAATGCTTAGAAACATTTATATTTAATAAATTAGTCAGTAAATTCTTGACATCTCAAAAAAAAACGGGGTTCTATGAGATTTTGTTTTAAGCTAGTTCATACGTCACTTCCATCAACAATACTGGAAGAGAAACTAGATTTGACCAATCGTATCACTTCATTCTTACAGTAGCTGTTAGGCTGTTAGGCTTAGTGACGGCCTAGTCTAGAGCTATGATACAGTTATATATTAGGATAATGAACTCGAGAAAAAGAGTAACATTTTCATCTAAGCCTCTCTCTGTCCCAAGAAGTAAATAGATCGTGTGTCTGACTGATTCGAACAAACTGGTCAGTGTAAGGCTAGTCGAGACTATGTGTAGTCGGTCAAGACAAGACAACCAAGCGATAGTGTTTGTTGTGTGTTGAGTGGTCTGGCGAGAAAATACACACTGCCGTGATTAGTCAAGCATGTAAATCTACTTTTAATACGCATTTTTTCTTTGCTTACAAGATCCTAGATCTAACTGCATAGATCAAGATATATTTCTTTTACGAGAATGTAAACTTTGCTGTATGGTCTCCTGTTATACAATAAGTCAATAGATTAAAACACATTTGTGACGTCACATAGAAACCCGGTGAAAGTCTGACTGTTTTGGATGCGCAGGAAAATTACGTCGGAAAAACATCAATTACTAAGTTATTATTGCAAAAAAACAAAAAAAAAAAAAAAGACTCATATATTCATTATCTGTAAATCAAAACACATATTATATCAAAAATGGTCAAAACCATCGGAGTTTCCCTTTTGCTTTGTAGTCCACAAGCCCAATTCTTTCAAAGTGTCACATATGTAGACACTGTGTTCATAATCACAGGAATTGAGTTTCCTTTAATACTAGGATAGGGTTGTGGTTTACACAAATAGGTAATACTACACAACTGTATAGCATGGTGCTGCTATGAATTAGAGACATTTCTAATGTTTACTCATAGTATTAATTGTTGTATCTTAACAAGTGAACTAATATCGTAATTTTAAACAAAGAAAAAAAAAATCATAATATTCTCTAAAGCAAGATTACTTTCAAATTGCAAATTTTTAAAATAATAATATTGATTGATTATTACTTTAATTTGTATATATTTTTTAAAGCTTAATGACAGTAATGACAATTTATAGTTGCCTTCTTAGTTAGACAACACCTTTTTTTTTCATGTTTATTTTCTTTCCCTATGGACCCCTGTTAGTTGTGGGCCCCTGTTAGTTGTGGGCCCCTTTTAGTTGGTGGCCCTGGCGCAATGAACCTTCTCACACGAGGGTTGTTATGCCACTACATTGAGCCTGGTCGTGCGGTTTGCTCGCTGGACTGTCGTTTGGACTTATCGATGGTCCCGGGTTCAAACCCTGCCCGCTCCCATCCCCCGTCGTCCTGCGGGAGGTTTGGACTAGGAAGTAAACTATCTTCAACTCTGAAGGAACATCCGAAACATGTAAAACATTTTACTAACAAAACATTTTACAAACATGTGTAGTTCTTCTGGGATGTCTTTTACATTTGTTACATCTATGTGTCTCCTCCGTCTATTATGTACTCTTTTGTGTCCATCTCAGAGCAGTCGTGGTCAAAGCATGTCCACCTTCTAGGTATATGACTTACCCTTCTCAACTGTTCTTGTTTACTTACCTCTGTGAGTGTCAGATGTCATTTCCTCTATCACTTGAGTGTTTTGCCCTCATTCCGAACATACTAAGTATGCTATGACGTATCTCGTGGGATATTCTTATCTTCATAGCTTTCCATTTATGTTCTTTTTGACGTCTTTAAATTACGTGACCATTTGAGAGCTCAACTTTCTAATTGTTTGTCTTCTAATGCGAGCACTTGGATTACTTCGCTCTTGTTCTAAAAGACCCCCCCCCCAGTGACCAGTGTTAGTCATTTGGTCTCTCACACTGACTTACTTGTCAAACTGTTTTGTTGTCTGGTCTGAACATCAGCATAATCATAGTCAGGATAATCATAATCAGGATAATCATAATATTCTTTAAGTTTAGAGGCAGTGGTTCATGGTATTCCTCCTTTGTATAGTGCTATGCATGAACCTAAAAGATTAACCTTTGTTTGGAAATAATTAGCATCCTCTCTAAACAGTGTTAGTTGTATTAGATGTGATTGTTTTTATATTATGTCTGACGCTACAGGTGTCAATCCGCTGACACTGATACCTCGTCCAGGCGGTAAATGTGAACTGCAATTAGTCAGTCTACAATGATACATCGTGTCACGGTAAACAAAGCTCTGTACCACATGGTCACATGACCAGACACCGAAAACACGTTACAGAAAAGACTGGCGAACAACTTAGGACTATTCGAGTATTCAATCAATACATTCTATTCTAAATATTCCATGTCTGTCCAACGCTTAGCAATGTAAATTTAACATTAAAAATGCTAAAATTTAGTCTCTCTAAAACGGGAATACTTATGTGCATGGGCGTAGCCAGGATTTTTTTTTTTCGGTTTTTCTTATTAGGGCCACGAGTTTTTGTACGATAAGGTGACGGTGAGAAAAGATTCATGGTGACATCCAAAACAATCCCACACACTCCATAACCTAGGTCAAAATAGAGTAAGTACTGTTATCACTTTTCCAGCGATGTTTCCTAACACGCTTCTGTGAATATCTCCTGACTGGGGAGAGAGTGGAGAGTCATCGTTGCGCACATACAGTTCACATTTTTACGAGGCGAGTCTCTGGTTTGTCGATAGAAAAACAATAAATGCGTTTAGTTTGAACTAGAAACTAACAAGAACAAAGCATTTCATGTTCCAATGACTGAGCTGCAAAGTATAAGATCTATACAATTACTCACATTTCCAGGTGGCTTACAGTCAAGTAAATGAACATCATGTAGTCTAATGAAATTGTTCATAGAATTTGTTTCTAAAAATAAGCTTGGTCTTGAAATAACATTGTACTCTTCCTCCCCTCCCCCCTCCCCATCCCGGTCCGACTTCTCAATTTTTGTAAGAGAAACACTCGTTAAGTAGTCTTTGACCTTGTGTGCTGTCTTTTGTGCTGTCATGATGGTGACCTTGACTTGATTAGGCAGGTCAGAGGTCAAGTATTTGCTTTTAAGGAGCACACTAGTGAGCGCCTCTAGACAATAACACTATCAGTTCCTTGTCTTTTGTACAGTCTCGCTAGACTTTTTCCTCACCAAAAGTACCATCGGGGCTACATACAGTGACAGTTATACGTAAACATAAAAGTACCATGTTTCTCATAGGGGCTACATACAGTGACAGTTATACGTAAACATAAAAGTACCATGTTTCTCATAGGGGCTACATACAGTGACAGTTATACGTAAACATAAAAGTACCATGTTTCTCATAGGGGCTACATACAGTGACAGTTATACGTAAACATAAAAGTACCATGTTTCTCATGGGGGCTACATACAGTGACAGTTATACGTAAACATAAAAGTACCATGTTTATCATGGGGGCTACATACTGTGACAGTTATACGTAAACATAAAAGTACCATGTTTCTCATGGGGGCTACATACAGTGACAGTTGTACGTAAACATGCATCAGTCTTGCGCTAACTATTGTAAGGTAGTCACGAGACAAAACCATAACGCTACTTTCTATATTTCTTAGAATCAGACCTGGATTAAAGGATTTGCAAAGGGAACGACGTGGTCTCGATGCTTCAAGGGCCTTGCGATTACTCTTATTATTCTTCGCATAAACTATAAAGTGTGGGGTAGATATGCTTTCAGCGCACTCCAAGCCCCTGGCTATAAGAGCTGACGGGACCTCTCACTTTTTAATAGTGGGGCCAATCTTGCCTCTTCCCAGAATGGCTCCCGTAGTCCAAACCTACCTCGATTTACACGAGTCCAATGTTCAACTCATTCAATCAAGTTTCTCCATGTTCGATCATCTTGACCTATTCTGAGATCTGTTGACACAAAATCTAAATGTTCCCTTGTTAATAAGCAAACATGACTGTCGAAGGTTTCACATAAGGGCCACTACAGAATCTAACAATTTCGCTTTTACAGAAAAGAACAAATTTAATAACTTCAAGTCAACGTCTTTTTTTTTTATCGTTCCCGTATTCATAGTAGACTTCTTTGGAAACATCAGATAGGGGTCATCAAAGTATTGCTACCCCATAACGTAGTATAAAATGTTGATATTCAATAGGTTTGTACAATGATATACTAACTTCAATTTGATATCTCGACTCCAAACACTGACAATGGTAAACAAAACGTGAATTTCTTTTTAATGCCGGATGTTAGAATCACAGTTAATGACCCGAGAGTCGAAGCTTAGGTCTCCTGACGAGATATGTTGTTCTTAACAGGTAATAGACACGCCAGTACGGGCCGGTTAGACCAGGCACCAATGTCGTCTAACGTCTTTGTGTTAAATACCTTTTGTGTGAGCAGCCAACAACTTCCCTGGACACGTAGTTTAGTGCTCACCCTGCTAAACAATGACAAGGACAGAACAATAGACGTGAAAGGAAATGCTTGGAGAAAGGGAGACATTCCAGCCCCCACCCCTCACTCCTCTTTCTTCTCTATGGCACCTTGGGAGGGGCAGGGGAAACAATTTTATCAATCAAATCGATCTATAACTGAGGGGAAGTGCGGTGTGTGTGTGTGGTAAGTTTGTGTGTGTGTATGAAGGTGAGGGCGGGTATCAGGAAAGGATCGTGGATCTAATAGTAACAAAGTCCTTTCATCTGGCCGTATATCTATGATGTGTTTAAGTGTCGGGAAGCGAAGTGGGCTGAACACTGTACGGTGGAAGCTTGAAGTTTCTATAGTGTCAGTTCTGAAACTTTTAAGCATCGTTCCCAGTCAACACCAAGTTGTATGTTACTTCCATTTTGTCATTGGGTGATCGTATGGTGTCTCATATATCTTCCTATGTATGGTGTCTCATATCTTCCTTTGTATGGTGTCTCATATCTTCCTGTGTATGGTGTCTCATATATCTTCCTGTGTATGGTGTCTCATATATCTTCCTGTGTATGGTGTCTCATATATCTTCCTGTGTATGGTGTCTCATATATCTTCCTGTGTATGGTGTCTCATATATCTTCCTGTGTATGGTGTCTCATATCTTCCTGTGTATGGTGTCTCATATATCTTCCTGTGTATGGTGTCTCATATATCTTCCTGTGTATGGTGTCTCATATTTTCCTGTGTATGGTGTCTCATATCTTCCTGTGTACGGTGTCTCATATATCTTCCTGTGTATGGTGTCTCATATATCTTCCTGTGTATGGTGTCTCATATCTTCCTGTGTATGGTGTCTCATATATCTTCCTGTGTATGGTGTCTCATATATCTTCATGTGTATGGTGTCTCATATATCTTCCTGTGTATGGTGTCTCATATATCTTTCTGTGTATGGTGTCTCATATATCTTCCTGTGTATGGTGTCTCATATATCTTCCTGTGTATGGTGTCTCATATATCTTCCTGTGTATGGTGTCTCATATTTTCCTGTGTATGGTGTCTCATATATCTTCCTGTGTATGGTGTCTCATATCTTCCTGTGTATGGTGTCTCATATATCTTCCTGTGTATGGTGTCTCATATCTTCCTTTGTGTGGTGTCTCATATCTTCCTTTGTGTGGTGTCTCATATCTTTCTTTGTATGGTGTCTCATATCTTACTGTGTGTGGTGTCTCATATATCTTCCTGTGTGTGGTGTCTCATATCTTACTGTGTATGGTGTCTCATATCTTCCTGTGTATGGTGCCTCATATCTTACTGTGTATGGTGTCTCATATATCTTCCTGTGTATGGTGTCTCATATCTTACTGTGTGTGGTGTCTCATATCTTACTGTGTATGGTGTCTCATATCTTCCTGTGTATGGTGTCCCATATATCTTCCTATGTATGGTGTCTCATATCTTACTGTGTGTGGTGTCTCATATCTTCCTGTGTATGGTGTCTCATATCTTCCTGTGTATGGTGTCTCATATCTTCCTGTGTATGGTGTCTCATATCTTCCTGTGTATGGTGTCTCATATCTTCCTGTGTATACTGTACCATATCTCTATAAAGTTTTAGCTTTATAGTGCCCTAATAAGGAATGTCTCTGCTATACATTCACTGGTATTTATTTACATGACCTGACTCTCATGAACATGTGTGTTCCAATGGTTTTCTTTATATTTTAATATAAGCATATATTATTTCTTTATCTTCTCTTTCTTCTTCATTATCAACAGATCTCTATTTTCTATATTGATCTAGTGGTAAGCAAGTTTGGTCCTGACCTGTGATACTATATTTAATTTAAAGTCGCCATCATCATTCGTCCCATAAATTACGTCGTAGTGGTGCTGTAATGGTTTGCGTAGCCGAATCCCTCCGTTCTACTTGGTCAGCAGGATATCAAGAAAGAAGCTGGTCCATCCTTACATGTTGTCCAGTCAGTTTTTCTTTGGACGACCCTTTCTTCGTGCTCCCTCCGCTGGACCTTGTAGAATTTGTGTTTTACTCTTGAGTCGTGTCTTACACTATGACCAAACCAGATCAGCTTTAGTCTTTTCTAGTATTAAGGAGTTCCTCATCCGTTTTTTTTTTAACAGTCCGAGTGTTGACTTTTAGAAGTACGGAAGGCCTACATAGCCACTTGTTTTCTTTTCCTTATATTTGATAGTCTGCATTTGTTTTTTGGTAGCATGTACACAATACATGAATTCTTCTTTCAGCCTCAGAGTTCAATGTCACAACCAAGTAGGGAATGGGGAATGGGGAATGCTAGCGAAGAATGCAGTTTAAATTTGACTTGGAAGCTGAACTCCAGATTTTCCATAATTTACTCATGATGGCAGATGACAAGCTCTAACAGATTTTATAGGTCCTCAATCCCTTGTTTAGTCCGACCATTGGTAATTAAATGAGTCAACGTCTTCAAATGTACTAAATTTAATTTTGCTAAGTAATTAAACACCAATCGGGGATAATTCATTGAGGCATATTTAATGAAATAAGCGGAAAAAAATTATATTGCAAAATCCACCAGGTTTTCACTGTTAAGGGGAGACTACAATGAAATTTGTTTTTCTCTTTCAAGTCTCATGGCAATGCCAGATATTGGCTATATAATTTTAACTAATAATAATAGTAATATTAACACAACAAATGTCATGGAATACATAAATAAATCCTGAAGGGTCGGAGAGTGCCCACGTTCAACCATCACGTGATATAACACACCAATCGATGTTTGTATGAAGAGCACAATGCCACATAGAAGTAGATTTCAAAATTATCATCACTTTAACAAAACTTTTGAATTAAACTACATCAGTATTGATAAAGTAGAGAACTATCTACCATGCACAGCTGAGCTTACACACATACGTTATTTACAGTCTTACTTGAATGTTATACACAGGCAAGAAATAAAGCTCCATGATTATCTCATACATCCACAACACACATCAGTGTGTATATTTGAAAGTGTGTGTGTGTGTATGTTTGTGTGTGTGAAGAGAGGAAAATAAAGGTGGTTGGAGTGGACTTAGAAGCGAGACATGCCTCTAGATAAAAAAAGAGATTTAATATGAAATAAGTCAATGAAACGTCCTGGTCAGTTTCTGGTACAAGTTAACTGTGTACTGTACCAGCTAGGCAATGCTATAGACACTTGGTCAGAGATGGGCTAGAATAACGACCTTCCCTTGTCAACCGTCACTGGTGAGCACATTTTTCCCAACGAGGGGGGCAGAGCGTGAGTCAGTGTAACACAGAAGTCACACAAATTTATTTCTTTTTTAAAAGTCTGGCTCAAAGAGACGGGGGGGGGGGGGGAGCACGACCAAGAACTGTCGTGAGTTAAGGGAGAAAAAAAAAGATACGGGCTGAGAGGAGTGGGGAGGGTGAGTGGCTGTTTAAAATGACACAGGTGTTCCTGTCGTTAGGAAGACTAAAGAACCGAGCCCTCTCCGCCATCCTCCCACTCCTCACACAGTTCCCCCCTTTTTTTTTTCTACTCCTGGAGCCAGTTAATTTACCTGTCCCCTTGCCCGCACCGCTATGTTCCTGTGGCACGTGCGCGCTCTGCCCCCTAGAGCTTGAATTATGCTCGAGGAGTGGGAGGGGTGACGGCATGTACACTCCCAGGCGTTGGACGAATGGAAACGTTTACTGCTCTATACTACTGCACTGAGCTTTGGCCAGCCGAATGCTACGATAAAACAGCAAACTGTCTGTACCTTGGAAGAGATATTTGAGAATGTTAGTTTCTAGTGTCAAACAGCTAGTAGAACTAGACCGGCGTAGGCGTATTCAATTCTTAATGCAGGACTGTGGGTGTGCTGCTTTAATTTTAAAATCAACAACGAAACTGTATATAACTTTTATTCTGTATTATACGCAACTTTCAACTTCGATGCATAAAAAACACAAGTGAAAATTGATCCCTTCAACAAAATCTGACTCAAAATCAACGACTTTTCTGACACACGACTTTTCTGACACACGACTTTTCTGACACACGACTTTTCTGACACACGACTTTTCTGACACACGACTTTTCTGACACACGACTTTTCTGACACACGACTTTTCTGACACACGACTTTTCTGACACACGACTTTTCTGACACACGACTTTTCTGACACACGACTTTTCTGACACACGACTTTTCTGACACACGACTTTTCTGACACACGACTTTTCTGACACACGACTTTTCTGACACACGACTTTTCTGTCACACGACTTTTCTGACACACGACTTTTCTGACACACGACTTTTCTGACACACGACTTTTCTGACACACGACTTTTCTGACACACGACTTTTCTGTCACACGACTTTTCTGTCACACGACTTTTCTGTCACACGACTTTCTATTGTATGAATATTTAAATATATATATATTTTATTTGTTAATTCTTTGTTAAGGAGGACAGCATGTTATATTCTTTTTCAAGTGAAGCATTTTTTAATAAAGTAATAGACTAGAGCTCTTGTGTAGATGAATTTAACATGCCCTAATTATCATGGCATTGCTACTCAAAATAAGTGTCACCTATTTTTTAAAATTATAACTGAAAAACTACAACTATTACACTATTTATCAGCCCCGGTAGGGAAAATCTTATTCTGAGTTGGTCTTTCCAGTCTGGATATTAAAAACTGGATAATTGATAATGTCCCGAACATTTTTTTTTTATATTAAATATGCCATTCATGTAAACGTTTTTATGTTCAGACACCCGCACCAATTTGGAAAACAAACTTTCATAGTCTTATAGAGATAATTCTACAGTATGATGCATACGTATTTGGCTGTACAAATAAAATTTCTATTATCTTCTATTCTGTATTTATTATATCTCCTTCTGACTTTGCAATCTATACGGCAGACAATGTAGGTCTACAGGTCATCTGCTTCTGTGGCCAGCGACCAATGAGGGTGTTAAAACCACTTTTACTTTACTTTTCCCAACTAATGTCAAGCACCCATTAGAGTTGGATGGACTCAGAAGCACCTTTAAATTCCCAATTGATAAAACAATGGCGAAACAAGGATAAAATCTCTAAGTTAGCAGAACTCTGTGGCGTTAGGTCTACTAGCCTAGCTTTATCTGCTATCATTTATACTGTATTTATGAATGTTTACATCTCCTTGTTAGACTACATATATTAGGAGACCATTGTTTACATCTCCTTGTTAGACTACATATATTAGGAGACCATTGTTTACATCTCCTTGTTAGACTACATATATTAGGAGACCATTGTTTACATCTCCTTGTTAGACTACATATATGAGGAGACAATTGTTTACATCTCCTTGTTAGACTACATATATGAGGAGACCATTGTTTACATCTCCTTGTTAGACTACATATATGAGGAGACCATTGTTTACATCTCCTTGTTAGACTACATATATTAGGAGACCATTGTTTACATCTCCTTGTTAGACTACATATATGAGGAGACCATTGTTTACATCTCCTTGTTAGACTACATATATTAGGAGACCATTGTTTACATCTCCTTGTTAGACTACATATATTAGGAGACAATTGTTTCTTCCTTTTGGTGAAATGTCGAAATCATGAATCGTCCATGAAAC
This sequence comes from Biomphalaria glabrata, assembly GCF_947242115.1. Taxonomy (NCBI): domain Eukaryota; kingdom Metazoa; phylum Mollusca; class Gastropoda; family Planorbidae; genus Biomphalaria; species Biomphalaria glabrata. The sequence goes on along the minus strand of NC_074715.1, from coordinate 30,651,780 downwards.
GCATTGATGCTAGCGGCGCTATGTGAATTTAACTGATTTGTTGATTTAAATATAGACACAGGATGGTTTATAATTCTTTGCGTATTTTTCAGTGTTATTTTTTTTTAAAATCAATTTCATTTGGGGTCACTCTATTCACTTCGCCATAGATTCTATGGTAAAAAAAGTTAATATCTTTTCTTAGATGAATCTACTATTCACAATTTTCCAAAAGCGTGTACTTGACATTATACTTAACTTATTAAAGTCAAATAGAGTCTAAAAGGGAAACTGTTGAATTGTACAGAACGTAAAAATAAAAGTCTTGAGTCAGACACAGTCCAGTTACAAAATACCTTAACTTAAATGAACTAACAGACAGTCAGACACAGTCCAGTTACAAAATACCTTAACTTATATGAACTAACAGACAGTCAGACACAGTCCAGTTACTAAATACCGTAACTAAAATGAACTAACAGACAGTCAGACACAGTCCAGTTACTAAATACCGTAACTTAAATGAACTAACATCAGTCAGACACAGTCCAGTTACTAAATACCGTAACTTAAATGAACTAACAGACAGTCAGACACAGTCCAGTTACTAAATACCGTAACTTAAATGAACTAACAGACAGTCAGACACAGTCCAGTTACTAAATACCATCACTTAAATGAACTAACAGAGAGTCTTACAAAGTCCAGCTAGAAAATACCATCACTTAAATGAACTAACAGAGAGTCTTACAAAGTCCAGCTAGAAAATACCATCACTTAAATGAACTAACAGAGAGTCTTACAAAGTCCAGCTAGAAAATACCATCACTTAAATGAACTAACAGAGAGTCTTACAAAGTCCAGCTAGAAAATACCATCACTTAAATGAACTAACAGAGAGTCTTACAAAGTCCAGCTAGAAAATACCATCACTTAAATGAACTAACAGAGAGTCTTACAAAGTCCAGCTAGAAAATACCATCACTTAAATGAACTCATAGCAGTAGCTGTCCGGCCAGTCGGATCCACAGAGTGGGTGCTAAAAGTAAGGTGTGTTCTCGCGGCCACCGAGTATCGATCTCAGACCTTGTTGCAAAGAAAGCCCACAACTGACCGAACGTGTTAGGTAAGACAGGGCGTGGTTTATCCTGGCATCAATTCCCTCCTGGGTGGCATACGAAGGAACTAGGGTCTGCATGGACATGTTTATAGAGTTTTTTAAAAATACATTTTAAAAGTTGATCTCTGGGACATTATTTCCTTTAATACTAAAGAAGTCTCAGAACACATCAATCATTATTTATATGTTTGGGAGTATACCATTATTTGATAGGTCTGAAGAGTATTATTATTGGATAGGTTTGGAGAGTTGTTTTTTTTATTTGGTTTGGATAGGTTTGGAGAAAATTAATATTTGATTTGTTTGGAGAGTATTATTATTGGATATGTTTGGAGAGTGATAATATTTGATAGGTTTGGAGAGTATTGCTATTTGATAGGTTATAAGAACTGAACTGAATTGGACAGGTTTCGAAGAACATCTTTATTTGTTGAGTTGAAAGATTTAATAATAAGTACTTCCCAACGTTCAGACCTTAGGGCAGCAGACGATGTAAAGGTTATCCATTTCTTTGTGCACGAGCACGGTGTCATGGAGCCAGTAGAACGTTGGCTGGACTCAGGGGCGTCCTAAAAAATCATGAAATTCATATTTCTACTCATCTCTGAGATTCGAACCCAGGACCTCAGGTTTGGAACACCTCACCCACCGCGCCCGTTTTGATAGATTTGGGGAACATATTATTTGATAGGTTTGGGGAACATTATTATTTGATAGGTTTGGGAAACATTGTTATTCGATTTCTCTTTTTAAACTTTTTTTTACATATTCGTTCTTTATGTTAGGGAGGATCTTCGTTAAACAAACTCCGTACTGTGGAAGATCCTTAAAAGACTTCGTACTGTAAAGGATATTCGTAAAACCTGATACTGTCGAAGATCTTTGTTAAACCTGGTACTGTCGAAGATCTTTGTTAGATCTGGTACTGTCGAAGATCTTTGTTAAACCTGGTACTGTCGAAGATCTTTGTTAGATCTGGTACTGCCGAAGATCTTTGTTAGACCTGGTACTGTCGAAGATCTTTGTTAGATCTGGTACTGTCGAAGATCTTTGTTAGATCTGGTACTGTCGAAGATCTTTTTATAATCTGGTACTGCCGAAGATCTTTGTTAGATCTGGTACTGTCGAAGATCTTTGTTAGACCTGGTACTGTCGAAGATCTTTGTTAGATCTGGTACTGTCGAAGATCTTTGTTAAACCTGATACTGTCGAAGATCTTTGTTAGATCTGGTACTGCCGAAGATCTTTGTTAGACCTGGTACTGTCGAAGATCTTTGTTAGATCTGGTACTGTCGAAGATCTTTGTTAGATCTGGTACTGTCGAAGATCTTTTTATAATCTGGTACTGCCGAAGATCTTTGTTAGATCTGGTACTGTCGAAGATCTTTGTTAGATCTGGTACTGCCGAAGATCTTTGTTAGATCTGGTACTGTCGAAGATCTTTGTTAGATCTGGTACTGTCGAAGATCTTTGTTAAACCTGGTACTGCCGAAGATCTTTGTTAGATCTGGTACTGCCGAAGATCTTTGTTAGATCTGGTACTGCCGAAGATCTTTGTTAGATCTGGTACTGTCGAAGATCTTTGTTAAACCTGGTACTGCCGAAGATCTTTGTTAAACCTGGTACTGCCGAAGATCTTTGTTAAACCTGGTACTGTCGAAGATCTTTGTTAAACCTGGTACTGTCGAAGATCTTTGTTAAACCTGGTACTGCCGAAGATCTTTGTTAGACCTGGTACTGTCGAAGATCTTTGTTAGATCTGGTACTGTCGAAGATCTTTGTTAGATCTGGTACTGCCGAAGATCTTTGTTAGATCTGGTACTGTCGAAGATCTTTGTTAGATCTGGTACTGTCGAAGATCTTTTTATAATCTGGTACTGCCGAAGATCTTTGTTAGATCTGGTACTGTCGAAGATCTTTGTTAGATCTGGTACTGTCGAAGATCTTTGTTAGATCTGGTACTGTCGAAGATCTTTGTTAGATCTGGTACTGTAGAAGATCTTTGTTAGACCTGGTACTGCCGAAGATCTTTATAAAAACTTAGTACTTTAGGAGATCTTTTTATAACCTAATACTATGAAATTCTGTGGCATTTTACGTCTCGAGAGACGATCTTTTCCCTTTGCAACTTCTTGTGTGACTAAAGAGGCCACTCCATGATTCACAGCTGCGGACGCAGGTTGGGCATCACCAGGCGCCGTTGCATTATCACCCTTCTTTCTGCTTCTGTTGTGTATGACATCTGTAATCCGAGACCCTTTCTATAGGCTCTCTCTTCATGTGGATCTATCCAGTGCTACTTTTTCCCAGCTGCTAGTGTCGATTTTGAAGATCATCATGTCGCGTTTGCATACATCCGTATGCCGTAAACGTGGGCGAGCAGAGTCTCTCCTGCCTTCTATTAGATCGCTATACAGAATGTCTTGTGGAAGTCGACCTACTGGCATTCTACGAACGAAGCCAAGGCGTCTGCTGCTGAAAACAGAGCGGATGTCCTGGCACCCTACTCATAGTAGCACTTCTTCATTGGTTATTTTTTCTTGCCACCTTATTTTAAAGATCCGCCTTAGGCATCGGAGGTGGAAGACATTCAGCTTTTTTTCCAGCCATGAGTAGGTTGACCATTTTTCACTTTCATATAGCAAGGTGCTGATCTCACAGGTCCGGTAGACTAAGGCTTTAGTATTGTTAGTCAGCAATATGTATCTAGGCTGCGGGCAAAAACCAAGGTTAGGAAGATACTTATCAGGGAACTCCTGTATGCTGATGATGCAGCTCCTATGAAATATCTTTCTAAGATCTAGTACTATTTTAAATGTAACCACACCCCATGTCTCTTGACCATTAACATGTTCCCATGCCTGGACTTTGTTCACCTTCTCTTATGTTTATCTTCCTGAAGAAATAAAGAATCTAAGAAATGAAGGTGCGAAACGTTTCCAACATTCTGACAGGACACCGAAGCAACACGATGAGAATCTTGTCAGAAACCGTGTCGCCTGAATGTCCCGGTCCAAGACGTCCCTGGTTCAATAAATTCCAGATCTATGATAATTTTTCCCGGTCAGACTTCCCCTCTTTCTCTGATCTTTCCGATACGCCTCTGGGTCCCGAGTCTTAATCTGTTTCTTCCTGTCTGATTCCTTATATTATAACTAAGAGAGATAATCACGACAGTAAGCTCTATTTATCTCCCCCTGACCATCACAGAAAACAAAACCCCTACCTCTGGACTCGATACCGCCATTAGCTTAGTCCTAGTATCGCATTTACGAGTGGGTATCGTCCTCCCGGGAACTGTGGCAGGAGGCTCACTATGCTAATGTAGGCCGGAATTTATAGCCGAGTCCACCACTTTCTGACGTGCATCAACGTTGGAGACTAACACCCCAGTCCCACCCTATCTCAGTGTCCATTCTTTCCCAACATCTCATCGTAGGAGACATCATTGTTAGACATATTCCTCTAGGATAAAAATATAAACATGTAGCAGTGGAGCGATATAAGTTTGTAAATAGAGAAGCCCAACATGTACTGTAAAAATTGTAATCATTTTTTTTATTAGAATCTTCAGCCTTTCATTACTGGAATCCTTATACTCTTCTGCTTCTTCTTATATTATATTCCTAATATTAATGAATAATGATAATAATAACGGAAAACTCAGTAGAAATAGATTCCTACTTGAAATGTGTGTGCGGTTGGGGGTGTAATCCTAATAAAGATTTATTTAACAGTGTGAAATATTTTAATTAAAGCTTATCTTAAAAGTGGTAACATTTAATTTGTATATAAATTGATTTTCGAACACTCGGTCCAATAGTTTCAGTTGATTTTGATCCGTAAAAAAAAAAAAAAAAAAATAGAAGAATTTACGATTACATTTTGATATAGGAAAGGTAGTAAAGGTTCCCCTTTTAGACATTTAGACATCGAAGGAGGCTGATGATTTTAAGCTCACCTATTTTTATGACTGACGTTTGACGAGGGTGTGATGTGGCCAGCACAACGACCAACTTTTACGTTCCCAACTTCTGTCAGGTAGACACGTGACCATTGGAGTTGATGGGCCTTGTAGGAACTAAAAGGTTAAGCGTTCATTAGAAGACATTTAAAAGTGTTTCTTGAATGGCATCAAAACTTGCTAATTATAGCATTGACTTTATAATTAGTATTAAGCTTTTTTGGTTACTGGGCGTGACTGTCATCTTCTTCTTGCGAACTCCGTTAGGTTCATTGGTTTTGTTTTTCTAAGCCATACAATCACTTTTATATCTTTGCTGGCTTAACTCCAGCTTGTTTTTCTAAGCCATACATTCACTTTTATATCTTTGCATAAATACCAGTCCAGGAAGTAAACGTCCAACCTTCCTGGACCGGGGGAGCAAGACCTTACTGACTAACACATTCTCTCGCACATTCAACGAAGACTTAATCACTCAGTTCACAACACGTGCAACACTTCGCATTCATAACAAGGGGATATAACAATCATACCAAAATATCAAACTAACATTCATTCTCGCCATACCTCTCCCTGACATCCCCCCTCTCACGATATGACTGTTATTAGATAACAGTCATTCAAATATATACATAAATATACATACATACACACACTGTGTCATACACATACTTATATACATATATATAAACATATATATCTACACACAAATGTATATAGTGTACATTAAAGTGAAATAGCCCTTATTAACCTAACAAAAGAAATATGTCCAGCTATTTACAACAAAGGGAAAGAGAGAAAAGAATAAATGAGAAAAGAATAAATGAGAAAAAAAAATAGTGGCATGGAGAGTTAAATTACAATTTGAAGTCGGCAGGCATAGTCCTTTCCACGTTAATATTTAATATGTAAAACAGCAAAAATACAAGAAAAGATCAACTCCTATGTATAGCAATAATATACGACAAGATACCATCTCTAATAGTTAAAGGCACGTTTCACATTGTATTGGGGAAAAAATGAATTCTATCAATTATAACTAATACAAATATGCTAAGTCTTGACAGTTTATCTGCTAGTAGACAATGGTCTGTGGTCAAACTGGATTGTGCATCCTCCTGGGTATCAGAGGTATCTGTCTAGGCGTTGGACACTCACGCTACTAATGAAGTAATGCTGCTCTCTATATGTCAGCTCTCTGCACTTTACCGGAAGGAAGCCATCTACTTGGTGCAACACACAGCAAGCTATTTCGGATGTACTGTTTAGATAAACACAATAACTATTAAGATTTGGTACAAAAAAATAATTAAAATACATGAAAACAGACAATGCTGAATTTTCTCTATTGCCAAGTCGCACTCGGGAATTCAGGTGACCCTCGTGGACATCCCCTTCTCAGCAACAGGGAGAGGGGAAACACTACGTCAAGATTTCTTTTTTCTTTTTCTTGGAAGTTTTAGGTACAAAAACATTTGTAGCCTATTGGTTTCTGGTTTTACTTTACCAGTACCAACAACTTGATAAACTCCTTTTGTTAGGTTTAATCTCTTTAATGGTTTGTGTACTCTGTGAAATGGTCTCAGAACATGAATAATATTATTGTCAATAAACTGACAATCAATAAGTTCCTTATCAATAAGTTCCTCAGTAGTTAAGACATTTTCTATTACTTCTCCAATTTCTATCTCATTAATATCAATAAGTTCCTCAGTAGTTAAGGTATTTTCTATTACTTCTCCAATTTCTATCTCATTAATATCATTAACAGTATAATTACAATCATTTAGTTTCTTACTTGATAAGACATTCTCAATTTCTTCATTATCTTCTATCCCACTTATATTATTATCAATATCCTGACAGTTATTTTGTTCCTCATTATTTAATATGTCATTGTCAATTTCTATTTTATAGTTCACATCTCCCTGTAATGACAGTTTTACTTCCAGTTCCATTTTCAACTTTACCACTTCTATTGCCTTTCTTTCTAATTCTAATTTTGATCTTTCTAGATCTAGTTTTTGTCGGTTTAAATCTTTTAATCTTTCTAGATCTAGTTTTTGTCGGTTTAAATCTTTTAATCTTTCTAGATCTAGTTTTTGTCGGTTTAAATCTTTTAATCTTTCTAGATCTAGTTTTTGTCGGTTTAAATCTTTTAATCTTTCTAGATCTAGTTTTTGTCGGTTTAAATCTTTTAATCTTTCTAGATCTAGTTTTTGTCGGTTTAAATCTTTTAATCTTTCTAGATCTAGTTTTTGTCGGTTTAAATCTTTTAATCTTTCTAGATCTAGTTTTTGTCGGTTTAAATCGTTTAATCTTTCTAGATCTAGTTTTTGTCGGTTTAAATCTTTTAATCTTTCTAGATCTAGTTTTTGTCGGTTTAAATCTTTTAATCTTTCTAGATCTAGTTTTTGTCGGTTTAAATCGTTTAATCTTTCTAGATCTAGTTTTTGTCGGTTTAAATCTTTTAATCTTTCTAGATCTAGTTTTTGTTGGTTTAAAACAAACTCTCGTTGTTCATCACCCTCAATTCCAAACATGTGGGCCTGTTCTATTAATACCTCAATTGACCTAGGTTTAAACTCGTCCATGATAATCACAAATAATAAGAAATATTACTGAATAAGAGTAAATTAATTTATAAAGGTTAAGTTAAGTAACGTTCAATTTACATAAGACAATAAATTATAAAAAGGATCAACAAAAAAAAAATCTCACTCTTTATCTCCCCTACTGAAAAGGCAATGTACACTCGACCCTGAATGCCCGATACAACAGACAAAAGAAAACTCAACTTATCTGTGTCTGATGCCAGGAAAGAAATGACAACTCTTTCCACACGACAGTGTTGCTTTAAGAATGTAGAACTTCTGGAGTGTCAGGTCGCTGTTCGGCCTCCTTGTAAACGCTTTATGACTCACAGCAGATTTAGAGAATGAAACAAATACAAAACAAAATTATTCAAACATTGATATAATACTAATAGTAATAATAATGGGTGCATAAAAAAAATGATTATCTAGTCAGTTAGTGCAATAATAATCCAAAAAGATCCCAGATATACAAATAATCAAGTCAGTCCCATAGGTTAGACACAGTGATACAGGCACTTGCAATTTACTTTTACGTTCAACGATGACCAAGTCTCTCAAGTCCAGTATACTCCAACATCAATGTAACAAAGGTAGATAATTCACGATTACTCGAGTAATTGCATTCATGTAGAATAGTCCAATAGTAAGTGAGTAGTAGTAATAGTAGTAGTGTCTCTTTAAATGGTGATGTCTTTTTAAATGATGTCCCTTTAAATGGTGATGTCCCTTTAAATGGTGATGTCTCTTTAAATGGCAATGTCTTTAAATGGCGATGTCTCTTTAAATGGCGATGTCTCTTTAAATGGTGATGTCCCTTTAAATGGTGATGTCTCTTTAAATGGTGATGTCTTTTTAAATGGTGATGTCCCTTTAAATGGTGATGTCCCTTTAAATGGTGATGTCCCTTTAAATGGCAATGTCTTTAAATGGCGATGTCTCTTTAAATGGCGATGTCTCTTTAAATGGCGAAGTCTCTTTAAATGGCGATGTGTCCTTAAATGGCGATGTCTCTTTAAATGGCGATGTCTCTTTAAATGGCGATGTCTCTTTAAATGGCGATGTCTCTTTAAATGGCGATGTGTCCTTAAATGGCGATGTCTCTTTAAATGGCGATGTCTCCTTAAATGGCGATGTCTCTTTAAATGGTGATCCTCTTTAAGTAGTGATGACGCAATGACCTCGGTATACAAGAAGTAGCTGCAAGTCCAAATTAGTCAATGACCTTTCGTAGAGTTCTAGTAGACTGACTCCAACAATAACGTGTTGATGGCGAAACACAAAAAGTTCCTCCGTGTTCTCGGTGTGTGTCAAAAATGTAAACAATGTCAAGTTCTTCAGTGTGTGTTAAAAGACTCTCAAATACTGGCCGAACGAGGCCCAAAAATGTCAACGAGTAGTAGGTTACAAATGATACAGATTGCCTTGAATCCAACTTTAGTAGACAATGTCATGTACAATAGTTACTGTCCCAGACCGGACGAAGCTCAAAAAATTCGGTATCCTTTTCTTTGCTTGTGTTGCTTATTCTTTATTTTCTTATCGACTTCTTCAACGTGACGAATGACATAACAGGTATAACTGACCTGCCCGGACTAGCCCTCAGATAGATGTCAAGAATAATACTGTATTAGTACACCGGTTAATACACTGGTGTTTAATAATACAGGTAACAGGTACAACGATACCTGCCCGGACGAAGCCTCCAGATGTCAGATGTCTTAATTATATATATATATATATATATATATATATATATATATGTACTGCTGCTTGCTGCTTGTCTCTCTTGGTTGGTGTGTTTCTTGACTTGGCTCGTTGGGGGGTATGAATCCTCAATAACACTTAACAATACTTGTTTAATTACTCAAATAAGAACAGTTATCACTAGATAGCCTACACATCAACTCCAACTCCAAATCTCCAAGAATATATCAATATTTTAATATCCAATATTGCTCAAGTAAATATTAATAAACAAAACACCAGTCCATCAACTTATAAATATATAAATGCATAAATACCAGTCCAGGAAGTAAACGTCCAACCTTCCTGGACCGGGAGCAAGACCTTACTGACTAACACATTCTCTCGCAGATTCAACGAAGACTTAATCACTCAGTTCACAACACGTGCAACACTTCGCATTCATAACAAGGGGATATAACAATCATACCAAAATATCAAACTAACATTCATTCTCGCCATACATCTCCCTGACAACAGCCATCATTAAATAAATAATTAAAACGTGAAAGTACTTCAAATTTCGTCTATTAGATATTTCAATCTTATTTCTACAATAGTAATTTTTTTTTAATAAGATTTAGTTTTCCCTTTTTCTTTCATTTTACCTTTTGTGTATTCACGTTCAGGAGTTTGTCTCCCTTTCTGAATCTTTCCAAAAATGTGTTCACCTTTTGTTTTTCCAGTACATCGTAGCAAGTCTTAAGGAAATTATAAATGCTGGAGAATAAGGTCAATCAAGAGAGAGAGAGAGAGAGAGAGAGAGAAAGAGAAAGAGAGAGGAAAAGGGAACGGTATAATTTTTTTGCGGAGAAATACAATACAAAAAATTATGTATTTATCTAAAGTTTATATACTAAAAAATTATGATACTATCAAAAGTGGCATACTTTATGGAGTTTTAAACTAATTACTGCTGTATCGACACCCACACCCCCTCGAACCGGATCCGCTAGTTTCCATTACCATATTCTTTGTGTTGACTTAGAGAAAGTAGGGGAAAGGGGGGTAGTAGAGTGGAAATGCTCAGACACCAGCACAATCCAAAAAGTAGCATTTATTATTGACATTACTTGTATCCAAGTTGTGTTCTTACTGGCTAAAAAAAAATTCCTGGTAGATAGATAGATAGATATAGATATCTATCTATTCCTTTTCCCTATTTGTCCAATTAAATCTTACTGTTTCTTGGACAAATCAGTCAAACAATACCAAAGTTCACAATATGATCTCTAGTGTATGTATTATGTTTGAAAATGACTACTAGAGATTTGTTCGAGTTTTATTTGAACTTTGTCAAGGCTAATATACTCATATATTGTATTCCTCTTTGACGAGATCAGAATCCTCCGACCATTGGCTATTGTGAACAATGGCCTCTGGGATATCTTTTGTCCCTGGTCACAAGAACTTAGTTCCAAATCTGAGAGGCGTCACTCTCATAGTCGCTAGTTTGATATTAAAATGTAATCCCTCCAAGTAATCCGATGTTTTAGAGAGTGTTGAAGTCAACGAATAGAGAGTTTTAGTGAATGGTACTACGATAGTGTACTCTACCATTCAATGAAACTGTTATATAATCAAGTTGATCACAGTCATTTTCTCTTTGTTGATATTTGAACGCACTAATTTAATTCAATATGTATTTATATAAATAAATAAATAAATAAATAAATAAATATATATATATATATATATATATATATATATATATATATATATATATATATATATATATATATATATATATATATATATATATATATATTGAATGAGGTTTAACAAGATTGTATTGAAGTTTGTAATATTTTCTTATTTAACTCTGACTGTTTATTATGTTTGGTAGACCCTCAGTTCCCCCCTTGATAAAGAATATATACCTTGTATATGGAAGTATTTACTATGTGGTTCTCAGAGAGGATCCTTAAAGACAGTAGAAGATGTAGCTTACAACTTATTAGATTTGTTCAATTTGCATTATTAATTATAAAGTACGACAAGGGTCAAGAGTTGTTGAAAGCATTACTGGCCTTTATAAAAAGTACTGGCCTCTATAAAAAGTACTGGCCTTTATACAAATTACTGGCCTCTATAAAAAGTACTGGCCTTTATAAAAAGTACTGGCCTCTATAAAAAGTACTGGCCTTTATACAAATTACTGGCCTCTATAAAAAGTACTGGCCTTTATAAAAATTACTGGCCTTTACAATAATTACTGGCCATTATAGAAAATAGTGGCCTTAATAAACATTACTGACTTGCCTTCTTTAAAAAATGGACAAGGAAACATGCATGCTCTCATCTTATGACGTCACTGTCATTTAGCACCCTAACCCTACATTCAAATGTCAGAATAGCCCATGATATTTAGTTTAGGCCCATGATATTTAGTTTAGGCCCATGATATTTAGTTTAGGACCATGATATTTAGTTTAGGACCATGATATTTAGTTTAGTCAGACGTATTAGCGCGTTTTATTTTGATTGGACAAAACGAGATAGTGATGGTGACAACGTGAACTGTCTCTGTTAAATGACTCTTTCATTTCAAGATTTGCTTAAATGGAATCTAATCCGTATATATTGACAAATTTTACATTTTTAAAACCATATATAATTTAGTGTGCTCTACAAGAAATTAAAAACTATTACAAATAATGCTATAGAAAAGGAAAGAAAGATTTGAAATTTGAAAAGGAAATTATCAGTTAGTATCTAATAGCCCCTTAGACTAAGTATCAGCATAATAAGTGCAATGGTAGCGTATTTACTTTGAAAAGTGTAAGCGAAAAATTTTTTGTTTTTTAGTTTGTTTGTAAAATGTTAGACATGTTTTGGATGCTCCGAGTTGAAGATAATTTATTTCCTAGTCCAAACCTCCCGCAGGACGACGGTGGATGGCAGCGGGCAGGGTATGAACCCAGGACCATCGAGAAGTCCGAACGATAGTCTAGTGCGCATATCGCATGACCAGGTTGCCAAGTTTGTGCTCCATAGATTTAAAGAATTAGACATAATGTCAACTTATTAGGTCCATAGATTTAAAGAATTAGACATAATGTCAACTTATTAGGTCCATAGATTTAAAGAATTAGACATAATGTCAACTTATTAGGTCCAGAGAATTAAAGAATTAGACATAATGTCAACTTATTAGGTCCAGAGAATTAAAGATAAGTTAGACATAATGTCAACTTATTAGGTCCAGAGAATTAAAGAATTAGACATAATGTCAACTTATTAGGTCCAGAGAATTAAAGATAAGTTAGACATAATGTCAACTTATTAGGTCCATATATTTAAAGAATTAGACATAATGTCAACTTATTAGGTCCAGAGAATTAAAGATAAGTTAGACATAATGTCAACTTATTAGGTCCATAGATTTAAAGAATTAGACATAATGTCAACTTATTAGGTCCATAGATTTAAAGAATTAGACATAATGTCAACTTATTAGGTCCATAGATTTAAAGAATTAGACATAATGTCAACTTATTAGGTCCATAGATTTAAAGAATTAGACATAATGTCAACTTATTAGGTCCAGAGAATTAAAGATAAGTTAGACATAATGTGAGCTTATTAGGTCCATAGATTTAGAGAATAGTTAGACATAATGTGAACTTATTAGGTCCATAGATTTAAAGAATTAGACACAATGTCAACTTATTAGGTCCAGAGAATTAGTGAATAGTTAGACATAATGTGAACTTATTAGGTCCATAGATTTAGAGAATGGTGAACTTGTGATGCATGACAACCACAAGGGGCTTTAATCAAAGATTTAAATGAGAGTGGGGGGGGGGGGAGAAGTTATCGAACTTTTCCAAAGGCAAGCTGTGCAGCTCTGAGGTCAAAAGAGAGTCTGATCACATGACCCAGAGGTGCAAGGGGACCTTCGGCACCTGCGCGCGCACCCATTTTGCAGACAGCGCTATCGATCTGTGAGTGAGTTGTGAGGGGGAGTAAAAATGGAAAAAAAGGAAAGGGGGGGGGCGGGCTTTTTCTTTCCTTCTGGCTCATCATTCTTTACCGTTGATGGAGGAAAAGGGGGGGGGGGGATAGGACTGGTGCGCGCGTGTGTGTGTGATAAGTGAAGGAGGGAAAGCGATAAACTAGAGTGAACAACGGAACCAGCAAGAGAGAGAGAGAGAGAGAGAGAAAGAAAGAGAGAGAGAGAGAGAGATAGAGAGAAAGAGAGAGAGAGAAAGAAAGAGAGAGAGAGAGAAGAGAATGTTAGAGAAAGAGAAAAGAGAACACGTTAAAAGGGGAAGGTACCGAAGAAGGAAAAGAGGGGGGGGTTAAGAGGGTAGAGGGATAGAGAGGCTACAAGCGAGTGAGAGAGAGAGAGAGAGAGAGAGAGAGAGAGAGAGAGAGAAAGGTACAGTTCGGTTTGAAATGTATAAGAGACCAGAATGGACTAGAACTAAGGAGGCACTTTCTCGAAAAGTCTAAACGCACGAACCGGAGAGGGTGGGGGTCATTTTAGAGCTGAGCTGTGGTATAAGAAATAGAATGGAGGAAACGAAGTTGGCGCTTGCAGAGGCGTCCCCTCGTTCTTCCTGATTTCTTGAACCTAACATTGCAGATTAGCTGCTCATGTATATAAATAAATAAATAAATAAATATATATATATATATATATATATATATATATATATATATATATATATATATATATATATATATATATATATATATATAGACTGAGATGGAGTGTAGGGAAGAGAGAGAGGTGTAAATATTCAGAAATGGAGGGGGGGTGGGGTGGATAGCTATTTTGCTTACTACGCAATTTTAGCATATTCCATTGACTATTGTGAACGGATTACACCCACTTAAAGTTGCCCCCCTCCCCCATCACTGCACATGAAGCCACTGGAGGACATTCTTGAAGGTACAAACGTGTTGTTGTTGTTTTGTTTTTGTGTGTCTCGTTTTCAATCATCAAAGAAACTAAAAATCTCATTGCGTGTGGGGGTGTGATTACAACACGGGGGAGGGGAGGGCTGTTTGCAATGGAGGGTGGGAGACTGGAAGGTTGGACTGCCCAACACAAAACAGGAGGGATGGGGGGGGTAAAGAGGAGGGGCAACAGATGTGCTCAGAAAATAAAAGACGAATACATCATAGGGGACAAATTTACATTTATTGAACCTAAGCGAGGGACACAGGAACCTTGCATGATGTCATGCCTATAAATAGAGCAGCACGCCTACCCTGCCAAGAATCAGTGTATGCCGGAGTTTGTAAGTTTTGCTTCTATCAAAATAAAGTGACAAGAAGTTCCCGTGTAAGTGTAGAAATGTTGTAGACACAGTTCCTGTTGTGTTTCTCCTCCATTGGTTGTTCAAAGAATGTCACAATGTCTCTTCTAGGCTTGACGCGTTCTGTATGTAATGATATGATATAGAGAAATTTATGTTAATGTGTGTTGGCTACTTAGGACTCGTGACACATGTTGGTCTCATTTTACCCCCCCCCCCCCCCTTCGCCAAAAAATTACTCTCCTGTGTCTAGACCAGCTCAACTAAGATCTATGTCCTCAAACCTGGACCCTCTTGTTCTTGTTCACATTCATTCATTGACTTTTACAAAAATATAATTTTATTTTTTATCAAACAAAATATTTTATTATTATTTATTTTTCTCCAGTAATACGAAAGGTTGTCGATCTATTTACATCCTAGGAATCCTTGGGCTTTTGCCTCTTTTCTTTGCCTATTTTTTGGGCTCTGCCTCTTTTTTTTGGCTAATGGCCTCTTTATTTGGGCTTTTTTCCCCCAATATATATATATATATTTACATCCTAGGAATCCTTGGGCTTTTGCCTCTTTTCTTTGCCTATTTTTTGGGCTCTGCCTCTTTTTTTTGGCTAATGGCCTCTTTATTTGGGCTTTTTTCCCCCAATATATATATATATTTAATTAGTAAAAGGTACAAATTAAATAGTTACAATTTAAAATAAAATAATTTCAGTGTGATCAAACATGGAAATGAAATAATTACTTACGACATTTTTGTGTATAATAGCACAAAATGAATATTTTTGTTGAAATATAAAGTACTTAAAATATATATACAGTGAAATTGTTAACAATAGATAATTGAATAGAACAATCAAAAAGTAAAAGTAGTATATTAAATGATAGTTACAATTGTAAACCTCTTAGTCATATTTTGTTTTCAGTAGTTCCAAAAGGTTTGACATCGTCTTATGTGGTATACCGTTGTTTTTGTATAGAGACATTGTACCGTTGCATGACTATATTTGTCGTGAAGGTTGTTCATATTTATATATATATATATTTAGTAATAGTCGTACGTATATAAATTTATGTTTACATACATACAAATATATATATATATATATATATATATATATATATATATATATATACACATGTGTAATTTAGGTTTCTCGGTGTTGTATGTAATTTACAACAATGCCTTACATAGACACTTTCATAGATACAGTTCTGGTATATAGACAATTACATAAATATTAAACCTATAACAAGTACTTACATAAAGAGCTTAAACTCATTTTAGAATCGAACAAAAAGAATTAAAAAAGCGTGACTACTATTTTTTCTGGATTATTTGTAAAATTCATAAATCCTGAAAATTAAATTCTTTGAATTTATTTAAATATTCAAGGACCACGAAGAGTTGCTTTTCCTTTACTATGTCTTTCTGTGACCTACTTAGGTTATTTTTTCATTTTAATTTGTATTTTCACTCGTACCGTCAGCTCTTATAATTTTGTTTTAATAAATGTTATCTGACAGTCCGGCTAATTGAGGTCCAGTCAAGAGTGTTCTGGGTCCCAGCCCCCTGTCACCACCACTGGTGGTCCACTCGAGTCAGGCCACGGGACTGTCTTAAACTCATCACCCTTTCCCCCTGACCAAGCTGGTCTCCTGGCGCCTTAAGCCAGTTTAAGTACTCACGCAGTGAACACCCTTTTATTTCCACCAACCCCACACCCCTCCCACACACCAATTCAATATGTGCGACGTTTGACCACCGGGGCCCGTCCTTGACCAGTGGTTTCTTGCAGCTTCTTTTCTCTCCTCAACTTACAGCGAGTAACAACTGAGTTTCCTAACAATCAACATCTTCAACTAGGCTTAGAAAACGAAACCTAAAACCACGAGACAGTCCTAAGACACTCCGGGTAGGAAGAATTGGTCAACAATTTTGGAGAGCCAGGTGTGGGCAGAACAACTTTCCCGCTGTCATTGTAATGATTCTCTAGTCAAATCCGTGAAGGTTGGGGGTCAAATCTTTCCCTCCCTGCAGTGAATTAAATTGCGTGTCAAGGAAAGAACAGAGAATGAACGCAATACCAACCACAGTACAAGAAATGACAAAATAGTGTGCAACTATCTATAAGCAGTTTCTATTTTATTGGAAGCTAAAACATAATCGGTGGAAATCATCTTAGAAATTTCGTTGAAATTACCTTCGACATTAATATTTCTGCTTACTCTCGTCTAATTTCATAACAGTATGAACTGAACATGAACAAATTGTAACATTGTTGTTGTGTTGGATCTTTGTTCACATTACCACTAGCCTACAATAGACTTGTTAAAATAGATTTCAAGAGACCACTCCTTTGAGTGCATTCGTAAGGTACAGCTCAAATTGTTGTTTAATCATTTATTTCAAATAGACAATTTCAATCTCAGAGTTCCAGCCTTTTGTTTATCTTATACTAATAAAGAATATTTAATATTCCTTCATTTTCTTTGAATGCACTCAGTTTGTTTAACAAAGCGTACATTAACTCACTCCTTCTTTCTGTACACATTTTGTACACTTTTTTTCTATGGTGGTTGAGCGCTAAAGTGCTTTTATTTGGGGGATTTTTTTTATTTCGGGATTATTTAGGGCGCCTCTGAGTCCACCTAGTGCTAATGGGTACCTGACATTTGTTGGGGAAAAGTAAAGGCGGTTGATCGTTAGGGTTAGGGTGGCCACATGACATTCTCGTTAACCGTGGGCCACAGAAACAGATGACTTTTAAATCTGTTGCATGGTCTGAAAGGGAAAACTATTTTTTCCATTCCCGGACCAAGTTGAAAATGTGTGCGTGGATCTAGAAAAATTGACCAATTATTTTATTAATTAGGCGTAATTAAATTTGTTTATTAAGAAAAAAAGGAGTTAAACCCTGCAGTATTGAGATAAGCTTTTTATAAAGTACTTTAATAAAACATTTTCCATTTTAAAAAATATATTTCTGTTTATTTGATATTTTGTCTTAGCGAAATAAGGACAGTCTGTGGTAGACAAGCTAGAGTGTTGTGAAATGTGCTTTCTTATTTTATTTATGATCATAATAATCGTTTTTTTTTGTTATATTTTTCATTATGGCATGCACCGGTCTCTTCTTACAAAGCGTATATCAAGTCACTCTGTCTTGTACACATTTCGTACACGTAAAACGAAACGTTACACAATTATTCATTGTTCCTAACAAAACATCAATCAATCAATCAATCAATCAATCAATCAAAACATTAGCCAATTTGTTAATTAAATAATGTCATCAATCAATCAATCAATCAATCAATCAATCAAAACATTAGCCAATTTGTTAATTAAATAATGTCATCAATCAATCAATCAATCAATCAATCAATCAAAACATTAGCCAATTTGTTAATTAAATAATGTTACTATGAAAACTTATATTTAGATTCTTTAAACGAATAGCATTAAGTGTTTCATTCATTCGAACATACTGCAATTTTAAATAACAAAAAAAAAAAAAAAAAAAAAAAAATTCAAAGTATAAAAAAAATATTTTTTCTTAGAAAACAAAATGGGAGGCATGTTTTCATTGCGCAGGGGCCGGTGACTACAATCAAAGCGGCGGCCCGGTAATCAATTTTGTTAGATACCGAAAAATGGAAATAAATCTTACAAGATATATGGCTATATATGAGGATTCTTTTACCTTACTCTTTTTTTGTAAGCTATTTTTAATATTTTGCTTGTTTGGCGTAGGCTCAAATCCTACAGCTGCTTGAATTGCCTAACACATTTTTTAACAAATTAACTAATCAAACAAATTTCCGTAAGGATCAATAAAGCAGTCTTAGTCTTAGTTTTAAACTGGACAGACCAACATAACAACAGACAAATAAGTGTGTATAAAAGAAACAACAAAATCAAACTTCTTTTTCAAATGATATTCTCTGTCGATACAAAAACGTCAGATTTATCAGCTAAACGCAAACTATTCGTTGCTGAGGGCTCTAAATAAATGAAACCAATTCTTTGATAGTCACAATGTCCTATAGCTTTGATTCTCAAAAAGTCTAATAGCTGAGGTCCATACATTTGGATAGATACACCTTTTTGAAATCGATAAAATCATCTGGGAAAAAACAAACAAATAAACATCCGTTATCGAGTCGCCAGCTCGCGCACACGCACAGACTTTGGACTCATGCCTAACAGCCAAACATCTACCTGAGTAGTTTCACCGCGTTTGAAAACATGCAAGACAAAGGTCACGTGACTCTGACTTCCTCATCCCATTTCTCACTTCGCCCTTTAAAAAAATAAACATTATTTACTGTCGCCATGGAAACTTGTCCCTCTATCTACAACGTAAGACATACAAAAGTGTCACTCTATCTACAACGTAAGACATACAAAAGTGTCACTCTATCTACAACGTAAGACATACAAAAGTGTCACTCTATCTACAACGTAAGACATACAAAAGTGTCACTCTATCTACAACGTAAGACATACAAAAGTGTCACTCTATCTACAACGTAAGACATACAAAAGTGTCACTCTATCTACAACGTAAGACATACAAAAGTGTCACTCTATCTACAACGTAAGACATACAAAAGTGTCCCTCTATCTACAACGTAAGACATACAAAAGTGTCACTCTATCTACAACGTAAGACATACAAAAGTGTCACTCTATCTACAACGTAAGACATACAAAAGTGTCCCTCTATCTACAACGTAAGACATACAAAAGTGTCCCTCTATCTACAACGTAAGACATACAAAAGTGTCACTCTATCTACAACGTAAGACATACAAAAGTGTCACTCTATCTACAACGTAAGACATACAAAAGTGTCACTCTATCTACAACGTAAGACATACAAAAGTGTCACTCTATCTACAACGTAAGACATACAAAAGTGTCCCTCTATCTACAACGTAAGACATACAAAAGTGTCACTCTATCTACAACGTAAGACATACAAAAGTGTCACTCTATCTACAACGTAAGACATACAAAAGTGTCACTCTATCTACAACGTAAGACATACAAAAGTGTCACTCTATCTACAACGTAAGACATACAAAAGTGTCCCTCTATCTACAACGTAAGACATACAAAAGTGTCACTCTATCTACAACGTAAGACATACAAAAGTGTCACTCTATCTACAACGTAAGACATACAAAAGTGTCACTCTATCTACAACGTAAGACATACAAAAGTGTCACTCTATCTACAACGTAAGACATACAAAAGTGTCACTCTATCTACAACGTAAGACATACAAAAGTGTCACTCTATCTACAACGTAAGACATACAAAAGTGTCCCTCTATCTACAACGTAAGACATACAAAAGTGTCCCTCTATCTACAACGTAAGACATACAAAAGTGTCACTCTATCTACAACGTAAGACATACAAAAGTGTCACTCTATCTACAACGTAAGACATACAAAAGTGTCACTCTATCTACAACGTAAGACATACAAAAGTGTCACTCTATCTACAACGTAAGACATACAAAAGTGTCACTCTATCTACAACGTAAGACATACAAAAGTGTCACTCTTTACAATTTCTAAATGTCATCCTTAAAGTGTAGCTAGTCTCCAGTGATTGCAATCAGTTCATAACAAAAAGAATAGGACCGTACTGTCCCCCTTTTATTCTTGATTCTTATTACGAATATTACAGTTTACAATTTTACAAGGATTCATCATTTTAAAACAAAACGTGGGGTTACTTTTTTACCAATATCTGATCAACTCATTCTGTCTGGTATAAGTCTTGTATACTTTTTACCAATATTTGATCAACTCATTCTGTCTGGTATAAGTCTTGTATACTTTTTACCAATATCTGATCAACTCATTCTGTCTGGTATAAGTCTTGTATACTTTTTACCAATATTTGATCAACTCATTCTGTCTGGTATAAGTCTTGTACACTTTTTACCAATATTTGATCAACTCATTCTGTCTGGTACAAGTCTTGTATACTTTTTACCAATATTTGATCAACTCATTCTGTCTGGTATAAGTCTTGTATACTTTTTACCAATATTCTGTCTGGTACAAGTCTTGTACACGTTGTTTCGTACACTTCCCAGTTCTCGGATCAAGTGTAAAACTTTGAACAATTATTCATTGTCGAAGACAAAACACGAATCAATAAAAAAAAATTAACCACTTTGTTAATTAATTAGTGGTAATTAGTAAATGTTGTTTGCTATAGAACAAGGGATATAAATCTTGCAGTATTGAGAGGCATGCCAGTAATTGTGCGGATCATTCCCTTTATATCAGCTTTGTTTTTGTTTTTTTTAAGGATTTTTATATTTTGTTTATTTTAAAAGCACAAAATAAATCACTTCGTAGAATAACTGCAAGCATTTGTTTACCAAACACTTGTCCTCAAGCCTCACGGGTACAAACAGTATTTAAGGGTTGAAACCAAATGATAGGATTTTCTTAAATAACAAAATTAATAACTTCGTAGAATCATTGTAAGCATTTATTTACCAGCTATTTTTTGTAGCACTTGATTCCTAGGGTACAGGCAA
The DNA here is from genome assembly GCF_947242115.1 of Biomphalaria glabrata. NCBI lineage: Eukaryota > Metazoa > Mollusca > Gastropoda > Planorbidae > Biomphalaria > Biomphalaria glabrata. The sequence goes on along the minus strand of NC_074715.1, from coordinate 30,630,536 downwards.
GCACTAGTTTAGGGTTTAAACCTAGGGTTATTATTTTCTCTTTAGAAATGATGCAAGATAAAAACTTACTGTATTAAAGAAACAAATGTCGTTGTCGAGTCACTCGAGTGTGTAGATCATGTGACAGTCGAGTGTGTAGATCATGTGACAGTCGTGTGTGTAGATCATGTGACAGTCGAGTGTGTAGATCATGTGACAGTCGTGTGTGTAGATCATGTGACAGTCCTGTGTGTAGATCATGTGACAGTCGTGTGTGTAGATCATGTGACAGTCGAGTGTGTAGATCATGTGACAGTCGAGTGTGTAGATCATGTGACAGTCGAGTGTGTAGATCATGTGACAGTCGAGTGTGTAGATCATGTGACAGTCGAGTGTGTAGATCATGTGACAGTCGAGTGTGTAGATCATGTGACAGTCGAGTGTGTAGATCATGTGACAGTCGTGTGTGTAGATCATGTGACAGTCGTGTGTGTAGATCATGTGACAGTCGTGTGTGTAGATCATGTGACAGTCGAGTGTGTAGATCATGTGACAGTCGAGTGTGTAGATCATGTGACAGTCGAGTGTGTAGATCATGTGACAGTCGTGTGTGTAGATCATGTGACAGTCGAGTGTGTAGATCATGTGACAGTCGTGTGTGTAGATCATGTGACAGTCGTGTGTGTAGATCATGTGACAGTCGTGTGTGTAGATCATGTGACAGTCGTGTGTGTAGATCATGTGACAGTCGTGTGTGTAGATCATGTGACAGTCGTGTGTGTAGATCATATGACAGTCGAGTGTGTAGATCATGTGACAGTCGTGTGTGTAGATCATGTGACCGTCGAGTGTGTAGATCATGTGACAGTCGAGTGTGTAGATAATGTGACAGTCGAGTGTGTAGATCATGTGACAGTCGTGTGTGTAGATCATGTGACAGTCGTGTGTGTAGATCATGTGACAGTCGTGTGTGTAGATCATGTGACAGTCGAGTGTGTAGATCATGTGACAGTCGAGTGTGTAGATCATGTGACAGTCGTGTGTGTAGATCATGTGACAGTCGTGTGTGTAGATCATGTGACAGTCGTGTGTGTAGATCATGTGACAGTCGAGTGTGTAGATCATGTGACAGTCGTGTGTGTAGATCATGTGACAGTCGAGTGTGTAGATAATGTGACAGTCGAGTGTGTAGATCATGTGACAGTCGAGTGTGTAGATCATGTGACAGTCGAGTGTGTAGATAATGTGACAGTCGAGTGTGTAGATCATGTGACAGTCGAGTGTGTAGATCATGTGACAGTCGTGTGTGTAGATCATGTGACAGTCGTGTGTGTAGATCATGTGACAGTCGAGTGTGTAGATCATGTGACAGTCGAGTGTGTAGATCATGTGACAGTCGTGTGTGTAGATCATGTGACAGTCGTGTGTGTAGATCATGTGACAGTCGAGTGTGTAGATCATGTGACAGTCGTGTGTGTAGATCATGTGACAGTCGTGTGTGTAGATCATGTGACAGTCGTGTGTGTAGATCATGTGACAGTCGAGTGTGTAGATCATGTGACAGTCGTGTGTGTAGATCATGTGACAGTCGTGTGTGTAGATCATGTGACAGTCGTGTGTGTAGATAATGTGACAGTCGTGTCTGTATAATTTAATATTAATACATCCGCGTACAAAAGATACATTGTGTTTGGAAATATTATGATGAAGAAAAAGATTTGTTCAATATATTCAAATCATAATTTAAAATCCATTCAAATCATAATTTAAAATCCATTCAAATCATAATTTAAAATCCATTCAAATCATAATTTAAAATCCATTCAAATCATAATTTAAAATCCATTCAAATCATAATTTAAAATCCATTCAAATCATAATTTAAAATCCATTCAAATCATAATTTAAAATCCATTCAAATCATAATTCAAAATCCATTCAAATCATAATTTAAAATCCATCTATATTTGTAGTAGATTTATGCTGTATCAACTTAATTAGGCTGTGTCTCTGTGTTTTTTTTTTCTTATTTTATTAACCCCCCGAAATATCTGATAATTTATGTACGCCATATATCATGTACATCGTTCATATGTCCACTGTATGAGCTACATGTATGTATGCAATAGTTTTTAAACATAGAATTCTAGAAGATATATAAGAGCTGACCAGAAGTTGGGGTCACACCAGATTAGTCCGCTTAATTGACAGATGAATGATGGATACTTTGTGTCTATTTCAGGAGAGTATGTCCAGCGACAGCATCTTGAGCATAGATGCGCCCCCATCTTTGAAAGAATGTAAGGACTCCAATGATGATGTCCCTTGTCAAGTCCATGACATTGCAGGTAAGTGCAGACCATAGATAGAAGAGATAGTATACATCGTCTGGACATTTTTTATCAATACGATGTTCCCCAAATTCTGGAAGCCTAAAGTTGTTGTTTTTTTTTTAAACTAATTTTATCTTATCTTATAAATTATACATTAACTTTATTTTAATTTAAATTTTATCTTATCTTATAAATTATATTTTATCTTATGTTATGATTACAATTTATCTTGTAAATCACATTTCATCTTATCTTATAAATTACAGCTTAAAGTTGTTGTTTTTTTCAACTCATTTTATCTTATCTTATAAATTATATTTTAACTTTATTTTAATTAATATTTTATCTTATTCAATAAATTATATTCTATCTTATGTTATGATTACAATTTATCTTATCTTATAAATTACATTTCATCTTATCTTATAAATTACAGACGTTCCATGCTCTAGTGGCATTAGGAAATAAGAAGCATTTGTAGAAATGTATTCTGGCTTATGGAATAAGAAAAGTGCATTTATCATCTTGTCCTTTTCAATATTTTTATTGGTTCAATGTTTTATCTTCTATTATCTTAGAGTTTTTGTATTTGTGTGCTATGTATTATTGTTATTTACTTGTTAGTCTTCAGTGTCTCTAAATCAAATGATGCAAATGGATTATCGAGTTCATCAGGTTATATTTCTTTTGAGTAAAGCTTTCAAATCTATGTATTTACACCTAGATTTGGGTAATTTGATTCTTTAAGAGATATTTTATTATTTTAAAAAAATGGATTGGTCGGTTGTATCCTTCTTGCATTCATACAAAAGACACTATGATTTGGATTTATTAAAATTAAAATCTCTCTTTTTTAAAGACTCTCTCTAAGGGAAGATGAGCCTAAAGTTGTGCTCCAATCAACAGTGCTCCGGAAGTTAAATGATGTTACCATAGCAGACGATCCTTTTGAAAATATTTGGCTCATTAAAATCAAATGTTCGAACGTTCAAGATGTTTGGAGTGTGCATTTAGTCTTAAGAAGTAGACACTTCTTGTGCAAAAGAAAACAAAAAAAAACAAAAAAAAAACTGCTGTAATATCTTCAATTATTTGATATTGGTTCACTTGGCATATTTGTCAGTTGTTTGCTGTTATATGTGTCATTGTTGCCAGTTGTCACGGTTTTAAACCGTCACCTTTGTCACTGTCTCTAATGCCAACTCTGGAATCTTTTTTAAACCCTTGACAACCAACTCACACTCGTGTGCAGAAGCAATAACAAGGGGGGTAACAGAACGTGTGCACTCAGACTGCATCACGATTCTCTCCCTTCTTCAGCGCACTTTAAAAAAACAACAAAAAAAAAAAAAACAACCTCTTTCCTCGGCTCTTCTTCTTTCTTTAGTTCACTGTCCTCCCCCCCCCCCTCTGCTTTAAATTCACCGCCTTTCTTTCTGTTATTTTGTGAAACATTAAACAAAAAAAAAAGAAGCTAAGGAGAAAACACATTTAAAAGAGAGAGAGAGAGAGAGAGAGAGAGAGAGAGAGAGAGAGAAGTGAGACGACTGGAACCAGAACCTAACTTTTTTTTTTTAAAGTGTGTCCTCATCTTTAAATTCTCGTGCTTCACATCCCTTCCACTCCCCCCCCCCCCCCCCTCAACTCTGTGTGTGTCTCTCTTTACCTGTCATTCCATTCTCCTGCTGGTCAATACCTGGACCTCTCAAAACCCTTTTAGGCTCGTCTTTGGATGGCACTGCGCGGCTCACCACCGTGCCCTTGCCTACAACCTCGTGCCAGGCTTCGTTGAGACCACCCCCTTACACCGCCCACCCCCACGTTTTGACGACACCCCTCCCCCTTTTCTCTTCAACCAGTTTCTCCTCTTTAGTTTATCCTTCACACCTAGAAAAAAAAATGAACGAAAGGATTTTGTATTGGGAGGATGGACAATTTTTTTTTTTTTAAAGCGGAGTCACGTTTTTATATGGCGCTCATTTCATCCATCTGGTGGTTCTATAGGAGTTTAGGCTAGTGGTGCTATAGGCCTTTAGGCTGGTGGTTCTATATATGACTTTAGGATGGTGGTGCTATAGGGCTTTAGGCTGGTGGTGTATAGGGCTTTAGGCTAGTGGTGCTATAGGGCTTTAGGATGGTGGTTCTATATATGACTTTAGGCTAGTGGTGCTATAGGCCTTTAGGCTGGTGGTTCTATATATGACTTTAGGATGGTGGTGCTATAGGGCTTTAGGCTGGTGGTGTATAGGGCTTTAGGCTAGTGGTGCTATATATGACTTTAGGCTAGTGGTGCTATAGGCCTTTAGGCTGGTGGTTCTATATATGACTTTAGGATGGTGGTGCTATAGGGCTTTAGGCTGGTGGTGTATAGGGCTTTAGGCTAGTGGTGCTATAGGGCTTTAGGATGGTGGTGAATAGGGCTTTAGGCTGGTAGCTAGAGGACTTTAGGATGGTGGTGAATAGGGCTTTAGGCTGGTAGCTAGAGGACTTTAGGCTGAGAAGCAACCCTATAAAGAAAAAAAATACAGCACACTGGACCATATTATATTTAACTAGTACTTTCTATATTTTCATTTTCTCTGTAGAAATAGATTGTCTGCTGTGTAACTGTGAGGTGAATATTTTAGTTCACCTCCTCTACACCCTCCCCCACCTCCAAAACAAATTAAATAAATAATTAGAAGACATAAAGAGTCAGTGTGTGTGTGTGTGTGTGTGTTTATTTTTGGTGAGTGGGAGCGGTCCAATTTTTACTTGAGACCAATGTAATCAATGAACAGAAATAAAGGTTCAAAACCAAAATATTTGTCTTGCCTTTAAATTGTATGTGATTTAGTTGACTTGGAAATAAATATGAGTTCCTCCAAAGACTTCCTTCCTGTGTCCACAGTCAGTCCACACTCTTCCGCTTTGTGCCTCAATCCATGACAAATTTTAGAGTCGAGGATCCGAATAGGCTTGGTTACCAACAAATCTTTAATATCTCAATTATCTTCTTATCTTTTCTTATAAACTACAGACGTTCCTTCAAATGAGAAGATAATTAGATCTGCGTCCTACGCGTATCCATATGTAGATCTGGTCGCGCATGTTAATTAAAGACTTAAGCTCTATTGAGTCATTGGTTTTCCTGGCTGATTCAGGCAAATCGTTCCTTGTCTAATGGCATTTGGGAAAAATGAGAACTTGTTCGAATTTCTCCCAGCCTAGTATATAAGAAATGAAAGCTAAGACAATCAGTTTTCAAGTAATCTATATTAGCCGTTATGTAAACAAAGCCTGCTTAAGTTATCTATATTAGCCATTGTGTAGACATAGTCACCTTGTTTTGATGAACTAATGATCAATATGTTAGTGGTCTCAACGCTTTTAAAACTGTCCTCCTTCGGTGACTTATTTTTAAACTGCTACCTCTCATAAATCACAAAACAAAACAACTAAAGTTTTTCTTATTCACAAGATTTTTGCTTTGGATTATGAACTGGTTTAACGATATATGCAGCCGAAACTCTGCATTCCTCTTGGTCAGAAACTCTTCACTCCTCTTAGTCAGAAACTCTTCACTCCTCTTGGTCAGAAGCTCTGCACTCCTCTTGGTCAGAAACTCTGCACTGCTCTTGGTCAGAAACTCTGCACTTCTCTTGGTCAGAAAGTCTGCACTCCTCTTGGTCAGAAACTCTGCACTGCTCTTGGTCAGAAACTCTGGACTTCTCTTGGTCAGAAACTCTGCACTGCTCTTGGTCAGAAACTCTGCACTCCTCTTATTCAAAAGCCTACTGCAGTGGTGTCCCAACTCTATGAGCCAAGGAAGAACGTATATGGAAGTTCACTAGATTTGTATGGGATCTACGAGGTTCTAAGCCGTGCTGCAAAGTTTTTGTCTTTACCACTTTCCTAGGGGAAGGAGGTATCTGAGGAGTGTTTCCGTGATGCAATTGGGCGCTCAGCAAATACAACTCAGAACGAGTGAATTCTTTAAAATTTCTGATCTTCAAGATTAGAAGTCGAGCCCTCCTTATAAGTAGTCAGTCAAGCTAATCTTGTCCGAGGAAACACCGACTGTTGAAACAATCTCCACTTTTGTTGTTTCACAGTGTTTGGAACCTTCTGTTTGCCTGCCAAATAATATTTCCATTTTTTTTTATTTCTTCATCTGTATCGTGTACCCAGCAAGGCTCTAGAGTTGAAAGCAGTCGACACTTTCAGCCCCTTCACTCTACTATCGGCTTCATCCAACAGCGTTTAGAGATTTTACTATTAATTTAGAATCCTGTAATTAGTGATATAAGAATAACTCTAATTATTCTTGATTAATTATTCTTTAGTCTTAGTCAATCGAGATCTAGTTCTGCAGAATTCATACTTAACATTAGTAGCAAGAAAAAAGTTCGGATCCTTGACTTTCTTTCGTTGTAACTTGAGTAGTTCTTATCTTTTATATTACAGTCGTTTCTTCGTAACGGAAAATAATTACGTCCAACGGGTATCCTTATGTTAATATGTTTATTAGAGATAGAGACTCTTCTAATTTATTGATTTCCGGTCTGATTCAGGCAACCCATTCCATGCTCTAGTGACGCTAGAGAAGAAGGAACACTAGTATGACTGTGTATATTGAATTTTGTCTTTCTGAGTAATTCATCATGTTGTGTTTTTTTTTTCTATTAATAAGTTAGGATTTATATATTTGAAAATATCAACTTTTGCATTGTTTGGATACCTGATTTTTTTCAAAATATAGTTCTTGAACCCTCTTCAAAATATTTCTTCTTTTTATATTTTTTTTAGAAATAAATACTTTTTATTTTGTTTTTTACTGATATCTTAAAGTATCATATCTATTAATTATGCTTCGCTTGGACTCGCTTTAAATTCAAGGTCATTACAACTTGACTAGATTTGGGGGATAGGTCTCTCCTCGCTACTGCACGTGTCTGTGCACTTTGCTCACTCAACCAGAACATCTTGTGAACACCTTTAGACTAGCTGCTTTTTTTTAAAAAAATTGCTTGTTCACGTGACCTTGTCTCTGGTAGCTTGACACTTGGATGGCTGCCTGGTCGTGCGGTTTGTGCGCTGGACTGTCGTTCGGATTTATCGACGGTCGAGGGTTCAAACCCTGCCCGCTCCCATCCCCCGTCGTCCTGCGGGAGGTTTGGACTAGGAAGTAAACTATCTTCAACCCTGAAGGAACATCCGAAACATGTAAAACATTTTACTAAAACAAACATTTTTTGACACCGCTTTAAAACGAACAAATAGTCCATGGTGTTTCAGTCTAAATGTGTTGACGTCTTGCCAGTGATCCAAAGTATATTCTCCCTCTCATTTAGTTTCTTAGTCTTCACCCCCCCCCGCTTTTATTTCCCTCCACTCTCTACTGGCATCGTTCCTATCACTCCTCTTGTGTTTGATGTTGGACCAAGGTAAACTGAGACATACCTCGACTACAAGAAAACATAAACACAATTTTATATTTATGAAAAAAAAATTAATATAAAAACGTGGAAATTTAGGAATGGCTGCCAAGCATTGTTCCTGCGGGGGGGGGGGGGGGGCGCTGTAGGATAATGGGGGAAAATCGAAACTTGGCCACAGGGATTTGAGACAGGGAGAAAAAGAGAGAGAGAAAATGGGGGGGGGGGGGGGCGGGAAAGGTGTGAGATGGGAGATGACGGTTGAGGAGGGGGGATAAAATCATGTAGAGAGGCTCTTCAATATCTCACCGTTAATACCACAGTGGGAGGAGAAGGTGGTGGTGGCTGCAGTGTGCAGTTGTTTGTGTGTGTACGAGAGAGAGAGAGTAAGTGTATAAGAGAGTGCCTTTACGATGGGGCTTCCTGGCGCGTTTGTTTTAAAGTTCCAGATGGAGTCATCAGAGAGTGGGGTAGTTAATGTCCAGAAAACATTGAGTCGATGGTAGAGCCGTTACAGTATTTAGTTGTAGTGCTTGAGTCTAGCATGCACGTTTCTTTAGATGAATCGTAACTTTTGATCAGCTAAGTTGTCAACATTGAATGTGAGTGCCAACTACTATGCTCTATAAATCTGACCTAGTTTTTTTTTAAATACGCCTTAATAAAATTATTTGTGAATTCCATTTCACTTAAAAAATATATAGCTCCGGCATCTTAAAGTGGAATATTTTAAAAAAATCATCTTTCAATGCTTCAAACTTATCGATTCCAGCGGCGTAGCTAGGAAGGGGGGAGGAGGGGGGGAGAATTTGAAAATCCAATAGGTCCCCCCTTGAGGGTGGCCCCTAAATGAGTGTTTTTTACATTAAAAATTAAATATTACGCTAAATGCAGGGGCCCCCAAAGAGGTCAAGCCTCTCCCCCGGGCCCCCAAATGAAGGAGAATTTCTAGCTACGCCCCTGATCGATTCATAAAACTTCAAAACTACAAAAAAATCTACAGTTTGTAAACTTCAATCCATCCACTATTTCTTCTGTCCCTTTGCTACGAAAGTCAAATTGAAAGGCATAGTCATTGCATCATCGATCCAACGGATTTAGAATTTGGATGGCTGTCTAGTAGTGTGGCGCTATGGACTGTCGTCTCGGTGGTTCCGGGTTCTAACCCAGCCTGCTGCCATCTCTAACCGTCCTGCGGGAAATTTGGGCTTGGATTTAATCATCTTCAATTTTGAAATAAACTTCCGAAACATTTGGAACAAACATATCTGTGTCATGTGTAGGTAGGGTAGGGTGTGCGTGTGTAACAGAGAGAGAAACAGACAGACAGACAGAGAGACAGACAGAGAGAGAGAGAGAGAGAGAGAGAAAGAGAGAGAGATTATTATGCTAGTTCATTGCTGGACAAACAGCATTATAAATGTACTTAAAAATAAATTGTCGACACTATAGCTGATGTAGAATGGGCTAGAAAAAGACACACAGATTGTCACTACAATTATTTCCTATTTATTGTAGGCTTTACATCTGGAACAGTTTGACATCAACAATAAAGAAAGTAAGTAAAGACAGTAAGTAGGCCTGTAGATAGTTTTTAGTGAGTCTTTACTTACTTTACTTTACTGATATATACATAGTTCCATTTTGATGACAACTTTATTCTAAGTGAATGAGGTCGTTGGAGGGACACCAACTGTTTTGTTAGCATCAAAAAAGAAAACTTTGTATGAGGCATTGCGGTCCTCGAGGAAAGACGCGCGACTTTCACGTGTTGCTATTTTTAACTGTTAACGAGAGGATCACGTGACAGTAGTTTACTTTTTCGCTCCCTTTACTTCACGAGGGGTGGGAGAGTTGGAGCGGGAACTCTACCCGTTTTACCATTCGGCCATCATGTCCCTTACTTGGCATCAGTAATTGAACAATAGTGTACGCCACCTCCCCCTCCCCTGTACATATATATATATACAAACTGTAATGATCGACGTGTTTTACTATCTGTGTACCTGCAGCGTGTGATGAATGTTTAAATGAGTGTATATCCTCAGCCAAACATCTTGAAACAAGTTCCAAACAAAGAGCCTAGGACCCCAAACTCAACCAGACGTTTTTCAGTAGCAATACTTCTAATATGTAATTTCTGAAATTTAAAATAATCACAGCATAAATAAATGTATAAAACGTATTTCCAAACCAAAGTCTCCCGTGTTAGCTCTCAATATTGTGTTATCAATCTAATTCACAACTCTTGTTTTCTGCAAATCTCATAAAAGGAAGAGAGAAAAAAAAAATATTCTCGCTTTCATGTTTGAAGCAAAATAAAATTTTGGAAACGTTTTTACCAAACCAAACCAAACAAAACAAAAAAGATCTTGGCTTTTACCGCCTGCCGGGAATGTTCGTCTTTTGTCTCTTTTCAAATATGTTCAACTAATTTAATGCTGAAAGGCACTAAGGGTGATCCAGGCGGGAGCTCTAGGCGTCATAGGGGAGGCAAGGGAACAAGTCACCCAAGTTGGTTGTTTTTTTTTAAGGCTTAAACCTGGAATGAGAGAGAAACTCTGTGAGCAACAGAAGAAGAAATGCTAACAATTTGGTCATGCTGACCTCCACGATCTTCTGGAACATTCTCTGATTTTATTGGCATCATTGGGGGAAAATGGAATTTGTCGTTTTCAACGAACGGATTATTTTCTAAATAAAGGGCTATTCAGCATTGAAACCATCTAGGCGGAATACCAACTATCACATTGATTCCATCGTTTAGTGTTGGGTATCTTAATCAAAGTTGGCAATGTGGGGAAATGATCTAGAATTTGAAATGTAATGATATGATTTGAAGATGTAATGACATGATATGAAGATGTAATTACAAGAATTCCTAAGAGAACAAAATTGTCTTCTAGTGTCCCTAGTCTACATTTATATTGACTTCTGTTCATTTGTAAAATCCCTTTATGCAAATCAGCATGCTCACTGTGTTGTCGACCAATCTCTTGACTAGACCAGTGGAGGGGAGGGTATAGCTGTGTTGTCTTGACTGGACCAGTGGAGGGGAGGGGGTATCAATGGTAAAGGTTTCCAAGCTTCTTTAAGGCGAACAGCAAAACAAAACTCTGTTCGAACATGATCTTCCTTCATAGGTAGCCACGCGGTTTATTCCAGTCAGTCATAGATTCATAGTTTGTATTTGTTCTACATAAAGTTTAGATCTGACATCAAATGTAATTCTTCGTTACGTGTAGCCCGACCTTCCTGCTGGGTTTGGCATTAACACCAGATAGCCTTAGTCTACCATACTTCTAGATAGCCTTAGTCTACCATACTTCTAGATAGCCTTAGTCTCCCATATTTCTAGATAACCTTAGTCTCCCATACTTCCAGATAGCCTTAGTCTCCCATACTTCTAGATAGCCTTAATCTCCCATACTTCTAGATAGCCTTAGTCTCTCATACTTCTAGATAGCCTTAGTCTCTCATATTTCTAGATAGCCTTAGTCTCTCATACTTCTAGATAGCCTTAGTCTCCCATACTTCTAGATAGCCTTAGTCTCCCATACTTCTAGATAGCCTTAGTCTCCCATACTTCTAGATAGCCTTAGTCTCCCATACTTCTAGATAGCCTTAGTCTCCCATACTTCTATATAACCTTAGTCTACCATACTTCCAGATAGCCTTAGTCTCCCATACTTCTATATAACCTTAATCTCCCATACTTCTAGATAGCCTTAGTCTCCCATACTTCTAGATAGCCTTAGTCTCCCATACTTCTAGATAGCCTTAGTCTCCCATACTTCTAGATAGCCTTAGTCTCCCATACTTCTATATAACCTTAGTCTACCATACTTCCAGATAGCCTTAGTCTCCCATACTTCTATATAACCTTAATCTCCCATACTTCTAGATAGCCTTAGTCTCCCATACTTCTAGATAACCTTAGTCTACCATACTTCTAGATAGCCTTAGTCTCCCATACTTCTAGATAGCCTTAGTCTCCCATACTTCTAGATAGCCTTAGTCTCCCATACTTCTATATAACCTTAATCTCTCATACTTCTAGATAGCCTTAGTCTCCCATACTTCTAGATAACCTTAGTCTCCCATACTTCTAGATAGCCTTAGTCTCCCATACTTCTAGATAGCCTTAGTCTCCCATACTTCTAGATAGCCTTAGTCTCCCATACTTCTATATAACCTTAGTCTCCCATACTTCTAGATAGCCTTAGTCTCCCATACTTCCAGATAGCCTTAGTCTCCCATACTTCTAGATAGCCTTAGTCTCCCATACTTCTAGATAACCTTAGTCTACCATACTTCTAGATAGCCTTAGTCTCCCATACTTCTAGATAGCCTTAGTCTCCCATACTTCTAGATAGCCTTAATCTCCCATACTTCTAGATAGCCTTAGTCTCCCATACTTCTAGATAACCTTAGTCTCCCATACTTCTAGATAGCCTGAGTCTCCCATACTTCTAAATAGCCTTAGTCTCCCATACTTCTAGATAGCCTTAGTCTCCCATACTTCTAGATAGCCTGAGTCTCCCATACTTCTAGATAACCTTAGTCTCCCATACTTCTAGATAGCCTGAGTCTCCCATACTTCTAGATAGCCTTAGTCTCCCATACTTCCAGATAGCCTTAGTCTCCCATACTTCTAGATAGCCTGAGTCTCCCATACTTCTAGATAGCCTTAGTCTCCCATACTTCCAGATAGCCTTAGTCTCCCATACTTCTAGATAGCCTGAGTCTCCCATACTTCTAGATAGCCTGAGTCTCCCATACTTCTAGATAACCTTAGTCTCCCATACTTCTAGATAACCTTAGTCTCCCATACTTCTAGATAACCTTAGTCTCCCATACTTCTAGATAACCTTAGTCTCCCATACTTCTATATAACCTTAGTCTCCCATACTTCTAGATAACCTTAGTCTCCCATACTTCTAGATAACCTTAGTCTCCCATACTTCTAGATAACCTTAGTCTCCCATACTTCTAGATAACCTTAGTCTCTCATACTTCTAGATAACCTTAGTCTCCCATACTTCTAGATAACCTTAGTCTCCCATACTTCTATATAACCTTAATCTCCCATACTTCTAGATAACCTTAGTCTCCCATACTTCTAGATAACCTTAGTCTCCCATACTTCTAGATAACCTTAGTCTCTCATACTTCTAGATAGCCTTAGTCTCCCATACTTCTAGATAGCCTTAGTCTCCCATACTTCTAGATAGCCTGAGTCTCCCATACTTCTAGATAGCCTTAGTCTCCCATACTTCTAGATAACCTTAGTCTACCATACTTCTAGATAACCTTAGTCTCCCATACTTCTAGATAGCCTTAGTCTCCCATACTTCTAGATAGCCTTAGTCTCCCATACTTCTAGATAGCCTTAGTCTCCCATACTTCTAGATAGCCTGAGTCTCCCATACTTCTAGATAGCCTGAGTCTCCCATACTTCTATATAACCTTAGTCTCCCATACTTCCAGATAGCCTTAGTCTCCCATACTTCTAGATAGCCTTAGTCTCCCATATTTCTAGATAACCTTAGTCTCCCATACTTCTAGATAACCTTAGTCTCCCATACTTCCAGATAGCCTTAGTCTCCCATACTTCTAGATAGCCTGAGTCTCCCATACTTCTAGATAGCCTGAGTCTCCCATACTTCTAGATAACCTTAGTCTCCCATACTTCTAGATAACCTTAGTCTCCCATACTTCTAGATAACCTTAGTCTCCCATACTTCTAGATAACCTTAGTCTCCCATACTTCTAGATAACCTTAGTCTCTCATACTTCTAGATAGCCTTAGTCTCCCATACTTCTAGATAACCTTAGTCTCTCATACTTCTAGATAGCCTTAGTCTCCCATACTTCTAGATAGCCTTAGTCTCCCATACTTCTAGATAACCTTAGTCTCCCATACTTCTAGATAACCTTAGTCTCTCATACTTCTAGATAGCCTTAGTCTCCCATACTTCTAGATAGCCTTAGTCTCCCATACTTCTAGATAGCCTTAGTCTCCCATACTTCTAGATAGCCTGAGTCTCCCATACTTCTAGATAGCCTTAGTCTCCCATACTTCTAGATAACCTTAGTCTACCATACTTCTAGATAACCTTAGTCTCCCATACTTCTAGATAGCCTTAGTCTCCCATACTTCTAGATAGCCTTAGTCTCCCATACTTCTAGATAGCCTTAGTCTCCCATACTTCTAGATAGCCTGAGTCTCCCATACTTCTAGATAGCCTGAGTCTCCCATACTTCTATATAACCTTAGTCTCCCATACTTCCAGATAGCCTTAGTCTCCCATACTTCTAGATAGCCTTAGTCTCCCATATTTCTAGATAACCTTAGTCTCCCATACTTCTAGATAACCTTAGTCTCCCATACTTCCAGATAGCCTTAGTCTCCCATACTTCTAGATAGCCTTAGTCTCCCATACTTCCAGATAGCCTTAGTCTCCCATACTTCTAGATAGCCTGAGTCTCCCATACTTCTAGATAGCCTTAGTCTCCTATACTTCTAGATAGCCTTAGTCTCCCATACTTCCAGATAGCCTTAGTCTCCCATACTTCTAGATAGCCTGAGTCTCCCATACTTCCAGATAGCCTTAGTCTCCCATACTTCTAGATAGCCTTAGTCTCCCATACTTCTAGATAGCCTTAGTCTCCCATACTTCTAGATAGCCTTAGTCTCCTATACTTCTAGATAGCCTTAGTCTCCCATACTTCTAGATAACCTTAGTCTCCCATACTTCTAGATAACCTTAGTCTCCCATACTTCTAGATAACCTTAGTCTCCCATACTTCTAGATAACCTTAGTCTCTCATACTTCTAGATAGCCTTAGTCTCCCATACTTCTAGATAACCTTAGTCTCTCATACTTCTAGATAGCCTTAGTCTCCCATACTTCTAGATAGCCTTAGTCTCCCATACTTCTAGATAACCTTAGTCTCCCATACTTCTAGATAACCTTAGTCTCTCATACTTCTAGATAGCCTTAGTCTCCCATACTTCTAGATAGCCTTAGTCTCCCATACTTCTAGATAGCCTTAGTCTCCCATACTTCTAGATAGCCTGAGTCTCCCATACTTCTAGATAGCCTTAGTCTCCCATACTTCTAGATAACTTTAGTCTACCATACTTCTAGATAACCTTAGTCTCCCATACTTCTAGATAGCCTTAGTCTCCCATACTTCTAGATAGCCTTAGTCTCCCATACTTCTAGATAGCCTTAGTCTCCCATACTTCTAGATAGCCTGAGTCTCCCATACTTCTAGATAGCCTGAGTCTCCCATACTTCTATATAACCTTAGTCTCCCATACTTCCAGATAGCCTTAGTCTCCCATACTTCTAGATAGCCTTAGTCTCCCATATTTCTAGATAGCCTTAGTCTCCCATACTTCTAGATAACCTTAGTCTCCCATACTTCCAGATAGCCTTAGTCTCCCATACTTCTAGATAGCCTTAGTCTCCCATACTTCCAGATAGCCTTAGTCTCCCATACTTCTAGATAGCCTGAGTCTCCCATACTTCTAGATAGCCTTAGTCTCCTATACTTCTAGATAGCCTTAGTCTCCCATACTTCCAGATAGCCTTAGTCTCCCATACTTCTAGATAGCCTGAGTCTCCCATACTTCCAGATAGCCTTAGTCTCCCATACTTCTAGATAGCCTTAGTCTCCCATACTTCTAGATAGCCTTAGTCTCCCATACTTCTAGATAGCCTTAGTCTCCTATACTTCTAGATAGCCTTAGTCTCCCATACTTCTAGATAGCCTTAGTCTCCCATACTTCTAGATAGCCTTAGTCTCCCATACTTCTAGATAGCCTTAGTCTCCCATACTTCTAGATAGCCTTAGTCTCCTATACTTCTAGATAGCCTTAGTCTCCCATACTTCTAGATAACCTTAGTCTCCCATACTTCTAGATAGCCTTAGTCTCCCATACTTCTAGATAGCCTTAGTCTCCTTTACTTCTAGATAGCCTGAGTCTCCCATACTTCTAGATAGCCTTAGTCTCCCATACTTCTAGATAGCCTTAGTCTCCCATACTTCTAGATAGCCTGAGTCTCCCATACTTCTAGATAGCCTTAGTCTCCCATACTTCTAGATAGCCTTAGTCTTCCATACTTCTAGATAGCCTTAGTCTCCCATACTTCTAGATAGCCTTAGTCTCCCATACTTCTAGATAGCCTGAGTCTCCCATACTTCTAGATAGCCTTAGTCTCCCATACTTCTAGATAGCCTTAGTCTCCCATACTTCTAGATAGCCTTAGTCTCCCATACTTCTAGATAGCCTTAGTCTCCTATACTTCTAGATAGCCTTAGTCTCCCATACTTCTAGATAGCCTTAGTCTCCCATACTTCTAGATAGCCTGAGTCTCCCATACTTCTAAATAGCCTTAGTCTCCCATACTTCTAGATAGCCTTAGTCTCCCATACTTCTAGATAGCCTGAGTCTCCCATACTTCTAGATAACCTTAGTCTCCCATACTTCTAGATAGCCTGAGTCTCCCATACTTCTAGATAGCCTTAGTCTCCCATACTTCCAGATAGCCTTAGTCTCCCATACTTCTAGATAGCCTGAGTCTCCCATACTTCTAGATAGCCTTAGTCTCCCATACTTCCAGATAGCCTTAGTCTCCCATACTTCTAGATAGCCTTAGTCTCCCATACTTCTAGATAGCCTTAGTCTCCCATACTTCTAGATAACCTTAGTCTCCCATACTTCCAGATAGCCTTAGTCTCCCATACTTCTAGATAGCCTTAGTCTCCCATACTTCTAGATAGCCTTAGTCTCCCATACTTCTAGATAACCTTAGTCTCCCATACTTCTAGATAACCTTAGTCTCCCATACTTCCAGATAGCCTTAGTCTCCCATACTTCTAGATAGCCTTAGTCTCCCATACTTCTAGATAACCTTAATCTCCCATACTTCTAGATAACCTTAGTCTCCCATACTTCTAGATAACCTTAGTCTCCCATACTTCCAGATAGCCTTAGTCTCCCATACTTCTAGATAGCCTTAGTCTCCCATACTTCTAGATAGCCTTAGTCTCCCATACTTCTAGATAGCCTTAGTCTCCCATATTTCTAGATAACCTTAGTCTCCCATACTTCTAGATAACCTGAGTCTCCCATACTTCTATATAACCTTAGTCTCCCATACTTCCAGATAGCCTTAGTCTCCCATACTTCTAGATAGCCTTAGTCTCCCATATTTCTAGATAACCTTAGTCTCCCATACTTCTAGATAACCTTAGTCTCCCATACTTCCAGATAGCCTTAGTCTCCCATACTTCTAGATAGCCTTAGTCTCCCATACTTCCAGATAGCCTTAGTCTCCCATACTTCTAGATAGCCTGAGTCTCCCATACTTCTAGATAGCCTTAGTCTCCTATACTTCTAGATAGCCTTAGTCTCCCATACTTCCAGATAGCCTTAGTCTCCCATACTTCTAGATAGCCTGAGTCTCCCATACTTCCAGATAGCCTTAGTCTCCCATACTTCTAGATAGCCTTAGTCTCCCATACTTCTAGATAGCCTTAGTCTCCCATACTTCTAGATAGCCTTAGTCTCCTATACTTCTAGATAGCCTTAGTCTCCCATACTTCTAGATAGCCTTAGTCTCCCATACTTCTAGATAGCCTTAGTCTCCCATACTTCTAGATAGCCTTAGTCTCCCATACTTCTAGATAGCCTTAGTCTCCTATACTTCTAGATAGCCTTAGTCTCCCATACTTCTAGATAACCTTAGTCTCCCATACTTCTAGATAGCCTTAGTCTCCCATACTTCTAGATAGCCTTAGTCTCCTTTACTTCTAGATAGCCTGAGTCTCCCATACTTCTAGATAGCCTGAGTCTCCCATACTTCTAGATAGCCTTAGTCTCCCATACTTCTAGATAGCCTGAGTCTCCCATACTTCTAGATAGCCTTAGTCTCCCATACTTCTAGATAGCCTTAGTCTCCCATACTTCTAGATAGCCTTAGTCTCCCATACTTCTAGATAGCCTGAGTCTCCCATACTTCTAGATAGCCTTAGTCTCCCATACTTCTAGATAGCCTTAGTCTCCCATACTTCTAGATAGCCTGAGTCTCCCATACTTCTAGATAACCTTAGTCTCCCATACTTCTAGATAGCCTGAGTCTCCCATACTTCTAGATAGCCTTAGTCTCCCATACTTCTAGATAGCCTGAGTCTCCCATACTTCTAAATAGCCTTAGTCTCCCATACTTCTAGATAGCCTTAGTCTCCCATACGTCCAAGTTATCCAATCAGCGTGTTCCATTCGCCATTTGGCGTTTTGGCTTCAACTTCATATTCACATCGTTAGTTGGGTTACATGTCTGCTTTGCTTTCTTCAACTTTGCAAGTCACTTTAGTGTCTGTCTAGAAAGAAAAGTTGGCACCTCGGGTAGAAAGTTTTCAACTTGAAGTCTACTTTCTCTTTCTTATTTTTTACTCAGGTGATATTAAGCAAGCCCTGGTCAGAATGGTGACGTTACTCATAGGAAAAAAAATATATATTACACACTCCTGGGCTGGTGATCATTCATTCCTCATATACATTAGAGGGCTTACCTTGACAAAATAAAGTGCACAGTGGAGTAGGTCTCCATGGTGATATAAAGTGCACAGCGGAGTAGGTCTCTATGGTGATATAAAGTGCACAGTGGAGTAGGTCTCCATGGTGATATAAAGTGCACAGTGGAGTAGGTCTCCATGGTGATATAAAGTGCACAGTGGAGTAGGTCTCCATGGTGATATAAAGTGCACAGTGGAGTAGGTCTCCATGGTGATATAAAGTGCACAGTGGAGTAGGTCTCTATGGTGATATAAAGTGCACAGTGGAGTAGGTCTTCATGGTGATATAAAGTGCACAGTGGAGTAGGTCTCCATGGTGATATAAAGTGCTCAGTGGAGTAGGTTTCTATGGTGATATAAAGTGCACAGTGGAGTAGGTCTCCATGTTGATATAAAGTGCACAGTGGAGTAGGTCTCCATGGTGATATAAAGTACACAGTGGAAGACATGTACAAGATGACATAGAAGCATCAATAACCACTGATAATGCAACAAATTCACACATATAGTGAAAAAGTAGACAAACTTCATAGATGCTAGCAATGTAATACACACAGTCACACACTAACGATGTAATACACACAGTCACACACCAACGATGTATTACACACAGTCACACACCAACGATGTAATACACACAGTCACACACTAACGATGTTATACACACAGTCACACACTAACGATGTAATACACACAGTCACACACCAACGATGTAATACACACAGTCACACACTAACGATGTAATACACACAGTCACACACTAACGATGTAATACACACAGTCACACACCAACGATGTAATACACACAGTCACACACTAACGATGTAATACACACAGTCACACACTAACGATGTAATACACACAGTCACACACTAACGATGTAATACACACAGTCACTCACCAACGATGCAATACACACAGTCACACACCAACGATGCAATACACACAGTCACACACCAACGATGTAATACACTTTCACACATGCTAACAATATAGAACACATACACACATACTGTCAACAGGCATACATAATTTAAGTCATTGGTTAATATGCATGACTAAATGCATGACGCGTAGGACGTAATCATCTTCTTTTTTGAAGTAACGTCTGTATTATATAAGATAAGATAAGATAAACAGCTTTGAGGGGAAAACGAGGTTCCAAAAAGTATTGAATTCATAATTCGGAGGACCGACTAGTTTGTATATATTTTGTATATATATATTCTCGATTAATATTTCCAACCTCAGGCGTTCTCTTGGTTATTGTGTTAGCGACACATCCTCTAGTGTTCCTAGGTTACAGATCGGCAACAATGAAGATTTATCTAAAACTTTATCTTATCTTATCTTATATAATACAGACGTTACTTCAAAAAAGAACTTCATTACGTCCTACGCATCATACATTTAGTCATGCATATTAACCAATGACTTAAATTCTGCCAAGTCACTGGTTTTCCTGGCTAGCTCAGGCAACCTATTCCATGCTCTAATAGCACTAGGGAAGAAGGAGTATTTGTACAAATTTGTCCTAGCATATGGGACGAGGAATGTGCCTTTATCTTTGTGTCTTTCGGAGTATTTTATAAAATTTTGTTTTTGTATTTGAAGATTATGGTTCTGTGTTTTATGTATAATTGCTACTTTACTTTTGAGCCTTCTGTCCTGAAGGCTTTCTAAATTTAGTGATTTTACTAAAGGTGTTACTCTAGTCAAATGTGAATATTCGTTTGTTAGGAATCTCACTGCTCTGTTTTGTGTCTGTTCCAGTTTCTTAATGTTTTCTTGAGTTGAGGGGTCCCAAACAGAGAATGCATATTCTATTATTGGCCTAACCAAGGTTAAATAACATTTTAGTTTTATGTTCTTATTTGATTTATAGAAATTTCTTTTAATAAACCCTAATGCTTTGTTTGATTTTTTGATAGTTTCATCAATATGGGGATTCCATGACAGTTTTTCATTTATTATAACACCTAGGTATTTTGCGTTTTTAGTCTGTGTTACTGGTTTGCCATGAATAAGATAAGTGGAATTAATTTGTTTTAGTATTTTTGTTACTCTTATTAACAGAAATATTTCTGGGTGGAAAGACATACTCCAATTTGATTCCTATTTCTGTAATTCATTTAATTCTCTTTGTAAAATATCTGTGTCTTGTGTTGTTTTTATTGTTCTATATATTATGCAATCGTCTGCAAATAATCTGACTTTTGTTTCTAAACTAATGCAGTTTGGAAAATCATTTATGTAAATTAAAAATAGTAGTGGACCCAAGACTGTTCCTTGAGGTACACCTGAGTTTACTGTTATTGGTGTTGATTTAGAGCCATTTATTATTACAGTTTGTTCTCTCCCTATCAGAAAATCTTTAATCCACTGATGCAGTGGACCATTAATGCCGAAATATTTTAATTTTTTAAGCAAACTATAGTGGTGAACTTTTCCAAAAGCCTTGGAAAAATCTAGTAAGATAGCATCTATTTGCTCACTATTATCTAAACCAGTGGTCTTCAACCTTTTTTGGCCTACCGCCCCCTTTTCGAATTTTTTCTTTAAAAACATCCGCCAGCGCCCCCCTCTAAGAAAAACAGTTATAAAGAAGCGTGAGAAGGCAAATTTGAACAAAATATCATCTATTTATTAATTTTTATGCCGTCAATAACACTTATCCCGCTTGAGAGACAACCGCATGCCAAAGGCGATTGTTGTGAACTCCTTGGCCTATGACTGACGAGCTTTGAGATGCCCCTCTCCCCCGTGAGCGCTATAAAGATTTATTCAGGCGCCATTTCGCTCTCACTGGCATAGAGGAAAGTACCTGGCAGCATTCTCTGGCAGCAGATAGCCTCTGAGAGAAACAGGTCGAGAGCTCTTACAAAATCTGCGGGACAAACATTTGATACTCAACGAAAAGCCAGCATACAACGGCTTTGTCTGCATAAATTTCAAGCATAAATTTCGGGAAAATATGTAGGTCGCAGTTGGGTTTGCGTAGTTATGTGAAACACTGGACTCAGTCGTAATCTTCGGAATTAAAGGCAAAAACAGCCAATATTATCATTATGCAAAAATTATGTCAAATAATTTGCAGTGATTATACACAAAAATTAATTGTAAAGACTTTCTTTCAAATCCTAAGAATAGTCTCCGTTTGAAGTTTTGAATATTAGGGCCTACTGTTTTTAGGTTTAATTGTAAATTTAGTTTTAATTTTTAATATAAATATTATTATTGCTGAATTCAGTACAAATTGAAATTAAGCTAATGGTAACCTTGTGCCTCCTGTAGTCTGACAATATTAGAAATTTCAAGCTTTAAGTAAGGCAAGGCGAAGGTCTCCTCTATTTGCTACATCCAGTCTATTTCTTTGCTTATTCATTAACTTTGTTACGCACTAAATCTAGGTTAACCATGTATGTTGATGGAAAAGCTAAAACATAATTCCATTTTCGACCAAAGTTTGGAATTTTACTGAAACATTTCAATGCAGCCACATCTCTGTTGTGCCTCTAGGGGCGTAGCTAGGAAATTTCATCGTTTGAGGGCCAGGTGGCTTGACATCTTAGGAGGCCGATGCATTTTGCAATAAAAGCAATAATTTTGTCCCCCCCTCCTTTAAATGGGGGCCCGGGGGATTTTCAAATTTCCCCCCACCCTAGCTACGCCACTGTGTGCCTCCTATGTTTACATTCTTTCTACTGAAGACATAGTTTTGTAAATCTATTTTTTCATGCAACTCAATTTGAACGTCAGTAACAGATGTTTAATAATTGTCATTTATATATATATATATATTTATTTTAGAAGCGAATCGTAATTTCTTCATAGAGCATTGTTATGTGAATTGCATAGATATCGGTGTCCTTGGGCAGTAATTCATTTGTCAACAAACAAGTTATGTGATATTGTAAAACTCTTTAAAATAGATTTAATATCTCGATAAAAGAGAAAATGATATTATCAATAAAAGTCAATCTCTTTCCTAGCAGTCGGAGGTTGGTTTCATTCATTTGTGTTAGATGCCTACCATGTAAAACAATTTTTTTAGCCTGCTTTAAGTCATCGCCAATCGTTGAATCTTCCCGTTTCTCAAAAAAAATTATTCAAGAGCTTAAAAAACGAGCCATAACCATTAACAAACCCCTTTCGAAATCCAGCGAACTTCAGTTTACAACAAGAGTCTAACACCTTTTTTATCATTTGTTTCACAAAACTGTTGAAAGATGCGCTTATTTTCGGCATGGGTTTGTATTTTATTTACAGTTTTATAATTAGATTCAGTAGAAATGAAATTGCGGGCTAAACTTTTCTTGTGTATCATAACTCACAATGTGAATAGTGAATAGATGTGTTCTTTATTCTATATTACCTCTGAAGTCATTGTAGCGTCCAACCACTGATGGTTTCCTATATGTCCCCATAAGCTACATAACAAGACAATTTTGAAATAATATTTTATCTCTAACAAAAAAAAAGTATTTTTGTGTTGCACATGTTTTAAAATAAATTTAGTTTTAATCAATTTTTCAACAATATCATAAGAATTTTTAAAAAGCTATGCATTTTTCTAAGAAGCCACTAAAACATATCCTGATTTGCTGTTTTTTTGTTTTCAATATTGTTTTAATTGTAGATTTTTATAATTGTTCATGAGTATTCTTAAATTATTTTTGGATATCGCTATATGTTCGTGAAGCCGACTTGGTTTCATAACCTCATCTGAAAATGCCATCAAAGTAGAACTTACTATTTTTCTAGAGGCAATTCCCTAAATCTCAAGGAAATATTACATGACATACCAGTGAGTTTTCGTAACATTTTATTAGTGTTTTTTGCTTTTAAAAAGTTAAATTATTCTATTAAATGTTACCTGTAATGTTTTTTGCAATTAACATTTACATATTAATATATTAACATATGTAGATAAAATAAACTATGATCTAAAAGGCGTATTACCTACTTTGTTTATCAAATCTTAAACGTTTATATGCGCGAGATCCATGGACAATAAATACACTTCAATCATAGCAAAACTGTAAGAATTTAAAAAATAGAAAATGGGATTCCTGAACTCAATTTCTAACGCTGTTCCTATTCTTCAATTAGAAGCAAGTTAACTATAATTTGTCTATATTTAGTTTAATGTTAAAGAATTTTAAAATTTGTTTTGTTTCAGAGCACCTTTAGTTTCTTCTTTCCACCTTTATGCCCAGCGCCCCCTTACCGCCCCATTTTGTGCCCAGCGCCCCCCTACCGCCCCTTTGGCTCTCAGCGCCCCCCAAAATCTCGAAAACGCCCCCTAGGGGGCGATATCGCCCCCGTTGAAGACCACTGATCTAAACCTTTTGAAAAATTATCAATTAGTTGTTAGTTTTTATTAGTTGTGTTTCACATGATCTATATTTCCTAAAGCCATGTTGGCATGGAATAAAGACATTATGTTTGTCTAAGTGGTTTATGATGTTGCTACATAATATGTGTTCTAGGATTTTACATGTGATGCTGGTAAGTGATACTGGTCTGTAGTTTCCTGGGTCAGATTTTTCTCCTTTTTTAAATAGGGGGGTGACATTAGCTTCTTTCCAGTCCCTTGGTACTCTGCCCTGGTTTAAGAGATGCCTTGAAAAAAAGTATTTTGAACACTTGATCTAGCTCATTGCTTCGTTCTTTGAGTAATCTAGCTGAAATACCATCAGGTCCAGATGCTTTATTCAGTTTGATGTTTGCTAATACTTTTTGGATTCCCATTTCTTGTATTTCTATATCTTCTATGTTGTCTATTTTGTTCTAATTAAATAATTTGTCTCCTGGGGCTGAGAATGCTGATGCAAAGTATTTATTTAGAATGTTTGCTTTAGTTTCAATATCATTATGTGTTAATTTATCTTCTCCTTTTAATAGCGCTATGTCTTTTGTTTCAGTTTGTTTCCATTTTAGACTTAATGTATGACCATAGGTTTTTATTGCTATCTTTAGATATTACATTGTTTATGTATTCACTCTGTAGCTGTCTGCTAATTTTTTGGGTTGGGTGTTCAATTTTTATATTCTATCTTTTAGTAACCACTAGCTTTTGTAGATGACCCAACTGCATTTCATTATTACTGGTCTGAAGAGAGAAATATTTTGAATATTTATTACATAAAAACAATATTGGTGATTTCAATCTCCACGGTATTAACTGGAAACAATAACTTTCTGGAGGTAGGTGTCCATCAAACAAAACGGTATGAGGTCGGTATTACCTAATAGAGGCATACCACCCCCCCCCCTAAAAAAACGTCAACCCAAAAGAGACGTAAGCCTAAAAAAAAAATTCTTACTGGCTCGGATGTTCTATTAAGTTTGAATACAAGCGTTCAAAAATTGTCTACAGTTTGCTTTTCTTACGTTTCTTGAAGTGAGCTGTTTACAAAACAAAACAAAAAAAAAACGAAAAATGTTTGAATTGGTCAAATCGCTACTTTGCTTAACAAAAAAAGGACAACAAACCATTTTGTCACGTTGGCATCCTCCTCTCCCAGCCCCCACCCCACCCCGCCCCTTCTTTTTTAAAGTATCCCCCCCACAGGATGGGTTCTAGAGTTGGTCACAAAGTCAGATAACAACGGACAGTTACCCCTGTTTAGGAAAAAAAAATATGCAGTGATAAGGCATGTTTGTGACATCTGTGGTGAGTCTACCGTGTTGACTGAGTCTCTAAGGGATGGCCCTTATGCGAGATTTTGTAACATTAAAGGATGCACATTTATATTATATCAATAAGTATATTTTATATTTGAATATTTAGCAACCAAAATTGAAACTGACAAGCATACTATTTAATAACTCAAAAAGTATACTGTAATTACTACTACTGCACGGTATAATCATAACTCTCATGCTGAATGCTCACATGTGCTTAAAATAATCTTCAAATAATGATATTGTCTCTACGAGGGTGTTGCTGTAACATGACCTTATTACAGTACCTCTATCAACTCAAATACTCAAGGAACCTTTCTGGAAAACCCTGGACACGAAAACCGCCCTGAAGATTTTTCAAAAAATTTGACAGTCGATGTATATCGTTAGGAAAAGAATTACTGGCTCGTTAGCCACACTGAGAAAACCCTGGTTTGAATGTTATAGTGTTTTATAGTTTATATAGAAAAACAATAATTTGGCTAGAGAATTAGAAAATTGTGTATCTTGAACAGATCTATATGTCTTTGGGTATTTCCACATTCATTCAAGAGTTTAATAAACCTTTTGTGCATTGTCATCTAAAGTTTCGATATAAATGCCTATCATTGGAACATTATAAATGATTATAAAGTCGCTTTTATCAAGATTCTTTCTTTAGGATGGGATAGGGTGAATATATCGGGTGAACAAAATAATGTTTGTTTTTTGTACCTAACATTCCTTAGCTATAAAGAATAAGAGTAAAATTAATGGCTCTAGAAGTTGTACAGAGGAGGTGTTGTCTTTTTTTTTAAAAGTATTTTAAATGTTTTTCTTGTTTTAAAGTTCAAAGTTCGAGGGTGCTTGTTACATTAGTGTTTTGGGTTCACCTCTTTTTTGTTTTAGACTAAAAAGGGCAGATTACTTGGATATAACTAGATGCAGAAATCATGTCCCAATGATAGAAGACATGCATTCATCACTTTAGAACGAAATGAGTGTTTTAATTATTTTTGGCTAATCATGTCACTTCTTAAACAAAACAAAAACAAGTGGGCATGAACCTTTTAAAAAAAATTATATTCAAACTAACTATAATAAAACTCCATGTCAGCCGAATTAGTACAATCGATAGAAGCTTTTACTATAGAGATACACTGTGACACTACATTTGACGGATATTATATATCTTCATAGTCTTAATTAAACTCTTAATCAAACCAATGTTTTAAAGATGGAGCCTGTATGTGACTATGTAGAACAGCAGTGGCACTCCTTGAGTTACTAGTGGATCAAAACTGCAGACCACAGAGAAGTTCGACACTAAATGAGTTTCTTTTCATTACATTTTAAATGACTTTTTTGTTTAGTCTTATTCTTTACTCTTTTTTTTTTTTTTTTTGCAAGACCGGATGCTCCTCACTATTCCCATCCCTCGCTGTACTCCACTTGTGATTAAAGATAAGAGAGAGGGGGACAGAAAGGGAGAGAGAGAGAGTGTGTGTACGAGAGAGAGAGAGAGAGGGGTATACATTGAAACCAACATATTGTTCTAAAATTGTTTTAAACGCAATATTCTCTAGGACTTAATGTTTTCAAATAATCATGATTGTAGTCATTCAATGAAATCGATGATGTGCTCTTGCCAGTCATCTCGACGGCACCAGGTTCAAACCCCATCCACCGACGTCATGCAAGAGGCTTGGACTAGCATGTAAGAATGTTCGGTTTTAAAAGAATGCCAGGCGAAAGAAGTCGATAAAACGTGTTAGTATTGCACTAGAGTAAGCATCTAGTTGTGACTCTAGCCACTAAGTCAACTAGTAGAGGAGCTCACCCCTGACCTATGCACTCTTTGTAGATATACTTTAACATCTATATTCCAACACACTGTATGGCTACCATAGCTTTCCACCCAGCCATTTGCCATATGCTAAAACCCATGGCACCCCCCGAAATTGTTCTCCTCCTGCCTTTGGGGCCTTCCCCTCTCACACACACCTCTAACAAGGAAATCCTTCCTCCATCGAAGCCCCTTATCGATTATTTCATTTCGTGAAGAAGAAAGGGGCGCTGGGGCGGGGGTGTGAGAAGACAACGCCACAGAGGATCATGTACATTTTTTTTCTTTCATTTCACCCCGTCTTCTTTTTCTTTCGTCTCTACTTCCTGCTCCCTCTCTCTCTCTCTCTTCTTATTTTCTTCCCACTTTATCCAATGTTTCGTTTTATCTGTCAAGTTATCTGTCCCTTTCTTGTTATCTTTTCTTATTTCTATGCCTATGTGCTTCTCATACCTCGTACTTTCTTGTTATCTTTTCTTATTTCTATGCCTATGTGCTTCTCATACCTCGTACTTTCTTGTTATCTTTTCTTATTTCTATGCCTATGTGCTTCTCATACCTCGTACTTTCTTGTTATCTTTTCTTATTTCTATGCCTATGTGCTTCTCATACCTCGTACTTTCTTGTTATCTTTTCTTATTTCTATGCCTATGTGCTTCTCATACCTCGTACTTTCTTGTTATCTTTTCTTATTTCTATGCCTATGTGTTTCACATACCTCGTACTTTCTTGTCCTGTCAGACTTTGTTGAAGACATTTCAAACGCTTCTCTCGCAAACTTTCTTTCAACTATGGCTCTACATATCAGAGAAACGTCTAATTCTGTGGGTTTTTGTTTTTTTTTGTCAGGTATTTATTTCATTGTATCACACTTTATGATCATTGTAAGTTACTTGTTAAGTAGTTCTTTTGTAGTTTAAAATTATGTTTGGCCTTAAGTTATTGCTTACGATAACTTTGCTTTTGAAACGATTGTAATGTGTGATTTTTATTTTCTAATTGTATTGACCGCATCTTGTAATGCATTGAACAAACTTGTATAATCATCATTAGAAATCGATCACTTTATTGATAGCCGAAATCTCCGAAAAAAAAATCTATTGACCACAAGGCCGCCTCATGGCTCTTCATCTAGCTCTTTACTCCAGCCTCTTAGTTACCACACACACACACACACACACAAACACACGCACGCACGCACGGACGCACGCAAACTCACGCTATGGACACTTGACTGACTACAATAACTACGTGTCTGTTAGACTCAAAACTCATTCAATACATTGTTCGTACTACTATCATGTTGTAATGGAAGGTCATAATAATAATAATAAAAGCTTTTCTTCGAGTCGGAAGATTAACGAGGAGTACAGTATTTCACGTAGATACGCAGTCCCAGCGCGACCTACATATTTTGCCACACCAAGTTTACTTATTGGACAAATACAATCTCAGACTTTGTACATGACAAAATTGACTGGTACAAATGTCCTTCGTGGAAGCTGATATCTCTCCAAACGGAAAGTACAAGATTGACAATGTATATTGTGCAGTATATGCCACACCTATGACGTCTAGAAACAAAAATGACTCGGACAATTTCTGTAAAATTTCTGCTAAAACTATGAAATTGTTGAGATGAAAAAAGAGTCAGTCTGATTGTAGTTATTCACGTGTAAATGTGCATTCGTTTTAATTTTTTTTTTCAATATATTATTTGTACATGAAAACATACTAGAGTCATAAAACAAAGTGTGTTCATGTTGTACATTGTGTTAGCGAAAGTTTCACACCAATTCCTCTTGTCTTCCTTTTCAAACCTTCATCACATCCAAGTGGGGACAAGTGGGGAGTAGATATACACAGACAGAAATAGTTGGTCAGTTACACTTACAGAAATAGTTGGTCAGTTATACTTACAGAAATAGTTTGTAGTTACACTTACAGAAATAGTTGGTCAGTTACACTTACAGAAATAGTTTGTAGTTACACTTACAGAAATAGTTAGTCAGTTACACTTACAGAAATATTTGGTAGTTACACTTATAGAAATAGTTTGTAGTTACACTTACAGAAATAGTTGGTCAGTTACACTTACAGAAATATTTGGTAGTTACACTTAAAGGATATTTGGTAGTTACACTTACAGAAATATTTGGTAGTTACACTTAAAGGATATTTGGTAGTTACACTTACAGAAATATTTGGTAGTTACACTTACAGAAATATTTGGTAGTTACACTTACAGAAATATTTGGTAGTTACACTTACAGAAATATTTGGTAGTTACACTTACAGAAATATTTGGTAGTTACACTTACAGAAATATTTGGTAGTTACACTTACAGAAATATTTGGTAGTTACACTTACAGAAATATTTGGTAGTTACACTTATAGAAATATTTGGTAGTTACACTTACAGAGATATTTGGTAGTTTCACTTACAGAAATATTTGGTAGTTACACTTACAGAGATATTTGGTAGTTACACTTACAGAAATATTTGGTAGTTTCACTTACAGAAATATTTGGTAGTTACACTTAAAGGATATTTGGTAGTTACACTTACAGAAATATTTGGTAGTTACACTTACAGAAATATTTGGTAGTTACACTTACAGAGATATTTGGTAGTTACACTTACAGAAATATTTGGTAGTTACACTTACAGAGATATTTGGTAGTTTCACTTACAGAAATATTTGGTAGTTACACTTACAGAGATATTTGGTAGTTTCACTTACAGAGATATTTTGGTAGTTTCACTTACAGAAATATTTGGTAGTTTCACTTACAGAAATATTTGGTAGTTTCACTTACAGAAATATTTGGTAGTTACACTTACAGAAATATTTGGTAGTTACACTTACAGAAATATTTGGTAGTTACACTTACAAAAATATTTGGTAGTTACACTTACAGAAATATTTGGTAGTTACACTTACAAAAATATTTGTTAGTTACACTTACAGAGATATTTGGTAGTTTCACTTACAGAAATATTTGGTAGTTACACTTACAGAGATATTTGGTAGTTTCACTTACAGAGATATTTGGTAGTTTCACTTACAGAAATATTTGGTAGTTTCACTTACAGAAATATTTGGTAGTTACACTTAAAGGATATTTGGTAGTTACACTTACAGAAATATTTGGTAGTTACACTTACAGAAATATTTGGTAGTTACACTTACAGAGATATTTGGTAGTTACACTTACAGAAATATTTGGTAGTTACACTTACAGAGATATTTGGTAGTTTCACTTACAGAAATATTTGGTAGTTACACTTACAGAGATATTTGGTAGTTTCACTTACAGAGATATTTGGTAGTTTCACTTACAGAAATATTTGGTAGTTTCACTTACAGAAATATTTGGTAGTTACACTTACAGAAATATTTGGTAGTTACACTTACAGAAATATTTGGTAGTTACACTTACAGAAATATTTGGTAGTTACACTTACAAAAATATTTGGTAGTTACACTTAAAGGATATTTGGTAGTTACACTTACAGAAATATTTGGTAGTTACACTTATAGAAATATTTGGTAGTTACACTTACAGAAATATTTGGTAGTTACACTTACAGAAATATTTGGTAGTTACATTTACAGAAATATTTGGTAGTTACACTTAAAGGATATTTGGTAGTTACACTTATAGAAATATTTGGTAGTTACACTTACAGAAATATTTGGTAGTTACACTTACAGAGATATTTGGTTGTTTCACTTACAGAAATATTTGGTAGTTACACTTACAGAGATATTTGGTAGTTTCACTTACAGAAATATTTGGTAGTTTCACTTACAGAAATATTTGGTAGTTACACTTACAGAGATATTTGGTAGTTTCACTTACAGAAATATTTGGTAGTTACACTTACAGAAATATTTGGTAGTTTCACTTACAGAAATATTTGGTAGTTATACTTACAGAGATATTTGGTAGTTTCACTTACAGAAATATTTGGTAGTTACACTTACAGAAATATTTGGTAGTTACACTTACAGAGATATTTGGTAGTTTCACTTACAGAAATATTTGGTAGTTACACTTACAGAAATATTTGGTAGTTACACTTACAGAGATATTTGGTAGTTTCACTTACAGAAATATTTGGTAGTTACACTTACAGAAATATTTGGTAGTTACACTTACAGAAATATTTGGTAGTTACACTTACAGAAATATTTGGTAGTTATACTTATAGAAATATTTGGTAGTTACACTTACAGAAATATTTGGTAGTTTCACTTACAGAAATATTTGGTAGTTTCACTTACAGAAATATTTGGTAGTTACACTTACAGAGATAATTGGTAGTTACACTTAAAGGATATTTGGTAGTTACACTTACAGAAATATTTGGTAGTTACACTTACAGAAATATTTGGTAGTTACACTTACAGAGATATTTGGTAGTTTCACTTACAGAAATATTTGGTAGTTACACTTACAGAAATATTTGGTAGTTACACTTAAAGGATATTTGGTAGTTACACTTACAGAAATATTTGGTAGTTACACTTACAGAAATATTTGGTAGTTACACTTACAGAAATATTTGGTAGTTACACTTACAGAAATATTTGGTAGTTTCACTTATAGAAATATTTGGTAGTTACACTTACAGAGATATTTGGTAGTTAAAAGTAACAGAAATATTTTGTAGTTACACTTACAGAGATATTTGGTAGTTTCACTTACAGAAATATTTGGTAGTTACACTTACAGAGATATTTGGTAGTTTCACTTACAGAGATATTTGGTAATTACACTTACAGAGATATTTGGTAGTTTCACTTACAGAGATATTTGGTAGTTACACTTACAGAGATATTTGGTAGTTACACTTACAGAAATATTTGGTAGTTTCACTTATAGAAATATTTGGTAGTTACACTTACAGAGATATTTGGTAGTTTCACTTACAGAGATATTTGGTAATTACACTTACAGAGATATTTGGTAGTTTCACTTACAGAGATATTTGGTAGTTACACTTACAGAGATATTTGGTAGTTACACTTACAGAGATATTTGGTAGTTACACTTACAGAGATATTTGGTAGTTACACTTACAGAGATATTTGGTAGTTACACTTACAGAGATATTTGGTAGTTACACTTACAGAGATATTTGGTAGTTACACTTACAGAGATATTTGGTAGTTAACTTTACAGAAATATTTGGTAGTTACACTTACAGAGATATTTTGTAGTTTCACTTACAGAGATATTTGGTATTTTCACTTACAGAGATATTTGGTAATTACACTTACAGAGATATTTGGTAGTTTCACTTACAGAGATATTTGGTAGTTACACTTACAGAGATATTTGGTAGTTACACTTACAGAGATATTTGGTAGTTACACTTACAAAGATATTTGGTAGTTACACTTTAAGAAATATTTGGTAGTTACACTTACAGAGATATTTTGTAGTTTTACTTACAGAGATATTTTGTAGTTTCACTTACAGAGATATTTGGTAATTACACTTACAGAGATATTTGGTAGTTTCACTTACAGAGATATTTGGTAGTTACACTTACAGAGATATTTGGTAGTTTCACTTACAGAGATATTTGGTAATTACACTTACAGAGATATTTGGTAGTTACACTTACAGAGATATTTGGTAGTTACACTTACAGAGATATTTGGTAGTTACACTTACAGAGATATTTGGTAGTTACACTTACAGAGATATTTGGTAGTTACACTTACAAAGATATTTGGTAGTTACACTTACAGAGATATTTGGTAGTTACACTTTAAGAAATATTTAGAAGAAACACACTCTGCAATATATCTTTCCTACCAAAATCCTGACTTCCGCAGCGCTCGTGTATTGTATGAAATCCCAGCTGTGTTTCGAGAGAGGTACTAAAGTGACGAAAGAAGTCTCCACACACAATGTATGGAGTTTGTTTTAAACCAACTCTATAGGTACAGAACCAATAAATCAGTTATTTCATAGCCACCCAGCCTACCCCAGTTGCACCATGCTGATTTATTATAAAGTATTCATTACATCGTGAGATTAACAGCATTCTATTCTTCCTCATTACTTAAAACTGCAACTAGCAATACTGATTATTCATTAGGCTTCAACAGCATTAAAATAGTATAGCCAAGGGAGACAACACATCTAAGGGGAGATAATGGCAATGTGTAATGTACTATTGTTAAGAACAACAAAGTATAGATACAAACAGTTGGCGGACCTTTTTTTTTTTTTTGAGGCTCTTTCAAAGCTACCTCCCTTTTCCTAAACGACCCATATTACTGGCCACTTCAGCCACCCCCTCCTCCTCCCTCTCCACTGTGTTGTCCTTTCCTTCTCTCGTGAAGAAATAACGGGGAGATGGGTGGAGAACTGACCAGATTTCGCTAGTGGTTCCTCTTCAATTATGTATGAAGGGGAGCAACCCCGCTTTACAGCCCGTCAAATTGATGGGGTAGCGTGCCCCTGCACAAGCACTCATACATAGTCCAGTGGCCAACAAACAAACTGTGGTAGTCGGCAGACGAACCAGCGCCGCATGTGTGTGTGTGTGGTTGTGGTAATGTAGCTATGTAGGAATGTTATGCCAATACTTTATGTGTGTGTGTGTGTTATTGCCGTTGCGCATGTGTGTGAGCTACGACTTGTGGCTGTATGTCGCCCCTCTATAAAGTGACTTTTAAATCACATAAAGCTAAGAAGAAAAAGTTGGGATAAGCCAGTTTACTACAGACTAATAGTAAATTAACAGTCTGTCTTGATAAACCTACAAGGTGATTATGTGGTCAGTACAAACACACCGACTTTTCCCTCATAGATGTCATTACAAACATATATATATATATATATATAAACCTGGTGGTGGCACAGATGGGGGTAGTGGTGTGTGTGTAGTCAGCCGACGCAAAGCACCCCAGGCCAGCGCTAGACGAGCGGTCAATCGTGACGAGTTACGACGGTGAGCCGAGACGAGTGTCAACATGAAGGTTCGAGTAGGATCGGCGTCGTGAACAGAGCTCGGGAGCGTCACGAGGGATGTAGTCATATGACCACCCAGAATGGTCGATCGACGTTCTGCCCGGTTCTAGAAGGCCAACAGGGACCCTATATAAAGAGCGAAGGTATCAGAGAAGAGTGAGTTACAACATCCTGATCTACAGTTCGTTACGACGGCTCAGTACAAGTCCGAGACTAGACAGAGAGACCAGTGCAAGAGTTGATACGGCGGAGAGATATTTGTACAGTCTTGTGTTACGTGCTGCCAATTGTACAGTATTGGCTGTTATTTTATTGGCATTAAACTATTACGTTATTTGGAGCCCTGAATTCGTAAGTTCTTTCAGTTGGTGGTGCAAGGTGCAGTTTGCAGAGAGCCTGCATATTGAGATTCGTAACAATATATATATATATATATATATATATATAGCTCCTCCTTCGTGGTCGAAGATGAGCACATTTCTCATTTCCTATGGACTCGAAGATGGCTGTAAAGTCCAACCCTCGCTTTAAAAAGCCGGCCGCATATGTGGCATGGGTGGGTTATTACAGTTGCAGATAGGCTGCTTCTTCTCTCAGCTTTTTGTTGATCCGGCGCTCTTTCGCCCTGGCCACTCTTCTTGCTTCAAATCCTGAGACTCCGAGACTCACAGCTTCTGCCATGAGGAGCGATCGAGAGCTAGTGCTCTCAAACAAATAATGGCTCAAGAAAGGCCTGAAGTTGTAAGTGTCTCTCGAACTAAGACTTTGGACGTACTCCACGTATATGTATTTCAACACAGTGGCGTAGCTAGGAATTGGCCACCATTTGTTGGCCCGGGGGGGAGGCTTGACCTCTTTGGGGGCAACTGCATTTAGCGTAAAATTTAATATTTTATGTAAAAAAATGTCGAACACTCACTTGGGGGATTTTCAAATTCTCCCCCCTCCCCCTCTCTGGCTATACTACTGTTTTAACACAAAGGTCAACAAAACAATTATTATTACGAATTACGTGTAACTAAACTGAAAAGTTTTTAAAAACAAGAAAAAACATTAAAAATACTTTTTAAAAAAAGACAATATCTCCTTTAGACAATTTCTAGAGCGATTTCTCAAAGGAATGTTAGATTAAAAAACAATGGAACAATATTTTTTGTTACCCCTGCGCCTGCCTACTTCTCCCCGAGAAAGAATCCTGGTTAAGCGAATGTATAGATCTAGTACACTTTATAATAGTCCAATGAAAAGCATTTAGATATCGACTTAGAAGACGATGCGCACAATTTTCCTGAACATTAATTCATTTAACTCTTAAATCACGCTTAAATCGAAAATCTTTGCATTCCAAAATTCCCAAACGCGATAGTCCTTTCAAGAACGCGATAGTCCTTTCAAAACCAATGTTTGACCTAGACCTATATCAATATCTCTAGCAATATTTAAATTTATTAATTTTTTACTTTGAAAATTTATAACGGGCAAACTCGAGTTTTCCCGTGTGGCCAACAAGCTTGTAATTATTTTCTCAACTATATACATCAAATTGTTAAATTTCTAGGAAAATCGTTTGAGCCGTTTTTGAGATCAGCGTCCATGCTGGTTCCAGGCAGCGTCCTGGCTGGTTCCAGGTTCCATGAAGTTCTGACTTGGATAGAGGTATCGTAAAAACAACCTGATAATTAGTCGATGACTAGAGCTAATTTTTGGCAAATAAGTCGTTTTCGGTTTACGCTTAGCTGGTTTAATCAACCATAAGAAAACATTTCATTTATAGATGTTTGGGCTAATCTCTGTGCAAAGGTTTGGGTGTGGATTTCATTTCTTAGATGTCCAAATTTAACATATTTAAAACAACTCTCCATCAAGGCCTGGCCATGGGAGCTTTTCTGTGTCTGTAATATTTAAATGTGTGTGTGTTTTTTTTTAGGCGCTGAGTATTTCCATTTCCGCTAAGTATTTCCAGGGTCACTAAGTATTTCCAGGGTCACTAAGTATTTCCAGGGTTGATAAGTATTTCCAGGGTCACTAAGTATTTCCAGGGTTGATAAGTATTTCCAGGGTCACTAAGTATTTCCAGGGTCACTAAGTATTTCCAGGGTTGATAAGTATTTCCAGGGTCACTAAGTATTTCCAGGGTTGATAAGTATTTCCAGGGTCACTAAGTATTTCCAGGGTTGATAAGTATTTCCAGGGTCCCTAAGTATTTCCAGGGTTGTTAAGGATTTCTAGGGTTATTAAGTATTTTCCAGGGTCCCTAAGTATTTCCAGGGTTCCAGGGCCACTAAGTAACATTCAATTTAACTCTTTGTCTAAATTACAGCAGTAAAAACAGAAACAGACCCGTTATACATGTGAGCTGTACAAACAATCTTATTTCTATATCTGACAGCATATCTAAACACGTATATATATATTCATTGGTGTATGTAACAGTATCTTTTATTCGTCTTTTCATTTATCTACAAATTGTATAATTATTACTTTTAAGTTTTGATCTCTGGTGAACTAAACATACAGGTCTGTTTCTGTTTTTAAAGGTTTGATCTCTGGTGAACTAAACATACAGGTCTGTTTCTGTTTTTAAAGGTTTGATCTCTGGTGAATTAAAAATACAGGTCTGTTTCTGTTTTTAAAGGTTTGATCTCTGGTGAATTAAAAATACAGGTCTGTTTCTGTTTTTAAAGGTTTGATCTCTGGTGAATTAAAAATACAGGTCTGTTTCTGTTTTTAAAGGTTTGATCTCTGGTGAACTAAACATACAGGTCTGTTTCTGTTTTTAAAGGTTTGATCTCTGGTGAACTAAACATACAGGTCTGTTTCTGTTTTTAAAGGTTTGATCTCTGG
Organism: Biomphalaria glabrata; assembly: GCF_947242115.1. Classification (NCBI taxonomy): domain Eukaryota; kingdom Metazoa; phylum Mollusca; class Gastropoda; family Planorbidae; genus Biomphalaria; species Biomphalaria glabrata. Next base: position 30,593,855 of record NC_074715.1, on the reverse strand, counting down.
TGAACTAAACATACAGGTCTGTTTCTGTTTTTAAAGGTTTGATCTCTGGTGAACTAAACATACGGGTCTGTTTCTGTTTTTAAAGGTTTGATCTCTGGTGAACTAAACATACGGGTCTGTTTCTGTTTTTACTTCATTCTTACTCTCCAGTCTCGGTCGATCTTTTTCTTCCCCAAAAATGTCTTTCCAAGCCAGAAAATTGAGTGCCTCCACGGACCTGGGCCCCCACTGGACCTAGTTTCTTCCGTTTGGCTCCTGGTCCTTTAGACCAGAATTATCCGGCAATGGTGTCCCTGGGTACTGGACATTTTTTTTTCTTCTTTTGGATTTAGGTGTTCGACCAGAAAGGGGGAAGACTCGGAAAACTTCATTCAAAGGGAAGTAATAGAACCAAACTTAAACAAAAAAAAAAAAAACGACTAGAAAAAAAAGACGAAAGAACTCAATGACACTGGGGGGGAGAAGGGGGCTGTACTTACCTTGGGATAAAAATCTAGAGGAAACATTCGCTTACAACCAAGTCTTCCAACTTTGCTGGTAGCATTCACAGCAAACTGTAGATTGGAAAGATGTGTTTCTCTAAAGTTTCACATGATGCGAACAAGGAGTAAGTAAAGTGCCCCTTTCAGACCTTGTGGTCTTTAGGGCAGATGATGTAAAGGTCATCTGTTTCTGTGGCCTACGGTTTAAGAAGGTGTCATGTGGCCAGCACAATGACCAACCGCCTTTACTTTTCCCCAACCATTGTCAGGTACCCATTGGGTGGACTCAGAGGCGCCCAAAGATACCGAAATTAAAAATCCCAGTCTTCACCAGGATTCGAACCCCGGAAGCTAAGCGCTTTACCGCTCATCCAGCGCGCCAACACAAAACAAGGAACATTGGTTCTAATTGTTTTGTCATAATACGAACAAGGAACATTGGGCCTAATTGTTTTGTCATAATACGAACAAGGAACATTGGGCCTAATTGTTTTGTCATAATACGAACAAGGAACATTGGGCCTAATTGTCTGACACATCCACACAACTCACATGTGGGTGATTACTTACAGCAGAAGTAAGGGCTTCAAAACATTCAGAGATCACTAAATGATGACAACACAATACAGAAAAATCACGTGGATTCTTCAATACGAGGCTGAAGAAAAGTATGCAAATGGGAAAGGTAGGAGATCATTATAGGAGACAACTGAAAGCTTGCCTGTGACGTGAATTCATCTAGTCCAGTACCTTCTAGAACTAAAGTATTATATTATAGACTACATGGAATCGTTGTTTTATGTATAGGCCAGACATAGAGTCACGGACAGATAGTGGGTACTCATTATACCTATGTTATATTTAACCATCAATTACAGCTAATGGTGCACCAGCTTGTCACGTGACAGAAGTCTCCCTCTTAAAACTCTATTTGCCAAAAGATCAGAAAACCTTGCCCAGGGGGAGGGGGGCAAGACACAATAATGGAGGCAAGACAAAAGCCGGATTGCCAGTGGCTCCCAGAGTCTATGAGATTTTCTGGCACCCTCTGGTGTAGTATAGAACGATTTAGCAAAGACAACTCCCCCCCCCCCCCGCGCCCATTCCCCTTATCCCCACTCCGCCTCACCTCACGACGCTACCCCCCCCCCCCCGCACATTCCCCTTATCCCCACTCCGCCTCACCTCACGACGCTACCCCCCCCCCTCCATGCCATGTTTCTCTTCAACAGAATTAAAGCCTTGAGACGGGGGCGTTGGATGACGTGGGACCAGCAAGCGTACTGCTGCGAGCCATTTAAAGTGTGGAAGGAAACGTTGAGTTTCAAGACGATATATGACTTAATGTCTGGAGAGCAGAAGTGTCGTATCAACATTCAGCTTCATTTAGTGTTATATATTGAAGATAACACAAAAATATTTTTATAATACATTTTTGGAGTGCATTAAAAAGAAGAAGAAAAAAAAAAGAGCAGTATAAACTAAATAAAAGTGTGGAGTAACAATAATACACAAAACATTCAACCATAATTTACAACTAAAAACATTTAAAAAGCAAACCTAATAAAATGCTGAGAAAGACACAAGTAGTAGTCACATTTCTTACTCTAAAGTATAGTGCCATTAGAGCGCAGAAGGGGTTGCCTGAATCAGCCAGGAAAACCAAAAACTTAGCAGAGTTTAAGTCTACCCTATTTTGTAATGTTACGATACCAAGAATGTGTTAATGAAAATAAAAAGGTTTTATTATTATCTTTTGTTAGTTTCAAACTTAAGTACTCACTAAGTATAAAGGGGATTAATTAAAATTATACCACCTTATCAGTCGTGTACAATTTCTTTCCCTTGTAAAAGATAACAAAAAAAAAAAAAATTACCAATACTTAATAAACTAATTGGTAATTTTCTTTTTATTAATTCTTGTTTTGATAGGTAAAAGAAGTAATTATGGGAAATTTTAGCTTGATCTGAAATTGGGTGTGGGAGAAATAACGTGTACACACTTTTTACCAGACAGACAGACAGACAGGGTGAGTTGATACAATCTTTGTAAAAATACTTTGTTCTACAAGTGAAAGAGCTTAGACATTTGATTTCACGGTGCAGAAAAGTGCACAGAAATACGACATCCTCCTATTTTGAATGTCAATACTTTGGAATAGTGTACACCAGTTAGATCACAAAGCTTGCTCCTCCATGTCTACAGTTCTACAATAATTCTCATGCCTAAAACTAAAAGGAAATTATCTCACCATCACACTTCCATGTTGCCTGTGATAGAATGACGTCACACCAGACATCTGTGTCCATGTGGCGTGAACTGTACAGTAAATATCAGTCGTCAGACTCTATCTCTAACTCATCTAAGTAAATATCAGTCGTCAGACTCTATCTCTAACTCATCTAAGTTTATCAGTCGTCAGACTCTATCTCTAACTCATCTAAGTTTATCAGTCGTCAGACTCTATCTCTAACTCATCTAAGTTTATCAGTCGTCAGACTCTATCTCTAACTCATCTAAGTTTATCAGTCGTCAGACTCTATCTCTAACTCATCTAAGTAAATATCAGTCGTCAGACTATCTCTAACTCATCTAAGTTTCAGACTGTTTACATTCGACGTCTATGTATCTACGAGAGTGGTCATGATTTTGTATCTAGGAATTATAGGGGTCAGTGCCCCACCCCCCTTCTTCCCACTGCCTTGTAAGTCCCCTTTGAATGTAATGTTTTCTGATAGATCATAACAGGCTTGAGCTGACCAGACGGGAGTGGTCAGAAATTGGACTTGGCTGTCAGGTAACTGGCTTGTAACAATCTGGTGATACGGATTATCTCTCGGTATCAAGACATCCGTACTATCTAGTTAGATGAAAACATATATACCTCTCACTTTGAATACGGACTCTAAGAGGATTTTTAAACAAATATTTTTATCTAACAGCTTATAGCATTTCGAAAAAAAAAATTTATTATTATCAATAAGTATTTCTTTTTTTACAATATCTCTATTCAGTTGCAAATCCTCACCGGGTAAAACATAAAAGAAAAGACCTGGGTGGGTGAACACGGTTTCTATAACGGATCTAACAATAATCCTAGAAAATCATTAGAGCCGTTTTCGAGAATCACATCCATTCGCCCAGAAGTTTCCAGCCACTAAGTTTTTTGAAGTTTCCACGAATTAACGAATTGAATAGAGGATGTATAAAAATACTTATAAAAAACCGCTACAAACACAATGCAGATGGTTACTGGAGACATTTGAGTTGGTCAACCGAACTTTAGAATTTGGTTGTATTTGATCTTAGCATAGTTGAACAGTGAGTTTGGAAGTACACGCGTTATAGTAGTAATTGTATCTTGTTTGAAATGAACATATGATACATCTTGAGTCTGAATTTATTTCTTTGAAACTGTTAATGTTCAATGAGATTATCATGTACTTTACGAGAGAATCAGAGCAGCTTTGTAGCCAATGTCCTACATATAGTTCATTATTTCAGCTGTCGATTTAAAAAAACAACAACACTATAGTGTGGACACAATCTGGTGTGTTACAGAAGTGACATACAGGGGCGTCTGGTTGACGATTAAGTTAAAAAACTGAAACGTTTCAAATAAACGAATCAAAGTGACGGAAAAAATAAGATTTGCAAATATTAATGAGTTGCATAGACAGAAACGAAACAACCAAAAAGAAAAAGATTAGAGACTCACAATGGGGTTCACGTTAGAGAAGAGAAAAATGGTGACAACTCATGAGCAGGAGATACTGTTAACATTAATAGGTGGCGGGTAGATAGATAGATTTGATATTCAATTAGATATATAGTCTAAACAGATAAATTAGACAGTTGAAGAAAGTAGATGTATATATTTGATATTCGATTAGATATATAGTCTAAACAGATAAATTAGATAGTTGAAGAAAGTAGATGTATATATTTGATATTCGATTAGATATATAGTCTAAACAGATAAATTAGACAGTTGAAGAAAGTAGATGTATATATTTGATATTCGATTAGATATATAGTCTAAACAGATAAATTAGACAGTTGAAGAAAGTAGATGTATATATTTGATATTCGATTAGATATATAGTCTAAACAGATAAATTAGATAGTTGAAGAAAGTAGATGTATATATTTGATATTCGATTAGATATATAGTCTAAACAGATAAATTAGACAGTTGAAGAAAGTAGATGTATATATTTGATATTCGATTAGATATATAGTCTAAACAGATAAATTAGACAGTTGAAGAAAGTAGATGTATATATTTGATATTCGATTAGATATATAGTCTAAACAGATAAATTAGACAGTTGAAGAAAGTAGATGTATATATTTGATATTCGATTAGATATATAGTCTAAACAGATAAATTAGACAGTTGAAGAAAGTTGATGTATATATTTAGCCCCCCCCCCTCTCACTTCTCCCTTAACACCAACACATTGCACTCCTTAAAATATCAAATGTATTATTTCTATTTGGCTTTCAATCTCATTCTTATCCTGCATTAAACACTATTTTAACGATATCTGTTGCCGTTCAGAATATCTTATCGGCGAGGGAATATTTAGATACATTTCTACATTAACATACTAAGCATTTCAAATTTCGTATAGGCAAGGTTGATAATCATTTTCTATTTTGCCTTATCTTATCTTATCGTACTGTCATAAAATTTTAACTCACATTCAACATTGATCAACAAAAGTTGGTGAGATACAACTTTTTTTTTTTTTTTAGAATGACTAAAACGTTGTAGGTTGCTAATGTTTTGGTTTCGGGGCAGGTGTTAAGTTACGTACTGAGTGTCACAGAAATCCTAACCATGTGGCTACCAACCTCCACGTGAGACGGGACCAGAACTTCAAATCCTTTTTGGGGCAAATAATTCTAATGCCAGATTCGATGATACGCCTTTGACTATCCTTCCCTAAATGGATGTCTGACATTCGTTATGCCAAGAAATGGGCGGTTGGGTTTTGGGGTAGCCATAAGACTCTGGTGTTAACCTTTAGGAACAGACACAGCTAACGTAACATGAACTTTCTCGTGGATATATAGGTCTTGAACAGTGGGCATAACATTTGTTTGTTGTTGACTCTTTCTACGGACAACAGGACATAACATTTGTTTGTTGAGATATGATAACAGGACATAACATTTGTTTGTTGAGATATGATAACAGGACATAACATTTGTTTGTTGAGATATGATAACAGGACATAACATTTGTTTGTTGAGACAAAACAGGGCGGCAAAATGAAGAAATAATTAGAAATTTAGAGTCTATAGGAATCCAAATTCAACCCCATGATATCAGATACATGGACCTCTAGAATGACTGTGTACCTTTCTCTCTCTTTCACACACACACACACAAATACACACACACTCACTCACTCTGAGCATGTATATGTATGTAAATGAATATATTTATATATACTAGATATAGTATAGATAGATAATTATATATATATATATCTATATATCTATATATATATATATATATATATATATATATATATATAGATAGATAGATAGATAGATAGATAGATAGATAGATAGATAGATAGATAGATAGATAGATAGATAGATAGATAGATAGATAGATAAACCTAGAATAGAAATATATCTAGACAATGATGTAGATAGGTATAGATGTAACTTGAGATTAACCAGATAATATTAGGGTTGAAGACTGTATCAACTTTCTTCTCTCAAACGTAACATCTATCGGCCATGTCTCCTGTGTGACAAGACGCAGGTTAAAGGTTATGTGTTGTTAGAAATTGTGACAAGACAAAATGATGTCAGTTTTTAAAAAAAAAAGGAAAGAAGAGAAAAAAAAACATTGCAGGAATAACTCGTGCAAGGAACAAGGGGAGACGATGGAACACATTTAAAAAAAAAAAGGTGGGGGGGGGGGGGGGAAGAACTCCTAAGACGACAACTGTAGAGGGACACATAAGCTTACCATATCGAGTGTAGTTTCCATGGCAACGGGCCACGAGTCCAAGGCGACCATTTACGGGTTTCACCTGAACAGGTAGACGAGGGGAGAGGAAGGAGGCGGAGGCAAGGGAAGATTGGACTTGATGAAAGGGCTTGGGGACCCGCTAGGACCGGATCGAAGTTTAGAGGGGGGGGGGGGGATACAGCGGAGTGGTCCGCGTTGTCCAAAGCGGAGAACTGGCGAGTGGAATTTAAATGAAAAGCGCGTTCTGTGGCACTGAGAAATGGCGACGAAGAACATTCGCCATTTTTATGTTTTAGTTGCTAGGGACGCTGACCATTGCGAACTAAAAAGCTTTATTTCTACAAATATATCTTTAGATTTGTTTATTTAGTCTTTCGAGTAGATTTTGCCTACTTAGCAATGACTTATTTGAAATATCATCTTGCTAGAAATAAAAAATGATGAAGATCAAAGTTAATTATTGAAGTGTTTTTTTTTTTTTAAGTCACCACTTCATTCGCCAGGTCAAGGACATTTAATTGAACTTCAACTGAATAAAGAAAGATTGAGCTAAAATTTAGAGTTTAATTTTGTTATTCAATGCACTAGATTAAAATTCACAATTACATCCGTGTGTTGCCAATGGTTGTCAAATACTTGTAAGTTGCGCCACTATCCAAGAGTGAAAGTCTAGTGTTTCCTTCACATTGAACTTTGGGAGAGCTTAGAACATTGGATTCCGAACAGCTCAAAAGTGCACAGAAATGATCACATAGAACTTTAACAAAAAAACAACCTTATCAATACTGCCGTTAGTTTGGACACCGGAGACACCAAGACGAGAGCTATTTAGAGTTGTTGTTTTCTTTCCGCCATGGATGAAAATCTCCAATTACTTACAAACTTAGAGATTTTTTTTAATGAACTGTGGAATATTTACTCGCCATCGTCTTTGATCTTGCAGTAGTAGTCCTTGGTCTAATTGAAGTTATAGATCTAAATATTTCCCTAGTTCTTGGTCTTAATAAAGTTATAGATCTAAATATTTCCCGAGTTCTTGGTCTTAATAAAGTTATAGATCTAAATATTTCCCCAGTTCTTGGTCTTAATAAAGTTATAGATCTAAATATTTTCCCAGTTCTTGGTCTTAATAAAGTTATAGATCTAAATATTTCCCGAGTTCTTGGTCTTAATAAAGTTATAGATCTAAATATTTCCCCAGTTCTTGGTCTTAATAAAGTTATAGGTCTAAATATTTCCCCAGTTCTTGGTCTTAATAAAGTTATAGATCTAAATATTTCCCCAGTTCTTGGTCTTAATAAAGTTATAGATCTAAATATTTCCCCAGTTCTTGGTCTTAATAAAGTTATAGATCTAAATATTTCCCCAGTTCTTGGTCTTAATAAAGTTATAGATCTAAATATTTCCCCAGTTCTTGGTCTTAATAAAGTTATAGATCTAAATATTTCCCCAGTTCTTGGTCTTAATAAAGTTATAGATCTAAATATTTCCCGTTTTTCTTTCCTGGTGTACTCGCCCTACGACACGGTTCATTTGTTCAGAAAACAACAAGACGTTGATCTCCTAAAAGTGATCCTGTTGATTATTTACAATTCATTAGTTCACCAGGTACCAGAAGCTAGGGTGCCGGCCAATGGCATCGTGGCTAGAAAGCAGAGAGGTGGGGGGGGGGGGGTAACCCAATATCTCTGTCCCCGACGTCTTCTTGACGACCTCCACGTTTTACTTAGGTGTGAGCGCGCGTGCGTGGGTGTGGCAGTGTGTAGGTCTTTGTAAGCACTACTGCCTGCTTTTTATCGTTAAAATATGCGCGGCTGTAATATTAAATTAAGAATCACAGTGGTGTCCCCTGTTGTTATTTCCAACTTTGTCATATGACTTTAATTATGTATTTCAATATTTATTTATTTATAATTGTATTGTCGTATTATTATTTTTTTTTGTTTCTTTTATAATTATTATTGTACTTATATTCGTTGTCATGAAATGATTTGTGTTTTATGTCTTGTTATTTGACTTCTACATGTCACACATTTCTCTCAAGTGATTTCACCTGAATCCAGCGTCATTCATATTCCGATAGCCGGGGATAAAGATGATTGGATCTCCCCTGTTTCAGTTTCATGAACTTTGACCCGTAACCAACCCGGATATAATTCTGAGTCTATTTAGGAGTGGAAGAATGTTAATACTGTCTTTGTGTCTGTGCGTGTCTGCGAGAGAGAGAGAGAGGGAGAATAAATTGGCGGGAACTTGCGATTGCGTCAGACCCAATGAAATTAATAAGTGTATCATTTCCCGCTCTCTCTTTCTCGTATTTGCATTTTGAAATTATTTTTGAAAATTTCCACTTCAAAAAAAATATTTCCTCAATGTTGCACCTTTAACTAAGTCAGTCCAACAATGTATCTCCACTAGTTTTGAAGTCGCAGTGGCTGAGTGGTAAAGCGCTTGACTTCCGAACTGATGGGTCCCGGGATCTTTATCCACCCAGCTCTGATGGCAATAGTTGGGGAAAAAAAGTAAAGGCTGTTGGTCGTTGTGGTGCCCTCATGACAGCCTCGTTAACCGTAGGCCACAGAAACCTTTACATTATCTGCCTCATAGATCGCAAGATCTGAAAAGAGAACTTTACTTTTTCTTTATCTAGTTTCATCCAAATCATATATTTTTCTTCCATGTAAACTCTGATGGTTGGGGCAACTTTTGATATAATTTGTGTTTTCATTTACTGAGTTTTTATTTTTTTTTTTTTTTTTTTTGGTTTTCATTAATAACGTAGTCATTGCATTGCTTCCTTAGCATCCAAAACGGTCACAGATTTTTACCTGGTTTCTATGTGACGACAGAAATCCCTAAATGTGTTACGTATATATGACCAGGTTGTTAACATCAGTCGGACTCAGTCCTTTTTACTTTTTGGGCAGAAAGGGGGGGGGGGTTCTATTCTTTTCCCTTGAGTTGGTTATCCTAATGCTATGAGTAGATCTATATGACCGAGTTCATGTACTATATTAGGCAAATCCTACACTGACCAGTTTGTTAGAATCAGTCGGACATACAGTCGATGTACATGTTTGGGCTAGGAGGGCTGTAGATGAAAATGTTACATAGTTAATTTGTTGTCGAGTTGGTTATTTTTATTCTATATAACTAGACCAATGACAGCCACTGTAAGAATGAAGCAGTGCGATTGGTTAGATCCAGATCCGCTTTCAGTATTATTGAGGAAGAGTGACGTAGGCAACACCTAAACAAACATCTCATAGAATCTCGTTTTGTTTCCCTAAGATTTCAATAATTGACTGTTTAGTATATGAAATATAAATGTTTCTAAGCGTGTAAATGAAAATTGTGTTGTGTTTATTATTACAACTTTTTACACATAAGTTAAAGATGTCAAGAACTCAAATATTAAAACCATCTGAGTTTCCCTTAAAAAGAAATTTGTATGCCGAAGACACCCGGGTCATTACACTACTTCTCAATAGTTGCCACGTTTAGTCTGGGCAACACCCCCAAGATTTGAAAACATAAACAAAACCAACTTTCGCATTCAGCGCCATTTTGTAATATGATTTGTAATTTACTCAGTAAATGAGCTGATAACAGCAATGTTTAGAGATTCGTTTTAACGGCCAGTGATATTAATGTAATAGATTAGCGACGACCAATCGACCATGCGCTGTATTCTGCAGAGATAGAAGAACTAAGCTGTACCCCCCGCAGTTTTAATTACTTGACCATGATATGGGAACATCTCCCGTCAAGTTAATAATATATCAAAATAGCAAAAGCAAGATGCAACGGCATTCTAGTATTCCCAACTGACACAAGAGTTGTCTGTGCTTGTCTGAAAATAAAATCATTTAATGGCCGTCATCAAAACTTCCATGTTTTTGTCTTTTCTTTTTTATCCACCAAACTCTGCGCATCTCCCTCCTATTCCCCCAATCCCCAGCGCCCTGCCACCCGTAGAGCTCAGGGAGAAGATCCTCTCTTCACAACATCTCTCCCACCTAGCCCTACCCCCACACTCCCCTTGTTTTGACTAGTCCCCCAGATCAACTAATCGAACACGGGCACACGGGCGTTAGTTTTAACTCACCAGTTCCCCTTACCTCTCCCCCCTCTCTGCCGGTTTAGCCGGTAACTTCACTAGACACACACTTTTGTTACAATGTCAAATGTTTGACTTTTTGTTTTGTTTTTAAATCCTTTGCCTTTAGCTAACATAGTGCACAGGAGGAGTCCGAAAGAGATGGAAAGATTGGAGGAGGAGGGGCGAGGGTGGAAATAGAGAGTAGGTAGAAAGAAAGAAAGAAGGGAAAGAGGAAGGAAAGTGAGACAGAGGATAGAGAGGAGGCATGAATATGAGCAGAGAAAGAGACGATCTAAAGGTGACGTAAGAACAGTACAAGTAGTCTAATTAGTTGTGTCACGTAGTGGACAGTACAGGTAGTCTAATTAGTTGTGTCACGTAGTGGACAGTACATGTAGTCTAATTAGTTGTGTCACATAGTGGACAGTACAGGTAGTCTAATTAGTTGTGTCACATAGTGGACAGTACATGTAGTCTAATTAGTTGTGTCTTGGACACACACACATATGACAAGGGTAAAGCTAAATCAAGATTTAAAAACTTAACCCAGCCTCAAATGACTATGGTTTTCATAATTGGAGTCTCCGGTGTATATGGTGTACAGATTAATAATCATATGCTATTATTTGTGTACTTTTTTTTTAGCACCACAGATGCAAATTTCTAAGCACTGTCGTGTATCACAGAGTCCAGAGTCATTATTTGTCTGGCATAGAGAAATGAAAGTGGGTGCTTTATTTAAAATAGGAAGGTTTGTCTCATACAGAAATAGAAATGTGCCAAAGTAGAAGAAGTACGATTATATTTGCCCAGTCTATGTAAAATGAAGTATAAAAAAAAGAAGTTTATGTAGTTTACATGTAAATGTGTTTGTTCATAAATATACATTTAAAAAAAAATTATGTGCGGATACTTGTATAAATGAAGAGAATTAAAACAAAAGAATAACTAAAAACTAAACTGAATCGCTTTAGAAATAATACTTTGAAACCTCTGTATTCATACAACAGTTGGCAATCTAGTTGCACACACACACACACACACATTTTATGTTTGTACACTAGTGCGGACGTTGTAAAGTCATGTGACAGAGTATCAGCATCACTTGCAATTTGTGTCTCTGAATTCGTTGCTTATGGTTCGGGTTTGAATCCGTTATAGTGTACAGCTCTCTCGTGTGTCACAGCCTCCGTAATGCACAATGAGTAGTTCCTTATCTATTTTTTAGAAATAAAATATCTTCTTGACGTAGAAATGGACCCGTAGGTCTGGGTTCAAGAGTGCCCCCCCCCCTCCCTCCTTTAGAAATTCGAAGGCTTAGTACGACGAAACAACGCAGTCATCTTGTGTGCCAATGTATTGGTCTCATTACTGACTTTAAGCAATACTAGTATCTTTAAACTGGTATCTGGAAACTTAGGCACCGGATATTTAGGCACCGGATGTTTAGGCACCCGGAAATTTAGGCACCCGGATATTTAGGCACCCGGAAATTTAGGCCTTTAAACTATCACTGAATATTATATTTGTCAACTTCAATCCGGCATTCCGAGTAACAAATTAGAAGCAAGTGCATCTATTTCTAAACTAGTTGTTGTTGCTAGCCAAATTAGCCTTTTTAAATGATGGTGGACATATTATTTGTTGGTGTCTCCTGTGTACATTCTAAAGGATGGCTTGATACACTTTTTGAGTGTTGTTTTGTATTGTTTAGTTACATGATCATTTCCTTTGCACAATTTAGCATTGCAGAATCGACATTTTTAAAGCTCTTCTCTTCTTTCTGAATTTAGTTTGTAATATTAAAGTTTAGCGTCCTTGGCAGTGTAGAGTTGATCGTGAACATCGCTACTAAATAGACACACAGGAGACACACAGGAGACACACAGGAGACACGCAGCATGTTGAATACTGAACACAATTTGGCAATAAAGCTTTTACATTTCATTCTTGCCAACAAACTTTTTTCTTTTCAATTTTAAATGTTCCATTTAGGCCTTGGCGCTATAGACTTCATCTCTCTATCTACGCCCCTGTTTCATTGAATTTGTTATTGAATACCATTCGTTAAAAAAGAGGGCATGCATATATGCAAAGAGGGCCAGTATCTCCTTACCTCCCCAGTTCACGCGCATGCATAATTAGTAAGAACCGTCCGTGTCTCAAACATCGCCCACCTCCCTCATTCATTCTTGAATGCCCAATTTGCCATGTAATGGGCCTTATTTACTGGGGAGGGGGAATATTTTTTGTGAGTCTGTGTTGTTTTCCAGTTTGAAGCTGGCCGTGATGTGTGTGAGTTGAAAAGAGCCCCTTGCTTTAAGCCCAAGGAAAGCTTCTTTGAGTTCCACGTGTGAAAGAATTTAACACCCCTGGTAAGATAGACCAGGGACGCGACAGAAGATCAATATTTAATGTTGAAAAGAGAGCGCACGGGAGAAGCGAGGTGGGGGGGAGGATACTGTCGTGTGGAAATACAAAGGTGTATTTGTGTCAGAACAAATGTGGGGACAGAAGGGGGGGGGGTGTGCGGAGGTGAACTAGAGCGGACGGGTGCGAGACCAGGGATGAAGGGAGGTGGTGTGACGGTCTAGGTTGCAATTTGTCCGGACATCTTTCCGTGTCTAGTAGCCTTCGTGAGCTAATCGTGTGGCCTTGACACTGCCTCGATGCCTGGACCTAGGTCCAGGTGAGTTCTGAACGCACGGTAGTGGAGAGACTGGGGGGGGGGGGGACGAAATGGAAATAAACACATTCGTTGAAAGTCTGGGAAATACTTTTTTGTTTTTAGCTTCGTTTGCATAAGTGCTGGTTGGGCTTGTGGGTAGTTGGGCTTGTGGGTAGTTGGGCTTGTGGGTAGTGGGGCTTGTGGGTAGTTGGGCTTGTGGGTAGTGAGGCTTGTGGGTAGTTGGGTTTGTGGGTAGTGGGGCTTGTGGGTAGTTGGGCTTGTGGGTAGTGGGGCTTGTGGGTAGTTGGGTTTGTGGGTAGTGGGGCTTGTGGGTAGTTGGGCTTGGGTAGTCAAAAATAGGACCTTGAATGTTATTATATAGGTTAGTGTAAAACACGCATATGTCTCTCTCTTTCCTTGTAATTAGCATCAGGCCAAAGACAATAGTCTAGCTAACTCTAGCCCGTCTTTTTTTTTTTTCGTTTCAATCTTTTTAGAGTTCTCTCCCTTTCTTATTGTTGCTGTCTGATGGTTTTTACTCTGTCTGTCTGTCTGCCTGTTTGTCTGGTAAAAAAAAGTTTGCACACGTTCATTCTCCCAAAATCATTCTCGGATCAAGTTGAAACTTTGCACAATTATTCATTGACATAGACAAGACATGAATCAATAATAGTAAAAAAAAATAAAAAATTAACTAATTTGTCAATTAATTTCAGGTAATTAATTACTTTGCTTGATATCAACAAGGGTAATTAATCCTTAAGTAATCACAAATACGAATAAATATGTAGGGTTTCGTCCCTTTAGATATTTTTTTCTGTATCCATCAATATTTGTAAACATTTTGATGACATGGTGAGATTTTATTTGATCCGACATAAAGTGACTTTCTCTTGACGCTGCTTATTTTCTCACTCTCTCCACCCGCCAACCACTTTGCTTTTTGATTTTCTGTCGCGCTAATTCATTCTCTCTTTCTCTTTGTCTTTTTCTCTCCCCCCCCCCAACCCTTTTTGTCCCCCTGTTTTTTTTTTCTTGTATCATAATCATTTCATTAAGTCAAACTAGTTCATAAATATTGATTATTTAAAAGTATTAATTAAATATTTGAAATAATTCATTACCCACCCATCCAAGCATACACACACACACACATTGTTAATGTCTGTTTTAAAAGTACTATTGAAACTAGATTTATATTGAACACAGTTTTGCCTGCAATTTTTGTGTATACTGCTAAGTGACACGCGAAACGGGAAAATGAAATTATACCCATAATCCATTAGTAGGATTCTGCGTTCAAGTTTCATTTTGCGCTGGGGCCATGTTGTGAAAGTTTGCAATAGGTAACAACATCATGGCGCTGTGTTTTGTTAAGCTGTATCGTTTTAGAGAAATAGGCAAGATATGTGAGCAATGTGATGTAAGCTTCAACTTACACATATATATAGAGAGAGTGGCTGAATCACTTTGTACTTGTTTTTCTGTTTCGTTAGTTGTTTTTTTCTTCTTCTTCTCCCACTTCTTCTTCTCTCTCTCTTCTTCTTCTTCTCCCACTTCTTCTTCTCTCTCTCTTCTTCTTCTGTACTCATCCCAAACCCTCTCCCATCTTCTGGCTTTGCCACCCAACCAGCTCTCCGCAATAAGCGCCCTCTACACCCGCTCCCCCCCCCTTTTCAGCACCTCACAGACTCACACCCACCTCTCCATTCCGTCCACCTTTTCTTCCTCCCCCGCTCCCCCCCCAGCAACTCTTACACCCCTTTCGCCCCTTCTCTCCCCTCCACCCTACGCCCCTCACCGAGTCTCCAATGTCACCGTCAGCCCCCACGACTCACCCTGACGATCGTGCTAGCCGAGCCCCTCTTCAGTTTACTCACGTTGGCTGAACGGGGTGTAGCGCTCACTCCAATGTGCTAGTAAGGAACAAGTTCACCGCTGACGTTGGGCCCCACAGGACTTTGGGGGACAGAAAGTGGTTTAGGTTTTCAATACACTAGGATTCAAAGTGTATCACCCAGCAAGTAGGGACACATTCTTAACAGGAGTGAGTTCCCTTTGTCTTCTAGACATACATAACATCAATATAAATGTCATGGCATTGTGTGAATTTGTTTTTTTACTTTTTTCTGACTTATGGGAGATTTCCTCGATCAGGTTTCTGCTTGGAGTTATTATATTTTACATCATACACGTTATCGTAAAGTGTCACGCGGACAGGCTGTTTGAATTGTTTGTATTATTGCTGTGTGAGCGCGAGATGGGCGACTGTCTTTGCCAGGCCTTCCATACGGGAAGTGATCTTGCGCAGTCAAAGTTCCGCTGACCACATTATATATTTGTTTTTCAGTTTACGGGGCGGGGAATCGTATTGAAGTTGTTTTGAATATCTGTCAAGTTGATAGATACTGTGCTCATTATGGATGCTGTGTTAGTTCAAATGTGTTTTGCTGACGGTGACTATTTTAAATACCGCATACAGCGTATGTTTAAATGTTGTTCTTTTTTTTTCTTTCTTATTTCTCAAAGTTTTGTTTATGTTTAACTTCAGTTCGCAAGAGTTATGTAAGGAACGATATGAACTATAAAACAAACTAACCTTTTTTTTTATTTTTTTTTTTCTGTGTTTAGTTTTGTCAGATTGCACTTTTTTTGTGTGTGTGTTTGCCTTGTATGGCTTTATGTTTTCAACTAAATGCCAACTTAGCTGATTTAAATCAGAACGAAATTACCTGCCAACGTTTATCGACCGATGACATTTTTTTCTTTAGTACTATTGCAGTGTAGGCCAAGTTGTGCTTATTTAGATTAGATTTCGTTGGTTTCGTGAGCCAGTTGAAGCATCAATAACTAAAATATTCCCATGACTTTATCTAAGTTTTTTAGTTGCACCAAATCTTGTGCGACTAGAGCCTTGGGACTTTTTTTTACAACTTGTTACATTATTCTTTTTTTTTTTTTTTTTTTAGTACTGTCACGTGACAAAAGTCGGACTCTAATAGAATGCACAATGTTCTAGCTCTATGGACTGGACACTGAAATCGTGAACACGAAGTTATTTGTGCCCGAAATGTTTTTATATTTTATGTGGGGGTGAATCTCTTCCACAAATAAATACATAAACAAAAATGGCATAGAACTTAGATTGAATTTTTTTTTAA
Organism: Biomphalaria glabrata; assembly: GCF_947242115.1. Lineage (NCBI taxonomy): Eukaryota > Metazoa > Mollusca > Gastropoda > Planorbidae > Biomphalaria > Biomphalaria glabrata. The sequence goes on along the minus strand of NC_074715.1, from coordinate 30,577,443 downwards.
ATCCAAAAACTGTATTATTTCATTCTTTTTGAAACCAAAGGTTGTAACAGTTTTTAATACGCCATTTCAGTGGGTGACATTGATTAGTAACTTGTCATTTTGCATGTCATGAAGGTACAAACTTAATCGCGTTCTTTTATAATTTGGAGCCGTGTTTTTTTTTTTTTGTTTCGTTTTGCTAGTGGTTCTCTCTTGAACCTATTGGCTATTGTGTTTCTTCTGCGTGCGTACGTTTAATAAACTTTTTTTTTTTGACTAAAGAAGCATCACATTGTAAAGAGATCTCTTTCCGTGACTAGATTCCTAGATGTAGATACAGAGATGAATAGATCCATCAACTGTTACGTTTTGTTACACACTTGGAAGAAACAGAACTATGCGTTAAAGAAATGATTTTGTTGTTGGGTCTGAAAGTTGAGTTCTCCTTTGACAGTTGTAAGGGTGCCAGTGTCATGGCACGTATCGATCCTGGGTTTTTCTGTGGCTGCTCTGCTAGTTACTACCTTCACACAACAGGGGGGCGGGGGAAAGTCGTTGTGACTCAACTTTTAAAAATGGAGATACCTTTTTTTTGTGTGTTTCTTTTTTAATACTCCCCCGCTCCTCCTCTCTCTCTCTCTCTCTCTCTATCTATCTATTTATCTATCTATCTATCTATCTATCTATCTATCTATCTATCTATCTATCTATCTATCTATCTGTCTATCTCTATCTATCTATCTATCTATCTCTATCTATCTATCTATCTATCTATCTATCTATCTATCTATCTATCTATCTATCTATCTATCTATCTATCTATCTATCTATCTATCTATCTATCTATCTGCCTGTCTGTCTGTCTGTCTGTCTGTCTGCCTGCCTGTCTGTCTGTCTGTCTGTCTATCTATCTATCTATCTATCTATCTATCTATCTATCTATCTATCTATCTATCTATCTATCTATCTATCTATCTATCTATCTATCTATCTATCTATCTATCTATCTGTCTGTCTGTTTAATCTACGTTTGTGAGTTTATTTTCTAAATCAGTGTATTTAATGTTCTCAGTCACTCTGTAGACATAGATATATGTTGAGTCGTATAAACAAATAAGTGTCTCCTCGTGAGGCACCAAGATCTGTCTAGCCCCTAGTTCTGCTAGTTGTAGAGACACTCCCCTGTGTCCAGAACAACATGCTACAAGACATCAAACCTTAATGCCCCCACCCCATACAAACAACAACAACAACTGAGTTTTCAACATGGTATATGCACGTCACCCCTGTACCCCTTTCTCTCTCTCTCCTCTCTCTCTCTCTCCTCTCTCTCTCTCTCTCTCCTCTCTGCGGGCACACCTCCTCCCTTTCACCACTACTCTACCCCCGCACGCACCACCATTGATGGAGAGGAGCTCAGCGTGGTAGCACTGGGTGTCAGCTGGTTGCTCGCTCGGGCAGACGACTGAAAATCTTGCAGACGATAAGACAACCTGTATCGATCCCCAAGCCTGTGGCCCTCCCTTGCTCCCCCTCTTCCCCCCCCCCCATGTAAGATAGACGTGAGCAAGGGAAGTCTGATGGGGAAGAGGGTGGTGGGAGGGAGGGAACGTACACCGGTCCCCCACAGGGGAGTTAATCCACGTCATTATTTTTGTTTAGAGGGAGGAAGTTCTTGCGTGGAAGAGTACTGGCCCCTGTACCTCCGCTCTTTTTTTTTCTCTCTGACCCTCTCGGTTACTCTCTGACATCTGTATTTATTTGTTTCTATCTATCTATCTATCTATCTATATATCTATCTTTTTCTTTCTTTCTTTCTTTCTTTCTTTCTTTCTCCATTCTCTCTGTTGGTCTGTATGTTTATATGTTCCCATTGTTCTATCGCTTATATATGAGATTCATATTTTTAAAAGATGATTTTTTATCTATGTATTTGATGTCACTTTGTCTCTGTATGGAAAGCAGTGCCACTGTAGATATGTCAATGTACCCACAGCTCCTTTTCGTCTATATTTCAAGACAAACAAAATTTGTGTAACTTTCTGAGTACGGTAGTGACAGTGTAGAGTGATTCCCCTTTGAAGACCAAATAGAAAAAAAATGTTGTAAACTTTTCCACTCGCTTTGCAATGACATCAGTTGACCATCGCTAATGAAATGTCTGCATATCAAATAATGAGCACTACATAATGGGTTCTTTCCCTTGGGATCTACCAATAATTCGATTTTTACTCCGCTGTCACTCTGTTTAACACTTTCCTGGTAAAAGATCTAAAGCTAGTAAAGTAGGGTGTATACTTGAGGATATACTTCCTTTTTTTATCTCCAGTTCGACAAACGCAATGCCATTAAGTAATGTGTGTACAATCATTAAGTTGAAGAACTCTCTATATCCGTCTCCGGAGTTTCTTCCCTTCTTTTACTACACAACACAATCAACATGGACACGTGACTCTTCTGTGGCTAGTATTGGCTACATTTGATTACATTTCTATGCACACATTATGCACATTTTTACATTTTCTAAGGTTAACAAAGTCGTTTGTTTTCAGCTTGACGTGTTTTCAGGATCAGGTTTCATTAGAGAGAAAGATGTGGAAAATACTTTGCGCGAGACAAAACAAAAGTGGAAGTACACATGTGCTATTGAGAGATACTTTTAATTAGTTGGGATCCTAAGGCCCAGCTCTAATGGGTACCTGACATTGGGGAAAAGTTATCAATCAATCTATCTTTTAATCTTTCTTTGTTTCTCTTTCTTTCTCTCTCTCTCTTTCTCTTTCTTTCTATTTCTCTCTCTTTGCCTATCTCTCTTTGTCACATAAAACCCTCTTTAATCGAGGACCACAGAAACAGAAACCTTTATATCATCTGCCCTATAAATGGCAAGTATTGAAAGGGGAACTTTGTTATGTTATTCGTACTGATAAATGTAAACTGTATTCCGTTGGAGAATAAATGTCTGAATATTATTTTTATTTTAAGCATTTTCTAGTTGACAACTTTGAGCATACTACTCTATAAATATCAATTGTATGCTATGATTATAATATTTCTTTCCAGCCACGTACAATCACAACCAATCACCAACAAACACATACAGAGTCACAAATAATAAGATACAATCAACAATTAAATCACAACCAATCATAAACAATCACACACAGTCACGTCTTCAACAAAATACTACCGCTGTGACTGACGTTAGGCGATCTGGTATTTGGTCAGATTTCTTATCCTGGTTAGGTTTCCTGAAATCAAAGACATCATAAAAACATGCAGAAATGAAAACGAATGAAAATGAAATACATGTAGCAGACTATCGTATCTTAAAGTTGATTTTCAAGTTCTTTTTGAATTTCGCGCCTGTTGTTGTTAGCATTAAGGTATTAATCAATTAGAGTCACTCTCTAGTTCTTTTTGTCAGCAGTAAAAGTAAATGATCAGTTTCTTCAGTTGGTTTCTTCTTTTTTATTTAACACTAGTCGACCGGCGGCGTAGCATACGCCGCTATTTTGCAGGGTCGGGTTTAGGCGACTGCAACCTAAGGCGACCGCAGTATGCCCCGCAATGTCATAGGACCCGCACTAATTATAGGTGTATAGTTTATTAAATTAAACCATTTTATAACGTATAACAGATTTTTTATTCCCGCGGCCTCTTGTCGATTTACCAGGAGCTCCAGGAAATCTGCTGAAATTACAAACTATACGAAAGTCCTGTAAATCTCCGGAAATTATTAAAATCTTTGAAAACTCATATAAATTCAATATGGAATACGCCAATCGTACGCTCGATTAAAAAAAACAACGCATTATGCAATACCCGTAATTGTGGACTCTAGTAAAAGAAGCTTCTCGCGCCTCAAACTAATGAAGAATTACTTGAGGTCAACAATTTTCGTTTAGATAGATTGAAACATTTGGTAATTCTTGCTATTGAGCGTGATCTATGTAGGAAATATAACTTTACGATATACTGTATGACTTCGCTACACGCAGGGCTCGTAAAGTAGTTCTGTACGTAGTAAAGAATGAATAAAATGCATTGACGAATTTATTTTCTAATATAAACTCTTAATTTTCACTTATTATCCGTATCCCTACCCAAACTTGGCCCCGCGAAATCCGTTTCGCATATGGCCTCAAAACGGTTGACTCCGGCCCTGTTATTTAGTGACGGGTGAATACAGAGTAGATTACTTGTTTTCTACCCCCCCCCCCCCCCGTTTATTTTTCGCCGCTAAAACTACGTGGGGTAGAAATAACTAAATGAGTGATCTTTCCATGACTTCTTGGTCCCAACGGTTAAGTCCAGCAGCCCTGCTATTTTGTGACCGGTGAATAAAACTTGTTCTCCCCCCCCCCTCTTTTTTTCGTAAGGTAACTCTAGTCCAACTTTTAGAAATAAAAGAGTGATCTTTCCTTTACGTGGTGTCCAAACTGTTGAGCCATGAAGAGAATTATATATACAGATGTTATTTTAAAACTGAAGATTTTAACACTAACTTGTCAAGAGCGTTTAATTGAAAATTATCAGTCAAACACTTATCAGTTCAGAATAATATATTTCTATATACCAAACTTTGTCTTCCATAGTAAGTGTCAGACTGTCAGTAGACTAAACCTTACACTTTTTTTTTAAAAGTTTAGATTACTTTAAAGGGAAATAATCTTATCAGTTTTGTTGATGTCATCATGTGTTATCTCTGAGCTCCACTTATAAGAGTAATCTTGTCCTGGTGGAGGGAGTTTAATGCACTATTGTATTCCATGTTAGAAACAATGACTTTTTGTATGTCTTTTTCGTACATTGCTCAACTATATTTAAAAAAAAAACGCTTTACCTAGCTAGTAGTTGTAGAAGTAGCTAGTAGTAATCATTAATAATCGTAGAAAATAACGAAAGCTCACAATTACCATAGTGTTATTGAAAGATATTTCTTTTTATTATATTTTGGTGCTACCTTGTGGTTAGATATTAGTTCTGAGGAGAGGGGGGCCACCTTGTGGTTAGATATTAGTTCTAACTGAGGAGAGGGGGGGGGGCCCACCTTGTGGTTAGATATTAGTTCTGAGGAGAGGGGGGCCACCTTGTGGTTAGATATTAGTTTTAACTGAGGAGAGGGGGGCACCTTGTGGTTAGATATTAGTTCTAACTGAGGAGAGGGGGGCCACCTTGTGGTTAGATATTAGTTTTAACTGAGGAGAGGGGGGCACCTTGTGGTTAGATATTAGTTCTAACTGAGGAGAGGGGGCCACCTTGTGGTTAGATATTAGTTCTGAGGAGAGGGGGACCACCTTGTGGTTAGATATTAGTTCTAACTGAGGAGAGGGGGGGGCCCACCTTGTGGTTAGATATTAGTTCTGAGGAGAGGGGGGCCATCTTGTGGTTAGATATTAGTTCTAACTGAGGAGAGGGGGGGGCCCACCTTGTGGTTAGATATTAGTTCTGAGGAGAGGGGGGCCATCTTGTGGTTAGATATTAGTTCTAACTGAGGAGAGGGGGGCCACCTTGTGGTTAGATATTAGTTCTAACTGAGGAGAGGGGGGCCACCTTGTGGTTAGATATTAGTTCTAACTGAGGAGAGGGGGGGGGGCATCTTGTGGTTAGATATTAGTTCTAACTGAGGAGAGGGGGCCACCTTGTGGTTAGATATTAGTTCTAACTGAGGAGAGAGGATGGCCACCTTGTGGTTAGATATTAGTTCTAACTGAGGAGAGGGGGGCCACCTTGTGGTTAGATATTAGTTCTAACTGAGGAGAGGGGGGCCACCTTGTGGTTAGATATTAGTTCTAACTGAGGAGAGGGGGGCCACCTTGTGGTTAGATATTAGTTCTGAGGAGAGGGGGGCCACCCTGTTGGCTTACAATAAAGTATATTCTTCTTCTCGCTCTAAATTCTATTTTGTCAATAACATTGAACATTAGTAATCTAATATTAATTATAATAAGACATTTATTTTTTTTTGGTCATGAACAAGATAGTTGAACAAAAAACAAAAAAGTCTGTGATCCAACTCGTCGTTTAATAGCATACTTTAGTTCAACCGGAATTTGGGGTTTTTTGTTGCTTTAAATTTATTCATAAGTAGTTTAAAAGTATTGATTGCAGTTTATGATAAATACGTAAAATAAGTATAATATAGTCAATGATATCAGAATGTACGTTGATGAAAACAAGTCACGATGTAAGCATAATATGGTCATTGATATCGGAATGACATGAGTTTAAAATGATATGATAATGATTTAGGCATGATATAATAACGATATGGGCACGATATAGTTGTGATATGAGTATTGTATGGTAATGATATGGAAATAATATGGGCCTGATGTAGGCGTGATATGGTTAGGGTATTGGTATGCTTTTGGAATGATATGTTTATGATATTGCTTGATAACGTTATGATAAGGAATGGGCTGGACATATGGGATGTGCTTTGGGCGTGAAACTTTACAATTGGCTTCAATTCATTCTTATTATAGTACAGATGTGTCAGATCATAAATAATTAACATTGAAAATTTAAGTGTCATCTTTAAATCTTCTTGCATAATGGAATTAATGTGTATTTATGTGCATCTAGTATTCTGCACTTCATAATTTGCTTGAGCCAATCTAATTTGATTGAAATAAACCATTTTTTTTTAGACTGAACTCTAATTCTTGTTTTCTCTGCATATTTCCTACAGACTCATCGTTATCTGAGACTATGACATCCGCCAAAAGGGCATCCCCTCAGCCAATGGAAGCAGATACAAGAGTCAGCGAGTCTCCAGTTGAGGAAGTGGTGTCCAGGAAGAACTCCCCTGTCCCGGGAAAAATTTTGGAAGTGAGCAAAGGTCATCCCGAGAGAAAACGTCGAGCCAGTAGTGAGAGTGGTGACGTAAGTAGAGTCTAGGTCTGTAGATCCTAGGTCTGTAGAGTCTAGGTCTACATTGATAGGCACAGGGCAAAACAAATAGATTCGAACAGGAATTTAAATCAACGAATAGTAACAGATCAACTGCATGTTTGTTTTCAAGTATTAACAATTATTTTTAAGTCCTTAGAACAATGTGAAAGATGAACTAAACCTTTAACTCTCCTCCCTCCAAAGCCCACTACTTCTCGACTTTAGTTCCAATGTTCTAGTTCTAATGACTAGCCAGAGAACGTCATTTTGTTGAATCCAAAATAAATGGCTTCAACTTTACAATTAATGCTGAATGACTATGTATCGTTTAGAGCTATTCAATCTTCGTCAGGAGTGATCAGTGGTGTAGCTAAGAATTTGCCATCATTTGGGGGCCCGGGGGGGGACTTCACCTCTTAGGGTGGGGGCCTGCATTTTGACATGCGACATCATACAATGAGATAATGGCTTAATATTTAATGCAAAAATAAATTTCGAACACTCATTTGGGGGCCCCTCTCAAGTAGTGGTTCGGGGGTATTTTCAAATTATCCCCCTCCCCCCTTCAGCTACCCCACTGGGCGTGATCAAATTAAATGCTAGCAAAATTCTAATTTCAGGGTCGCTCTAGGTCTTCGATATAACGTAGACTAATTCTGGCTAAAATAGTTTAATATAAAAACAAAGCCTTACATAAATGTAGATCTGTCAGACTTGTAATATGTACAAGAAAACGTCCGAAAGCAAACCCCCCCCCCAAAAAAAAAACCCAAAGAGATGCACCATCAAATATATGGCTCTAGCATAGCTTAGTCTCTAGCTAGTCCTAGTCTAGTGTAGTCTCTAGCCTAGATAGTCTTAGGTATGTAGATAGAGCTAGATTGTGATGCACTGCTGACACCAATGTCCTATTCCAGAGTGCTATGACTAAAACAAGTGAAGGTAAAGATGATGATGACGACGATGATAATGATGACGATGAGAAAATCCCAGTCGGCCATGACATTGACCCAGAAAGATTAAAAGCCTTCAACGTGAGTACTCGTTATTATGTTTTGTTATCAGTCAATATATCAGCCTATCTTGGTGGGAAAGTGGGCTGGGGGTTACAGGATAGGTGCAGTCCCTCTAGTCTTCCCAACGTAACTTTTGTACTTAATCTCAGCTCTTTATAGTGTGTGTGTGTGTTGGAGGGGGGATATTACAAGGACAAACTAGATTGAGAAAAAACATCCGGTTATAGAAAAACCCTGAACTTTTGGCAACAGTGTTCTTTCAATATAGTGTCCTTGACATTGTTTAGTTGATCAATTTAGATCCAAATCTTCCCTGAATTCCTAGTTTTATTTTCTTAGTTTTTCTTGAGGTTACGTTAAAGTGCCTCACATTTCTCATTACGGATCTTTATTTACCTATGTTATTGTAGTTTATCGCTAAAACTATTGTAAGCATCATCTTAAAAATTGAAAACTAAAGAATACTGTGCGATAGAAATTTATCGTAAAAATTTACAATGTAGTTGGACCTAATCAATGCATGATTAAAACAAAATAAACATTTCATGCCATAAAGAACATCTTTAGCACCTCTAGTCAAGATATAAAGTAAGTACAGATAAAGAACATTTCTAGTAAAGATAAAGAACACCTCTAGTAAGTTAAAGAACACCTCTAGTAAAGTTAAAGAACACCTCTAGTAAAGAGAAAGAACACCTCTAGTAAAGTTAAAGAACATATCTAGTAAAGAGAAAGAACACCTCTAGTAAAGTTAAAGAACACCACTAGTAAAGTTAAAGAACACCTCTAATAAAGTTAAAGAACACCTCTAGTAAAGTTAAAGAACACCTCTAGTAAAGTTAAAGAACACCACAAGTAAAGTTAAAGAACACCTCTAGTAAAGTTAAAGAACACCTCTAGTAAAGTTAAAGAACACCTCTAGTGAAGTTAAAGAACACCTTTATTAAAGATAAAGAACACCTCTAGTAAAGTGAAAGAACATATCTAGTAAAGAGAAAGAACACCTCTAGTAAAGTTAAAGAACACCACAAGTAAAGTTAAAGAAAACCTCTAGTAAAGTTAAAGAACACCACAAGTAAAGTTAAAGAACACCTCTAGTAAAGTTAAAGAACACCTCTAGTAAAGTTAAAGAACACCTCTAGTGAAGTTAAAGAACACCTTTATTAAAGATAAAGAACACCTCTAGTAAAGTTAAAGAACACCTTTATTAAAGATAAAGAACACCTCTAGTAAAGTTAAAGAACACCTTTATTAAAGATAAAGAACACCTCTAGTAAAGTTAAAGAACACCTTTATTAAAGATAAAGAACACTTCTACTAAAGATAAAGAACACCTCTAGTAAAGATAAAGAACACCTCTAGTAAAGAGAAAGAACACCTCTAGTAAAATTAAAGAACACCTCTAGTAAAGTTAAAGAACACCTCTAGTAAAGTTAAAGAACACCTCTACTAAAGATAAAGAACACCTCTAGTAAAGATAAAGAACACCTCTAGTAAAGAGAAAGAACACCTCTAGTAAAGTTAAAGAACACCTCTAGTAAAGATAAAGAACACCTCTAGTAAAGATAAAGAACACCTCTAGTAAAGATAAAGAACACCTCTAGTTAAGAGAAAGAACACCTCTAGTAAAGTTAAAGAACACCTCTACTAAAGATAAAGAACACCTCTAGTAAAGATAAAGAACACCTCTAGTAAAAATAAAGAACACCTGTAGTAAAGTTAAAGAACACCTCTAGTAAAGATAAAGAACACCTCTACTAAAGATAAAGAACACCTCTAGTAAAGATAAAGAACACCACAAGTAAAGTTAAAGAACACCTCTAGTAAAGTTAAAGAACACCTCTAGTAAAGATAAAGAACACCTCTAGTAAAGAGAAAGAACACCTCTAGTAAAGATAAAGAACACCTCTAGTAAAGATAAAGAACACCTCTAGTAAAGATAAAGAACACATCTAGTAAAGATAAAGAACACCACAAGTAAAGTTAAAGAACACCTCTACTAAAGATAAAGAACACCTCAAGTAAAGATAAAGAACACCTCTAGTAAAGATAAAGAACACCTCTAGTAAAGATAAAGAACACCTCTAGTAAAGATAAAGAACACCTCTAGTAAAGAGAAAGAACACCTCTAGTAAAGATAAAGAAAACCTCTACTAAAGATAAAGAACACCTCTAGTAAAGATAAAGAACACCTCTAGTAAAGATAAAGAACACCTCTAGTAAAGATAAAGAACACCTCTACTAAAGATAAAGAACACCTCTAGTAAAGTTAAAGAACACCTCTAGTAAAGTTAAAGAACACATCGAGTAAACGTAAAGAACACATCGAGTCATGATAAAGAACACCTCTACTAAAGATAAAGAACACCTCTAGTAAAGATAAAGAACACCACAAGTAAAGTTAAAGAACACCTCTAGTAAAGTTAAAGAACACCTCTAGTAAAGATAAAGAACACCTCTAGTAAAGAGAAAGAACACCTCTAGTAAAGAGAAAGAACACCTCTAGTAAAGATAAAGAACACCACAAGTAAAGTTAAAGAACACCTCTAGTAAAGATAAAGAACACCTCTAGTAAAGCTAAAGAACACCTCTAGTAAAGTTAAAGAACACCTCTACTAAAGATAAAGAACACCTCTAGTAAAGATAAAGAACACCTCTAGTAAAGATAAAGAACACCTCTAGTAAAGAGAAAGAACACCTCTAGTAAAGATAAAGAACACCTCTACTAAAGATAAAGAACACCTCTAGTAAAGATAAAGAACACCTCTAGTAAAGATAAAGAACACCTCTAGTAATGATAAAGAACACCTCTAGTAAAGTTAAAGAACACATCGAGTAAACATAAAGAACACATCGAGTAATGATAAAGAACACCTCTAGTAACGATAAAGAACACATCGAGTAATGATATAGAACACCTCTAGTAACGTTAAAGAACACCTCTAGTAATGATAAAGAACACCTCTAGTAACGATAAAGAACACATCGAGTAATGATAAAGAACACCTCTAGTAAAGATAAAGAACACCACTAGTAGATATTCACATTATCAATGTTGCTGGGTAAGAAGTACAAATGAATATCAGTCAACTGTGGGTATTGCTGTGGGTATTGCTGTGGGTATTGCTGTGGGTATTGCTGGGGGGAGCAAAATGACTGTTCAGTGAGCTAGAAACAGCACAATGTTGTTTTTTTCAAAGATGGCCGTGTTTATATAAATGAATGAAACATGTCAATAATTAATTTTTTTTTTTTTACAATGTTTTATATATTTTATGTTTATAGTACAAACTTATTCATGTGAATAATTGTTTAAATGCAATTAATTTTAAGTTGAACTAAATGACTTTCTTACCTATCTATCCACTGCAGATGTTTGTTAGATTATTTGTGGATGAAAACTTGGACCGAATGGTTCCCATATCGAAACAGCCTAAAGATAAGATTCAGGCCATTCTAGAAGCTTGTGATAGACAGTTCCCAGAGTTCCACGAACGGTCACGAAAGAGGATACGGACCTATTTAAAGTCCTGTCGACGCATGCGCCGGTCTAAAGAACACAACGGTTGGGAACCGGTAAGTTTGGAGACTAAAATGACCAGTCTGAATTTTTTAATTTAAAAAATAAGGAGCCGACCCGAGGCGTAGCATACGCCCCCACCTCTTTTTTTTTTTTCTGATCCTCGCTCTCTGTCAGCGAAAGTTAACTCTAGTCTGATTGCAGAAATAAAAGAGTTATCTTTCCATGACTTTTTAATCATGGTGTCCGTCATGGTTTGGCCACGAAGAGAATTATATATATAGATGGTGCCCATTGTAGACGATATTAATCTATCATTCATCAAACTGGACGTCCTCTTCACCCTTATGAAAGATTTCAAGTCTATAAACTCTAGACTTTTTTTTTTCAACAGCCAAATTAAGCTACATCTAGATACCTTGTTTTAAATAGCGTGAATAATAGATCTAGATGATTTGAGAAAATAATAATTTATTATTTCCATTTTCTAACTGCACGTAACCTAATTTTACATGACCTAAGCATTGTCACTGAACCTTAAAAAGAGAGAGAGAGAGAGATGTGAACTTGGGAATATGTACATAATGTTAAATTATTCACGATGCTAATGAGGATGTCACAAGGCCAACACAACGACCACCTCTTGAAATTGCCCTCGACTAATATCAGTTATCTTTATAATACTAAAGGATTAGGCTGACTTTGTGGCATGTTCCTCTATTCATCAGCTAAGACCAACCCCTCCACATCTAACGTCTGCTGCTGCTGAAAGCCTCCTTGCCACCGCTTGTGAAAATGAAAGCCTCAACGCAAAACGCATGAGACTTGGACTTGAGCCACTTCCGGTGAGTGAAACACTAAAAAAACGTCTTCCATAGTATGTGTATATCTGACAGGTGAGCTGTTTCCTGTCTATGTGTATATCTGACAGGTGAGCTGTTTCCTGTCTATGTGTATATCTGACAGGTGAGCTGTTTCCTGTCTATGTTGTATATCTGACAGGTGAGCTGTTTCCTGTCTATGTGTATATCTGACAGGTGAGCTGTTTCCTGTCTATGTGTATATCTGACAGGTGAGCTGTTTCCTGTCTATGTGTATATCTGACAGGTGAGCTGTTTCCTGTCTATGTGTATATCTGACAGGTGAGCTGTTTCCTGTCTATGTGTATATCTGACAGGTGAGCTGTTTCCTGTCTATGTGTATATCTGACAGGTGAGCTGTTTCCTCTCTATGTTGTATATCTGACAGGTGAGCTGTTTCCTGTCTATGTGTATATCTGACAGGTGAGCTGTTTCCTGTCTATGTGTATATCTGACAGGTGAGCTGTTTCCTGTCTATGTGTATATCTGACAGGTGAGCTGTTTCCTGTCTATGTGTATATCTGACAGGTGAGCTGTTTCTCCTCTATGTTGTATATCTGACAGGTGAGCTGTTTCTCCTCTATGTTGTATATCTGACAGGTGAGCTGTTTCCTGTCTATGTTGTATATCTGACAGGTGAGCTGTTTCCTGTCTATGTGTATATCTGACAGGTGAGCTGTTTCTCCTCTATGTTGTATATCTGACATGTGAGCTGTTTCTCCTCTATGTTGTATATCTGACAGGTGAGCTGTTTCTCCTCTATGTTGTATATCTGACAGGTGAGCTGTTTCTCCTCTATGTTGTATATCTGACAGGTGAGCTGTTTCTCCTCTATGTTGTATATCTGACAGGTGAGCTGTTTCTCCTCTATGTTGTATATCTGACAGGTGAGCTGTTTCTCCTCTATGTTGTATATCTGACAGGTGAGCTGTTTCCTGTCTATGTTGTATATCTGACAGGTGAGCTGTTTCTCCTCTATGTTGTATATCTGACAGGTGAGCTGTTTCTCCTCTATGTTGTATATCTGACAGGTGAGCTGTTTCTCCTCTATGTTGTATATCTGACAGGTGAGCTGTTTCTCCTCTATGTTGCATATCTGACAGGTGAGCTGTTTCTTCTCTATGTTGTATGTCTACATCCTGTGTAAGATGTGCAGTGTCGGTGACTTCTTCACATTAGTTGAGATAGTATCTGGCGACATGAAAAGTGTTTAAATTGAGAGATTATGACACTTTAAGCCCCATCCTCTCCCACACTACCAGTTACATTCAATGGCAGAGTAGAGTGAAGGCATCAAGAGCTAGTCTGGGATTGCAGTGCATGATCAGTTTGCTCAATAGTGCTCTAAATTGCACAGAACGTTCAACCTTAAGGGCCGCCGTATAGCTCAAGCAGTCCATTATAATGAGTGCTGAGCCTTGGAACCAGGCCTAGATTTCACATGCTAGATGCTGCTGCTTGATGTCCTATTGTCAACAGAGGAGTAGAATGCTCTAGCTAACCTTCTCTGGGTTTAGTCCGTCAGTTCAGGTGGTTGGTTCGGATGCCTAGAGTCCAAAAGTCAATGAGCTATAAATAATTTTTACACTTTTATAAATATAAGAGAATCCACTAACAATTTGTTTTGAAAAACAACAACTATCAACGCAGCGTTTTATGTATAAATGTTATTGTATACACTTCATGGGCGTAGCCAGGATTTTTTTCGGGTGGGGGTGGGTTTTTTTTCTCACTTCCCGCCATGTATATATATATATATAATATATATATATATATATATATATATATATATATATATATATATATATATATATATATATATATATATATATATATATATATATATGTATGTGTGTATATGTGTGTGTGTGTGTGTGCGTGCGTGCGTGCGTGTGTGTGTGTGTATATCTTTATTATATTCTGACCCTTCATTCTTTTGGCAGACGTTTATTGTACCCTAGAATATGTTCTTCCTGGACTTAGTGGAAAAATTGTAGACTCCTCGCCCTTGCCAGCAAGGGGGTCTGGGGGAGCGCTGTTTGTTAACTAGAATCTCCTATTTTTTTCATGTTATAAAAACAATGCTTTCAATAAAAACACATTTCCTGTCATGAAAACTACACTGGTTTGTCGACTCTCGAGTGAAAGATTCAGTTGAAACTTCATTCACTTTGTATGCATCTAATTTCTTTGTGTGTTCTGATAGTAGCCTATTACTTGAAATCATTACTATTCGGGATTTGTCGGAGCTTTTTCATAACAGCACAGAGACTGGCTTTCTCTATATTTGCGGTAATGTGCCCCAATATGTGTTGGTAAGTGTACGTATGTGTGCGTGATTGTGTGTGTCTGAGGCGTGGGGGGGGGGGCAATATAGATCTTGAGTCCGGGACGGGGTACACACAAAACGAGTGTACGTAAGCTATCGATTTCCTTCTCTCAGGGCCAACTTCTGCCGTAGCGAGGATGAGACTAGACCATCACAGACCACTATCTGAACTGAACGTCTGAACCACTATCTGAACGTCTGAACCACTATCTGAACATGATACTCATAAATGGATAGTTGAAGCTCATTTATCTCAGCGTTACCAAAAGACCTGATAAAAAAAACTATTTTATGTACACCTTGAAATACATGTTTACAAATTAGTTTTATGAACATAATTATTAAGTGCGGTACTATACTGTCTAGACCATACCTTTCTGTGAGTCCAGAAATGGTCTATATGTACATTACTAGTATGTAGGCCTTTGTACAATACTATCAGTTCAATGCTAAAGATTTTTTCTTATGGAATCGAGACATTTTTGTGGGGGTGGGGGGGGGACATAAATTGCATGTTTTAATATGCGTACAATGCAGCTTTTATACTCACAAAAGATACTACGCCCACGTGTGTGATCTATATAGATCTATTTTATGAAAGATTTACACAAATGAAAACAGTAACTACATGTATTACTTTTCTACAAAGCACACTGCTAACATACATGAAAAACAAAACTACAAACACTGTTATCAATCAATTAATTTCCTCATTCAAAATAGGCTTAGAATGTAAAATATCGAACAACAAAATCAGTGTTTCGATTTCATAACAGTCAAGTTCATTTGGGCGATGCTTCATAAGTGCATGAAGAACATTCGAATCAATTCTCACTCTTAGCCTTTTTACATTTGCATTTTTTTTTCGCCAAACTGTTCTACATGTACCAGTGTATTTAAGTGGACATATTTAACAAAAAAAATATAAGCGAAAGACAGAGATAGACCAAAATAGAGAGAGAGAGAGAGAGAGAGAGATCGCGCGCGATTTGAGTACTTAATGTAGGCTATTATACCAACTTTATTACCAACATTATGTATTCGTTTGGTTCGATCTTGCTTTTGTGTTTTCTAGCAAGTAATTCTTCATCAATTCTAATTCCCTCTGTACTTCCTTGGCCTATCTGTTGTATTTCTTTTTCCTGTTCATCACCATGTCCGTCCTTCTGTCCATCTGTCCATCTCCTCTATTCATTCACTGCTAACCTATTCATTCCCCCCGACCTGTGCTTCTGAGTTATTTCCTTACCCTTTGTTCAAGCTCCCTATTCTGTTCCCTGGCTCCCTACCTCCACCCAATGCGCCCCGACCCCCTTCCTATTGTTTTCATTCGTCGCGTGGCCTCCCTTTTTCTCTTCTGTTCCCTGTTTCAAAAAAAAAAAAAAGTCTAATACCTAATTTTTATTCCACCCAGTGCTCATCCATACCTCCCCCGCACTTGGTTCAATGCTCAACAATTCTCGCGCGCGAGCCCGGTATCGACCGGATAGGTGAGCGCTCTCTGCAGTTAGTAACGGTGCGTCTTCTTTCTCCGCCCCCCGCTGTCCTCTACTTCCCCCTGTCTTTGTTTCTGTTATTCTTCTTTAACCCCCCCCCCTCCCGTGTTCTTTCCCCTCTTATGGCCTACTCCTCCTCCCTGTTCCCCTAGGGCGCATTATCCAAACCCTGAATCCCCCCGAATGGCACTGGCGTACTGTCGATAGGGGCTGCTCTATCGATTTCTTTCCCCCCCTCCCCCCATTATCTTTACCCCAGGCGAGCCTCTTCAGGTAGCCGAAGAATGAATTCAAGAAAGAACATTTAAAAAAAAAGGGGGGGGGGGGAATAGCTGAAGAGAGAAAGGTCTGAACCTGGTTTATATTTCTTCTCTTATAAAACAGAAGAGTGAAACGAAATGAATGTACTAATAAAAAAATGTCACGAACAATCACTTGAAACAAAACTTTAATTTTTTGTTGGGGGGGGGGGGGGAAGGAAAAAATACATTCTTAGGTTTACATCCTGGTCATAAGTTGCAGACTTGACATCGATTGAAGAGACATTTTGTTTCCAGTTGTTTTAGAAATGTTTCAAGTCTTTTAAAACTTAGCACAACAAAAAAAAAAAAAAGAATTTTAGTTGAAACATTTATTTTTAACTAGCAGCCGCTTAACTCTTTTCCTTGGACAGTATTTAGCAAGAGTGTTGATGTTGCAAGAAGTCAATCAGACATTGTACAACATTGCAACACTTTGTTTTCTCATTGATTTTTATATACTGGACTTTGATTGAAAGTGTCTTCTCAAACTGTATTTCGTAGACAGCGTTGTCGTCTATTTTCTGCAAGTCAAATCTATTTACCCCGGCCCCCCACCCCTTCTTAATGCGGCCAGATGTCGTTCTCCCACTTCTTCATTTATTACCCGAAAAGGGGCGGGGCGGATCCAGTAGGTGACTTTTTTTATTTAGTGCCTACTTTTTTTTTACTTCCTTTCTGAATGCTCAAGCGCTTGCCCTTTGAACCGAGAGGCTACCGGGTTTGAATCTCAGTGAAGACGTGGGATGTTGAGAACGTCATTGAGTGGACCCAACTCTGATGAGTACATGGCGTGAGTTGGGGGAAAGTGAAGGTGGTTGGTCGTTGTGCTGATCACATTACACTCTCGTTAGCCGTCAGCCACAGATGCAGATAACCTTTGCATCATCAACCCTATAAGATCACAAGGTCTGAAATGGAACTTTACTGTATTATTATACGTGTGCTCTGGAGAGGGGAGGGGAGATGAAGTATGAAGAACTATGTTAGGACGTGAGAGAAGACCAACTAACGAACGATTCTGTACAGACGGCCGCATACACGATAAGATAAATATGGGGTGCTGCCCTTATTGATGACACCCAAGAAAAGATCAGGTTCCCAAGACCTAAGAATTATTGTTAAGTCTCTGAAATGGACGTCATCAAAGTAGTTTTACTGCGGTAGCATGAACGTTTGCATGTGAGGAGTCTGGAAACTCGAAAGTCTTGGATTATTCTCTTTGGACTTGTTACGCGGGTCTAGAATTCGTGTCCCCCGGAGCACGGCCTTTGATGGCCTTATGATATGGCCATCAAGTTTTGCGTTTTTGACGGTGCTCAGCAGGTCAACGTGGGGCCATTTATCAGAGTGATCCTGTTTCGAATCTTTTCTTTTTCGTGATGCGGTCTTTGTAGGTGATACTTAGCATCCTTCTATAGCATCTCTATTCCTTTACTAGGATCCTCTTTTTTTTTCTGACTACCTTCTTGTATTCCTCTATTAGGAATGTTTTGTCGGCTAAAAAAGACATAGATAAGATACTTAACTACTGTCTGGAATACTCGTTGATCCAATATTAGGCCTTCAATTAAATGTCCTTTCATTTTAAAATGTATTGATCTCCCCTGATCAAACAGTCAAAATATAAACAAATAGTAGAATGGGAGGTAATTGGGAAGGAGGGGGGTAACTCAAAAAATAATCCCCCCCCCCCTCCCCATCAATATAGTCTTCATGTACTTTCTGTCACTGGTGACGCTGTCATTGTCTCTAGTCTTCGGTTCCCCCTTCCCCAGTCTCCACACACACACACACAGACACACACACACACACACACAGACACACACACACAGATTCCCTTTGTTTCTCTCGTGGAGTTCAGGTCGAGCTGATCGATAAATGTTGGAGTTGTCTCTCCCTTGATGTTTCCTGGGACAACTACTACCTGAATGTCTTCACTGGGCTCGAATTACATGGGCGTTACCTGGGCAGCGAGACGTCTCCCAGGACATGTTGGGGACAAGGGGGTGGGCAATGTTGTTCTAGACGTGGGCGGTAGAATGTGTCAGTAAAATAATCAGAGAGCGGGGGTGGTGCAGTGGATGGAGACCGGAATGGGTCAACTTTTGTACGGCTATTGGAGCACGATCGTATGTAATTATTGTTTGTAATGATGACATTTGATGTATGCCCATGTCAGAATGGCTGCCTGGTAGTGGGATATGCGCTTCAGAACATGCGTCACGTTGGCATCCAGTGCCTGCTACCACCCCCACCCCCCGGTCATCTTACAGCAGGTTTGGACTAGGACAGAATCACTTCTGAAGACACGACCGATACTAATAGAAAAAAAAAATTATTTTAAACTCTTTCATAAAGACTCGAGCAACAAATATAATTACTATCTGGATTTTTTAAAAAAAATTTTACGCAGTAGTAGGCCTATGTGCCATTACATTCTATAAATTAAAAAAAAATGTATGCTCGCTACCAAGGTCTACAAAAATAATAATAAATGAAACAGATGCTCCGATCTTGTCAAAGTTGATACATAATTACACTTATTAATTGCGTAACTCATTTCAGTTGCCGTCTTATCAGAAAGTTTACTATACTTATGGTAGTACAAGTCGTCTTAAGTTGTGACAATTAAAAAAAAAAGGATGAAGAAATGCCAGGACAATTTAGTTAGGATTTTTTTTTAACTTCTCGTGCTGTCAAATAATAGGGCACGTTTTTCATCCACCTGAAGATCAATACACCCTCGTTCATTCTAAACACTCTGTGACCAGCTGTCACCCTACGCACTGGTCAAATAGTCCAGGCGCGTGTGCGATTCACCTTTAAAAAAAAAAAAGTGCCGGCTGAAAGATTATCTGTCGAGTGAATCGTGGATCAAGTCTACGGACGTAAAGGCGGGAGGGGGTGGATCAGACGTGGCCGCAGGGTGTGCGTGTGCGTGGAGGAAGGGAGGGTGAGCAAGAGAGGGAGGACACCCAGAGCAAGGGGAGATGAGTTCAAGAGATGGCGCTGACGAGGGAAATGAACGGGGGCTCTTGAAGCCAGCTCGCAGACGGACAATTTGATACCAAACTGGGTACGGCCGGACAATGGGGGACTTTGTTGATTTTGTTACTAATGAAAACTGTCCAGTGAAGAAGTTTGACTCCCACTCTTGACTTCAATTAAGGAAACACTTCTGACTTGAGTCATTTCTGTTGGCTAACACTAAGCGCAGTTTTGTAAAGGAAGTGAATTCTGCTTTCTAAATGTCGTCAGTCTCTGTTGGGTTGAATTATTCTTTTCTATTTGTTATTTTTGTAGTGTATGTACACATTATCTATTTATCTGTCTGTCTGTCTGTCTGCCTGTCTGTCTAATACATATAGAATTTACTCCTCCTCCCCCTATTCTGAAAATATTTATTCTGTTAAAAAATTTAATTTGATATAAATTTTATGTTGTTTTTTTTGTGTAGTTTGTATAGGTCTTACTCAACGTGTTCTTGTTTTTGTAGTTTGTATATAGGTCTTACTCAACGTGTTCTTGTTTTTGTAGTTTGTATATAGGTCTTACTCAACGTGTTCTTGTTTTTGTAGTTCGTATAGGTCTTACTCAACGTGTTCTTGTTTTTGTAGTTTGTATATAGGTCTTACTCAACGTGTTCTTGTTTTTCCACTGCGTGTTTTTTTAGAACTGTTCTATGTCTTGTTGCAAACAGAAAATGTTGGATTTATCTCAATGCGGAGTTGGCATCTTCCCGTTTAAAGCGGTAGTTTGTTTCCGTAAATAAAATAGTAAGGATGATATAGACAAACTGAGTATCTTGACTGGATATAGTACTTAAACAAAGTCATATCTTTTGTCTTTGGTACATTAAGTTGAAGTTTTTATAATATACTAATTCAGCGAAGATGTCTATACAAGAAAACAAAACAAAAAAAAAATAAAATAAAAACTGGTATGTTTGCGATTTAATCTTCCCACCCCATCCTCCACACTTCTAAAACTGAATAGCACTCCCCTCCACCATCTGTGGCCCCCCCCCCTTAAAGTTTTCCTCCCAGTGGCTTCTGTTCCTGGACACTCTATTTTCTAGAACTTTACCAGCCTGACCCACCCCTCTTCTACCTTTACCCGCGCACTGGACCCACTCGCTGGACAATAGGACACCTCGACAGGCGGCATTCTGTGGAAATAGCCATTAACTTGAACGTGGTCAGATAGCCAGGCCTAATGATGCCAGGGGCCACGTGGTCAGATAGCCAGGCCTAATGATGCCAGGAGCCACGAGGTCAGATAGCCAGGCCTAATGATGCCAGGGGCCACGTGGTCAGATAGCCAGGCCTAATGATGCCAGGAGCCACGTGGTCAGATAGCCAGGCCTAATGATGCCAGGGGCCACGAGGTCAGATAGCCAGGCCTAATGATGCCAGGGGCCACGTGGTCAGATAGCCAGGCCTAATGATACCAGGGGCCACGTGGTCAGATAGCCAGGCCTAATGATGCCAGGGGCCACGTGGTCAGATAGCCAGGCCTAATGATGCCAGGGGCCACGAGGTCAGATAGCCAGGCCTAATGATGCCAGGGGCCACGTGGTCAGATAGCCAGGCCTAATGATGCCAGGAGCCACGAGGTCAGATAGCCAGGCCTAATGATGCCAGGGGCCAAGTGGTCAGATAGCCAGGCCTAATGATGCCAGGAGCCACGTGGTCAGATAGCCAGGCCTAATGATGCCAGGAGCCACGAGGTCAGATAGCCAGGCCTAATGATGCCAGGAGCCACGAGGTCAGATAGCCAGGCCTAATGATGCCAGGAGCCACGAGGTCAGATAGCCAGGCCTAATGATGCCAGGAGCCACGAGGTCAGATAGCCAGGCCTAATGATGCCAGGAGCCACGAGGTATGGTCGAGGTCGCGCTGCGGGGGTTGGGAAGTGGACAGAGATCCAGAAAGACGCGATTGTGTCGGGTGGATTGTGTCGGGTGGATTGTGTCGGGTGGATTGTGTCGGATTGTGTCGGGTGGATTGTGTCGGGTGGATTGTGTCGGATGGATTGTGTCGGGTGGATTGTCCTCCCACAGCAATGACGTCACTGGTGACTTTAAAATTGAAGAGACATTTGTTTATTTTTAAACCTTCTATTTCACTGCGAATTCAGTAGTGTAGATGTTAATTTACTAAAAGCAAATTAACTGTACTCATTATACAAGCAAACTAATGTTACTTTACATATAAGCAATTTAGTTCTAAACTACATATAAATATAAGAAATTTAGTGCTACATTATATATTAGCAATTTAGTGCAACATGTAAACAATTTAGTGCGACATTACATTAAAATATTTATAAGCAATTTAGTGCTATACTAAATTTAAGCGATTTAGTGCTATAGCCTACTCCATATACGCAATTTTGTGTTTGACTACATTTAAGCACTTTAGTACTATACTACATATAGGCAGTTTAATGGTACAATATTTTCAGTGAATAAAAAAAAATGACTTTATGTCTTTCTACTTCAACTCATATTTTGAAACTGACTAAATGGGCAGTAGAGATCCGAACTCTGAATTCTATCTTTCCTTGTCAGATACACAAACATCTCAGCCACTTGGGCTTAGATAATGCACGCTAAGACCAAGTAGTTTTATTTCTTTATTTCTTCTTTTCCTGGTTGCTTTTTATTTTCCTTTCTCCGAGTATTTTCTTTTTAATGCTTCAAAATCATTTTGTATACCTCCCTCCCCCCCCCCTCACTCAGTTGTATGTGCTCCCTCCCCCTTGGGCCCCTTCTCCCTCGCTTTCCCCCACACTTTCCTCCTCTTCGCCCCCATGGCTCACCTGAGCCTGACAGTATTGACCGAGTCCCCACTGGCACACACTTGTCCCTTTCCTTTCTTTCTCTCACTCCTCATCAGTTCACCTCTCCAACTCACTCCTCATCAGTTCACCTCTCCAACTCACTCCTCATCAGTTCACCTCTCCAACTCATTCCTCATCAGTTCACCTCTCCAACTCATTCCTCATCAGTTCACCTCTCCAACTCATTCCTCATCAGGTCACCTCTCCAACTCACTCCTCATCAGTTCACCTCTCCAACTCATTCCTCATCAGGTCACCTCTCCAACTCACTCCTCATCAGTTCACCTCTCCAACTCATTCCTCATCAGGTCACCTCTCCAACTCACTCCTCATCAGTTCACCTCTCCAACTCACTCCTCATCAGTTCACCTCTCCAACTCATTCCTCATCAGTTCACCTCTCCAACTCACTCCTCATCAGTTCACCTCTCCAACTCACTCCTCATCAGTTCACCTCTCCAACTCATTCCTCATCAGGTCACCTCTCCAACTCACTCCTCATCAGTTCACCTCTCCAACTCATTCCTCATCAGGTCACCTCTCCAACTCACTCCTCATCAGTTCACCTCTCCAACTCATTCCTCATCAGGTCACCTCTCCAACTCACTCCTCATCAGTTCACCTCTCCAACTCATTCCTCATCAAGTCACCTCTCCAACTCACTCCTCATCAGTTCACCTCTCCAACTCACTCCTCATCAGTTCACCTCTCCAACTCACTCCTCATCAGGACACTCAAAAAAAATGTTAAGGGTAAGACAAGCTGAAGAAAAAGAGGTGCGGCAGTCTGACCTCTCACCCATCCTCCATCTGTTTTTTTATTTTTCTCAAAGTCTCCTTTTCTCTCTGTCGTTCTCAATCTATCCACCCCACCTCTCTATTTTTTTCCTCTGCCCCAGCCCCCAAAGAAATACTTTCCAGGCATAAAGAATCTGGAAGAACGGTGACGGACCAAAGCACTATAGTCCAAGAGTTCTTTGTCTAATAGAAACAAGAAAAAGCGACTTGCTTTTTGTTTCTTCCCGAACACGAGAGTCCCTTAGAGATGGCCGTTGATTTCATGGGTTTAGAAAATGTGTTTGTTTCAACTCCAAGCAAGCTAAAACAATTTCATTCCCTCCCCCTATCCCGCCCCCCCCCCCGTCCTTTTCCTATTTCATGAGTACCTTAATTCTGAAATAATAATGCGACCTTTTTAAAAAAAATTCTCTTTACCTGAGGAAAAAAAAGGTCCCTATTGTTTTGGAGGAAACAATCGAGCACCCCAGTTTCTCGCTCATCCACCGTCTCACGCACCCTCCCTTTTGACTCCCTCTCCTGTTGCCTGAAGAAGCATTGATCACGTGACAGTTTTCTGGTTGCCCATGGTAACCAAACATTGCAGGGATGCCCCCTCTTCCCTTTCTTCCTACCCAGTCCATGTTTGACAAAGCACAAAGGTGTGCCCGTTTCAACGTTTTACATTTTTTGTAAATGTTGGTCAAATGTTAGACACAGTGGCAAACCCGAACGGCTGTCACGGGTTGATAAACGTTTGTGCCACTCGGTAAAATAACCGCATGGTCATCGTTATTGAAAGCCACTGTTAATCCTACTCGGTCGAAATGGATTATCACAAGTATAGGCCACTTTGAATAGTTGTAATAGTGTGCCAATTGAATTATAATTTTTAACTCCCTCTCTCTTAGTTCCTTTCAGAATTATTTACATTTAAAAGTACACTAATATTTGCTTCAACTCTTATATGTGTTGGTACCAACTATTCTTACTAAATATATTACAAGGTTTTTTGGTTGTAAAAGGAGGACCTGAAAAGTGTAGTCATTTCTTCTACTGTATTTAATGTACAAAGCAGTGAGTACCAACACTTTGCACCTCCGTTGGAAACTCTTGGAAATAACCTTTCACCCTCTCCGCCTTTATGCTGTCACATCCTGCACTCTGCTCATTGACCCCTGACAAAGAAACATCCCCCCTTGTTTCATACCGAGGGGACACAAATCATATGCCTTCTTGCATCGAACGACCGAACCGTGTTATTATAATTTCATTTCCTCTCTACGAATGGAGAGTTCTCTCTCCTTGTTTTGAAGAAATAATGCCTCTTTTTTTTTTTAATAATCCTAAGGGCTTACCTCCCCCTTCATCTTTTTTTTAGGAGTACTCTCTACCTTCTTGTTCACTCTTTTTGTTTTTCAAACAGTACTCACCATGATCCATTAATAACAGAGGTGGTAGCCATCAGACCAACGAGAACGAGCGGGATAAGGGGCGTGCGCCACGCGCCCCCGCAACATATGGTGCTTGCCTAATACCTCCTTAGACAAGGCGTTCATTATTAATAACAAGCTTCTTGAGAGACTCGCCTTTTAATTGTCAGAGCTCGAGTTCAAACCCATTACTTCCGTGACACACACACACACATATTTGTACTTTATGTTTGTAAAATAAAAAAACATTTATTGATTGTAATCAGTTTAAAATAATTATTGCAGATTTACTTACAGGAACAAAATATGTAGTTACATTTTAACATTTCATGCAAAAAAAAAAAAAATAGGCCCTTTCGTTAGCGACACCTTTAAGCAACAATTAATCTTTGTCAATCTGTCACGTTTCCATTTGAAAATCTATCAAAACTATTCAAAAATCAGAGTTCTAAAACTTGGTGTCATTTTTAAAATGTAGTATCAACTAGAAAAATGTATTTAAAAGGGCACGCTTTTAGAAAACCATAAGTTATAAGTTGCCGCTGCACTTAGACTAAGCAAGCTACAAAATATGGCTTGGATTTTCAATAACTTTTCTTTTTTTATTGAAATCTAAACTCGAATCTTATGAAATACAGACATTAGTTCAAAAGAGAAGATGATTACGTCCTACGCGTCATGTCATGCATGCTAACCAATAACCTAAATTCTGCCAAGTCATTGGTTTTCCTGGCTGTCTCATGCGACCCATTCCATGCTCTAATAGCACCGGAAAGAAGGAGCATTTGTACAAATTTGTCCTAGCATATGGAACAAGGAATGTGCCTTTATTTTTGTGTTTTTATAAATAGTTTATTAGATTTTGTTTTTATATTTGAAGATTATGGAATGACGGAAAGACAGACCACACAAAGCTAATGGCGGTGTCTTTCATTATGGGGATCATTACAAAACAGAAGAAGAATCGTTTAGCAAAATGATTGATTTAGTTGTGGTAGAATTATTTGAGCTATCTGAATTTGAAAAACAGTAAAGGGAAATAAGCAACATTTATTCACAAAAGACAAGTCAATGTTTGCTTTGATTCTTTCTCCAGCCTTGTCTACCCTGACTACTAGAGGACGTTGTGTAATACTGGCTTACATTTATAAAATATATTTTCTAAATGTCATTATCCTTATTCATATATTTCCATTTTTACAATCTCTACCCTAGGCTTCAGCAATGGTTGCCCACACCAGTCTAGTAACAGCACAGACACCTCCATCTACACAAGCAGCGACACCGCAGCAGCCTCAGCCAGTGGTCACCCAGTCGAACGCACAGCAGGGCAGTCAGTCCTCGCCCAGGTCAATCAACTGCTCAGTCACAGCCTCTACAGATTTCCTCCGACACCAACCCCCGCCGCCCACATTCCGCCCCGCGCCTGACTTCACACCTTCCTTTTTTACCAACGGGCATGGAACTGCCGCCCTGTTTCGCCCCGGTTTCCCAAACCATCAGCACCCAGCCCATCACCACCCTACAGTGCTACCTCATGCCTCGGTGGCATCTAACACGACATCTAACGGTGAATTTGGTGAGTGATCTGTCATTAAAACATATTTCTTACATGGTAGGCTTACAACCAAATGACTAGACTTACAACGAAATGACTCAACTAACAGGAATAGAATTGTAAGGCTCAAAATAAAATGCACTGCTCGAATTGCATTTGCTTTTTTTCATCCTCATGATTGTCCAGGGTTCAAACCACTCCTTTTGATGTATGAGGCATGCGGGATGACATCATAGTCTTAATGGAGTTTACAATAAGGATTACTCTATACTCAATATTATGAGATAAATCCTCTCATGAGTATTACATAAAACAATCAGTTTTAAAGTGTATCTAGTCCAGATTATATTTCTTTAAAATAGTTTCCCTTTAAATGTCTTTAAAACGAATGGATCTTTCTAAACCACTTGTTTCTAGAAATGGAAACATTTTTGTTTTTCTTCCGATCTGCTGATATAGGCATAAATATATTTGAATATAGATTTGTTTTTTGCTAGGTCTTAGCTTTTAAATAGATTACAGAAATGTACTTGAATCTATTCATGCATGTCTACAGTATTAATTCTCTCCTTTGAGCAGGTCCTACTGATCTAAGTATGAAAAAGTCCACTAACAAAGGTCAGCTTAGTCCATCTGAAGTGACAGCCATCAAACAGCTGATAGCTGGCTACAGAGAGTCTGCTGCCTTTCTTTACCGCTCTGCTGATGAATTGGAGCAGCTTCTTTTACAACAAAACTGAACTCCAAGAAATGACGTTTTTTTTATCTAATCTGCATCAGAGCAGGAACAGTGTCTTCACTGGCTTACTGCTACTGATTCAAAAAAAAAAAACACAAAAAAAACAAGACCATCAAACTATTTAAAATTTGGGAGTAATGAACAAATAAATAAACCCAAACTGTTTATTGATCAGAGCTTTAGGTCTTGTTCCATGGAATTGGTGTTTTTGCAATTCTGAGTCAAGTCCCATTAGAAAACTTTGATTGGTACAATTCTAGCAAGTTATTTTGAACTTACCAGTGTGGTCAATGTTTTATTCTTTTTTTTTAAAGTTTACAATGTGTCTTTGTATTCATTGACCAAGTATTTAAGCAGCAGATATTTTGTTTGTTAGGTTTTGACTGTGTTAACTTTTCAACTCTTGATCTGGAGTTTACTTGATGATATGTTCCTCATAAATTTAAACAATTCTCAACAATACAATGAGAATTTTTAAAATTTGTATTCATCAATATACATTTTTTTCAAACTTTATGCCATTATTTTTTTTGTTAATAAATTAAAACATATTCGTATGTAATGTACATATTTATCCAAGGATTAAGATGTGTCAAGGCAGATCCATGTCATGATGTACAGTTCTACCATACATTTGAGTTCAACAAGCTCACATTACTGTTGGTTGGGGATTTTTTAAAAACAATTTGTCAATTTTAGTGTATTTGTATATATTTTCAAAAGCTTCTCTGGAATTTTAACTCATTCCAGTTGACAAATTTAATGTGTTGAGCACTAAAATAAAAATTGCTATAAAATACACATGAAACTATAAAAGAAATAACCAGCATCAAAGATTACTGATAAATGCATTTTTTTTTAGTATGTAGCAGTTGTTTCCCTTGTCAAATTACATTAACCATTCATGGTCTATGAGTTTTAGTGGATGTTGACTCACAATAGTTTCAAAATGACTTTTATATAGGTCTTGGTTGCTCTACAATTCTTTTTTCCTGGAAATTATTAACAAATAGAAATATTAAAAAGTATAACTTATATTTGGGTGCATGGACTAAAAAAAAAAACTGCTTTATTTTTGTGCATTTTTTTGAAATTTTATTGCTCAACTTTATTTGAATACAAATTGTAGTTTTAAAAATGAATATCAATATATAATGAACTTTCAAACTTACATTTAGTGTGAAATGGATAAACTACAAAATCAATCTCTGTTTTTATTGTGTGTAAGTGTATACATTTGTGCAGTTCTGTGTGTGTGTGTGTATGTGTGTTTAGTTATTTGCATTATAAAATAAAATTTCTTTTTTATGTGATTACACATAGACTGAATGGTGACCCAAAGATGTGCTGTCACAAAGGGAATGCTAGGGTTGCTATCCCCCCCCCCCCCCCCCCCCCCCGGGTGACACAGCAGTGATCTAAAGTGTGAAACATCTCTATTGTCCAGTGAAAATAGAGTACACATTTTACTGGTGTGTAGCAATTAATGAGAGTATGTTATCATCTCATAGTATTAAGTTTCAACAAAGGGAATAAACTAACTACAACTTTTATTAGGAAAATTTATTTGGGAAAGGGTTATGCTGAATTAGACACCAATAGTAATTTTAAGACTGGGCTTTTAAACTGAACCAATTCTTTTATCAACTAATAGAACAACAATGGATTTTATTGGGAAAATTCATTTTGGGATTAGAAGATGTTGAGTGTGACACATTTAGTAATCTTAAGACTGGGTTTTTAAAACATAACTATTTCTCTATTAACACTATTAGTAATCTTAAGACTGGGTTTTTTAAACATCATCCAGTTCTCTTTTCGATGTGATTGAAACTTGTCTGGTTGTTTTTATTGTCTGTAACTTGTTGAATGACATGAATAGTGTGAGCTCTTTCTAGTTTTCTATTATTGTTATTGTTAATATATAATGAGTACCTTTACCTAATTATTATTAGATCTATATTTCATTGCGCAGTCTGATACACTACTGAATGGCATCTTTCTCTGTCTTTACAGTTTATTACTGTGCATTGTCTATATATCAATATTTTTGAGATCTCAGTCTTATAATCATTGTCTCAAGGAGATGTCTGTAATTAGTGTATTGTTTCAGAATTATGATTCCTATATTTTCATATGAACATGTTTTATTTTGGATTTTTTTTTCTGGTTTTACAATCTCATTCATTCAATAAAAAAAAAGAAATATTTTTTCTTTACTGTTTGAAAACCGGTTTGACTTTTTAAATGATAATTCTGTTTATTATTCATGACATATTAAAAAAAAAATGAATGTGTTACTTTATTCAAAATATATACAAAAATATATACACATATTTAATAATATCGACATTTTATAGTTAAATTGACACATATTTACTTTTATAATTACAATGATAGTTTTGGTTCCATAAAAATGTAATATTACAGCAACTCTAGGCTCTAAAATTATATTAACTGATGTGGGTTTTATCCTATAGGACAGTACGCACATTTATTTAGTTTTTCACTGCTTGACTACTTTTTTGTAGTACTGAGTTTTAGTCACTTCTTAACTCTTTGAAAACTGTCATAGTTTGAATTTTATATTTAAAAAAATCATCCTTGATTTGGTTGGAAGTGAAGAAGAAAACATGATTATGGGAAGTATGTGTGTTACAAGTGGAACAAATATTAGTTAATGCCTTTTTTTCAATGGGTTGTGCAATATTCATGAGCCTTGCTATCATTTCTGCTTGTATATTCTCTAATCTTATTTCATGTTAATAGTGAATATCTATTTAAAAAGATTATTAATGTTATTTATTTAATTGGTTTTCATTCCTAATTGTACTTGTATTTGAATGTTGATCTTGTTAAAAAAAAATCCTATAGTGAAGAAAGTTATCACTATGTACAGTAAAAAGGCTTCACATGAGTATGTATTTGTTCAACTGATATTGTCAAGTTTGTAGGGAAGAAAAAACACATTGAATAGCATTTTTTTCTTGATTTGATTGAAAATTAATTCCATTTTTATATATATTTGTAAATTTTTTAAAGGCTAATAGGGATATAGTAATGCTAGCTTATGTCAACAATTTTGCCTTATTTTAATAGAAAACTACAAAACATAATCTTAAAATGAAATTTGAATTTTGTTTGGTATAACTGCATTAGAAATAGTCAATGCAACTGTAAAATATTCTAATTATTTCAAAAACAGATATACAAGGGAGACTAACATTTTTTAGAGTTTGCTCATAGTTTCCTCAGAATTTTGTTTCTTAATTTTATTCGTTTAACAAAAATTTATTTTTCATTTTGTACTGCTGTAGAATACTTTGAAGAAAAAAAAATTTATTATGAATGAAATATACTAGCAATGTGACATAAGGTTATCTAGGTTTCAGGTAAAATAAGAGAAAAATTAAAAAATATAGCAAAATGCATAGATTTTATTTCCTCATTAGCAAGATTTTAAATGATTGTATCTAGCATGTCCATACGTCCTTTTACTTGAACGAGACACTCTGTTCATTTTGAACATTAGTTAGTTCTGTATTGTATTTTTGCTTCGTACATTCAGATACTTATATCTAAATATAGACAACAATGTGGTTCCTTTTTTTGCCTGATTGGATAACATACAAATGTTTGTTTCAATTGTCATATGAGAATAGTCCTAGCAGAATGAAAAGCATTTACTTTTTTTTTTCAAATTTCATCATTTTTAAATATAAAACAATTAAATAAATCATCAAAATCCCTAATTGAAACAAAATTGAAAAATTATATTTTATATATTGCATTCCATAAATTTTTACACACAATACACTCATTTTGTTTTTCAAATTTAGAATACAAATGATTGAAAAAGATTGTAT
Organism: Biomphalaria glabrata; assembly: GCF_947242115.1. Lineage (NCBI taxonomy): Eukaryota > Metazoa > Mollusca > Gastropoda > Planorbidae > Biomphalaria > Biomphalaria glabrata. The sequence goes on along the minus strand of NC_074715.1, from coordinate 30,546,826 downwards.
TTTTAGGTATTGGGAATGCCAAGCATATCACAAACTTGAATTTTAGACATGTTCTTTCAATGCTTGTATATGTCAGTTACACATAATAGTCAACATGATTTAGTATTTTATGAAACTGTTTAATGCATAAACTAAATGCATGGTTGGAAAACAAAAAACTTATTGAAAGCTCTTTACAAAATATAGTGCAGTTTTAATAGGCACATATATTTGTGAAATTCACATATCAATATTTGAACTTCATTCTGGCATTTAGTCTCAAGTATGAAATGTCTACAATTTATGCAGCAGAAGTATTTCAACTATTTCTTGCCTTATTGAACTCACAGTCAGTGTTTTATTACTGGCAGAATCTATCATCAAAATTTGTTAGACATGCAAAGTAGATAATTGTGTAACTATTCTTTCCAGTAAGCTTAGTTTTGTGATTTAGACTTTATTTTGAGTAAACTCCCTTAAGATAGAACAAATGTTTCACTAAGTTGAGAACTCAATGGGTCTGAGAATTGTTGAAATGAAAAGATATATGAAGAGTTTGAAGCAACAACATATCTTCTATATTGGATTTTAGTTGTAATAAGGAATAACTTATTTCATAGTTTTCAAAGGCTTTAAGGCATTTCTATGTTGTAAATGAAATCTTTACTTCAGAAAGGCTTTAAGGAATGTCCAAATACTCATGTATACATACAAACATTCCAGTATTTAGTTCTATACATACTTTGTTAGACATAATGTATTGAACACATTTATTTCCAAAATACTTTCATTCCTTATTATTATTATTATTATTATTATTATTATCATTATTTTGTTAGAAACGAACGAGTATTCATTCTCTGGCACTGCCAGGATCGAGTTTCGTTAAAGAGAAACAAAATTCATCATAGTCCCTTATTATTATTATTATTATTATTATAAACCTTTAAATTTAAGAGTCAACATTTTTGTTTATTTCAATATTTCTTTTTATAAAAAAAATAAATCTTTTTTTTTATTTGAATTGATAATTCCCTTGATTTCCTGCCTCTATCGAAAACAATTATCTCAATATTAGGGATTTTTTAAATTTCTTGAATTAATCCCCTATTTTAACAATTTGTTTTTACAATTTATTTACAAATATAGTTTAGGAAAAGAACAATTCTCAACCAGATAATTATTTCATGGTTTATATGTTACCTGTTCCTTTCATAAAAGTTTCAAATGTATGCCCATACGTACTGTTTCATTTCCTATATTCATTGATACCTCCAGCCTTTTTTGTTCTCGAAAATTATTTTCTTATTATTTTATACTAAAAATTTGATTGCAACGTTGCTACACTAACCATTTATTGTATTTATAATAATTTTATTTCTTGGGTATAATTGTTGGACATTACTTACAGAAACTCAGCTTTTTTTTTAACTGTTGATTTAGTTGCACCACTGGGATGTAATTATCCTGCATGCAGTTAAAAACCAAATAAACAATGGATATGTCATATATTTTAAAGGGCCTACTGTCACCATTGATAGTAACTGACTAACAAAAAAGCTTTTTGACAAAGGAATCATGGTATATCAATTATGTCAGTTTATTTTTTTTTTGTTTTTGTGATTGACATTTATAAATACTGTCCATAGACTATATACTGTCTAAGATTTCCAGGACTTGGGCTAAAAACTGAATGATTAGGTATAAAAAGTGTTTGTCTTATACAAACTTAGGCATACAAACAATGTACAAACTTGTGTCCTTGTACTAAGTGATGTGACTTGTGTAACTAATGTACAATTTGGCTGTTCGCCGACACTGCGTTGATTCATTCAGTGATTGCGTTTATTTTAGATATTGTCTTAACTGTTTGTATTGTTTTAACATTGGACCTGGAACATTTCGCTTTTTTTTCCCTCAGACTTCAATGTTTCACATTCTATTTCTATGATGAGACTATAAAACGGAATAAAGATGAAATATATGTAAAATAGGAAAACTAGTTTTTGTTTCATTTTTAGTTATGGAAGTTTATATGTTGACCTCTAACATCACCCTATAGGATACAGTAGACTATGTATCACAATTAATGCTACTACAGTAGTGTAAGGGGTGGTGCGGTGGCTGAGTGAGTTGGCTTCCGAAATTGGAGTCTTGGGTAACGATGGGTTCGAATCTTGTTGAAGACTGGGATTTTGAATTTTAGGATTTTTATTGAGCCCTTGAGTCCATCCAACTCTAATTGTTACCTAACTTTATTTGGGAAAAGTAAAGGCGCTTGGTCGTTGTGCTGGCCACATGACACTCTGTTCATTAACCGTTGGCGAAAGAAACATGACCTTTGACCTTATCATCATCTGCCCTATAGATCGGAAGGTCTGAAACGGAAACTTTACTTTTTTTTTTTACTTATAACGAAGTAGGTCATTTATGTAAATAGACGGGGGGGGGGGGGATGGGTGCATGATCGTGCATCATGCCTCTGTCGCCACAGCAGAGGGGCGCCAAAACGTTTCGTAGACAAACACAATTTTCCAGATTTTTTTATAATAGATTTCTGGAGACGTATTTTAATTAATAAACGTTTTCACTTAATTGCGAATTTCGTTTCTGTCATGTCCTGTAAATGTAACCGATTTGCTTTTTTTTTTTAATTCGACACAAGGCTTTCTCTCGCTCAATTTTTTGATGTAATCACCACGTATACAAACTACGATTCACTGCACGTGTTACATCAACGGATATAATCTAGTCAAACATTAATAGACAATAACCTAGAACAGATGCATATTATATGCATGCATGAACTGTGGCAAAAAAAAATGGCTTTATCGGTCACTTCAGATTCTGCCTCGTTTCAAGATGAAATCAAAATCAGTGACTATCTTGGCGCATCCATTGTCTTCTGAGACATAAGGAGCCATATTAGCCTATGAATAAATAAATAAATAAATATATATATATATATATCATGGGCGTAGCCAGGATTTTTTTTCGGGGGGGGGGGGGGGGTTTGGGGGGATTTTTTTTCTTCCCCCGCCCCCGCCCCCCCCCCCCGAAAAAAAAATATTTATATGTTTGTATGTATAAATGTGTGTGTGTGTGTACATAATTAATCTCTATTACATTCTGACCCTTCATTCCTTTGGAAGACGTTTATTGTGCCCTAGAATAGGTTCTTCCTGGAGTTAGTGAAAAAATTGTAGACTACTCGTCCTTGCCAGCAAAGGGTCTGGGGGAGCGCTGAGAGCTCCCCCAGCGCGGGGCGGAGCCCCGCCGCCAAGCACTATTTCTGGTATTGAAAGCCAACTAAATGCATATTCTGAGGTACCTACAGTGCATTATTTAGCTATTAAAAAGTTTTATTTCAAAAACGTAATGTGCTATTCTTACTGACTTAGACCCTCTCGCGCCGTTCGGCGCATTTGCTGGCAAGCTGTTTCCACAAAATTCTGTCGCTGGCAATATCTGAAGCCTCTTCCCACAACATTACTAAGGGATCGACTCCCATTTCGGCATAGGATTTCCTTGATTTAGACCCGATCTCTATAACTGACAGCTAAAATCCGTCTTAGCCATATTTGTAGAGCCACATTTAGTGCTTTTCAATTTCATTGCACTTTATTTATGGAGCCCAGCCACTGGTAGACATGAGTAGCTTCCCTTGACTACGATCTTGAAATTAGGTGACTATTTTACTTTAGATGTTTATCGTCAAAATCATCAGTTGGGGGGTTTTAAACCTCAAAACTATCTTGAGGGGTTTTAAATTTATAAAAAAGCCATCTGGAGGAGAGGGGTTGAAACTCAAAACCCCTCATTGGCTTGGCTACGCTTAAAGAACTTTAGTGCGTAATTTGCTTTTTTTTTTTATTGAAGAGGTATTTTTTAGCATCAAACCCCTCTGGAGGGAAATTTAAACTCAAAACACCCAATCGGCTTGGCTACGCTCATAGCATTTTGATTACGATTTTTTTTTATTTTGAAGATTTATTTTTTAGCTTCAAACCCTACTGGCGGGGGGTTTAAACTAAAAAAAAAAACCTTTGCTCATAGCATTTTGAGTGCGTAATTTGCTTTTTTTTTTATATTGAATAGGTAATTTTAGCTTCAAACCCAGCTGAAGAGGGGTTTAAACTCAAAACCCCCTTTGGCTACGCTCATACAATTTTGAATGTGTAATTTGCTTTTTTATATTGAAGAGGAGTTTATCGTAAATTTTGGAGAGGGGTTAAAAATCTTCCTTAGATGTGCTCTTGGAATTTGGGGCTTGTCGTTTGCATTTGTTTTTGTTTTATAGAGAGGGGGATTTAAATGCAAAACCCCCTGGTAGGGGTTTTTAAACTCAAAACCCCTGGTAGGGGCTTTTAAACTCAAAACCCCTGGTAGGAGGTTTAAAACTCAAAGCACCCTTGGTAGGGGGTTTCAAACTCAAAACCCCTGGTATGGGGTTTTATAGGGGGTTTTAAACTTAAAACCCCCTTGTAGGGGTTTTCAAACTCAAAATCCCTGGTAGGGGGTTTTAAACTTAAAAATCCCTGGTAGGGGTTTTCAAACTCAAAACCCCTTGATAGGGGGTTTTAAACTCAAAACCCCAGGTAGAGGGTTTTAAACTCGAAACCCCTTGGTAGGGAGTTTTAAACTCAAAACCCCTGGTAGGAGGTTTAAAACTCAAAGTCCCCTTAGTAGGGGGTTTCAAACTCAAAACCCCTTGTAGGGGGTTTTAAACTCAAAACCCCTGGTAGGGGGTTTCAAACTCGAAACCCCTTGGTAGGGGGTTTCAAACTCAAAACCCCTTAAAACCCTGGTAGGGGGTTATAAATTTAAAACCACCTGGTAGGGGGTTTCAAACTCAAAAAACCTCAAAACCCCCTGGTAGGGGGTTTTAAATTCAAAACCCCCTTGGCAGTGCTAGGGCAATTGATGGTTTAGTATTAAAATTTCACTTAAAATAAACAAAATAAAAGTAAAAGATCAGTCACTAAACTTCGTTACCCCCCTAAGGGGGGGGATTTCATTTCGGGGGGGGGGGGGTTGAACCCCAACCCCCCCCCCCCCCTGGCTACGCCCATGATATATATATATATATATATATATATATATATATAGAGAGAGAGAGAGAGAGAGAGAGAGATAGAGAGAGAGAAAGAGAGAGAGAGAGGGGGGGGTCGAGAGAGTGAGACAATAGACAGACAACATTTACATGATATCTGTATTGTTTTCAGATTTATTTATATATAACTTATCTGTATGTGTGTGTGTGTGTGTTTTATTTTGGGGCAAGTAACAAAGGGACAAAATTTGGTTTTTATTTTTTTTAATAGCAACAAAAAAATATTTTGCATTTTAGTTAGAAGTCCATAATTGACTATTAAACAAGTTAAAACGAAATCATTACCAATGTTTCAAAATTAAATTATTAAATAATTTGAAGAAGTTTTCACAAAGCTTATACCAACTCTGTCTGTTAGCCTAGTGAAATGTTTGTAGTCCTACGCGTTATTTCCTCCACACCTATTCTCAAGTCAAGTTGAAACTTTGCACAATTACCATATACACTGCATTCCTCATCAATCTTCAGACTCAAAGACAAGCCTTATATATATATATATGTGTATAAATTACATGTATGGTATGGTATCCTGGTAGAGCATAACTTCTTGATCTCAGGCATGATAGCAGTCTGACTTCTAACATCTGGCGCCAAGCCTTCTTCTAGACTTTGATTGCTACAAAATAAACATAAAAACCTGCTGCATGCTGTAAGACGCTAAGCAGTGGCTCTAGGAACTGAAGTCAAATAAGGAGCAGTTTGTTCTCAACTATTGTGCTACTCTTTTAACTCAACTAGAATCTAAATCATTTCAAGTTTGGACCTTGTTTCTTTGTTTCAATGTAGTTTGATTCTAGATCAGTTCAAAGTTCATAGTGTTTCTGTAGAATGTATTTGGTTACCAAGAAGAACTAATTTTCTGCATTTATTTTGACATTAATTCACGTGTAGTCTTACTAGTTAATTATTCCAGTGGTTTGCGGAACACCTAATCAGGCCTATTGCGGAACACCTAATCAGGCCTATTGCGGAACACCTAATCAGGCCTATTGCGGAACACCTAATCAGGCCTATCGAAACACTAGAAATCCACGGAACACAGTTTTGGAAACACTTCTTTAGGAGATAAAAAGGAAAAGTTATTTTAACAAAAATATGTGTTTTAATTTTAGATAAGCCCTACTAGGAAACTGCACTCCCCCCCCCCCCTCCTCAAAACAACACAACACACACATACAGTCGTCAATCCTTAAATTACCTTGCACACAGAACAGGTCTCGGTTAGTGATAGGTCTTAGGTCTATGACGGTAATTGATAACATATAGATCGTATCAAGACATTGACGCAGCGGGTGGAACCGTTGGCCTTTTCGGTATGTGTGTGAGTGGGTGGGTGTCACGTGGTAGCATTCACTCAAGTGAGGGCCACCGATCATGTCGACTATTTCTATATTCTAAAATACAGATTTGTACACTAGATTCTCTTTAGAGACTACATTTTAAAAAGATGGATCAAGTGAAAGTTTATAGGTCTACAAGGTAAAGTCAATACGGACATTTCATATTTAACATTCCATATTTAACATTTCATATTTAACATTTCATATTTAACATTGCATATTTAGGCATAACATTCCATATTTAACATTCTATATTTAACATTTCATATTTAAGTTCTATACGGTAATCAGATCCAACCTACATAAAGTTTAAATATATAATTAATGAAAGTTGTCATCTCTAATCTAAACCTACGCTAATACGCAGCAGTTTTAAATTCTATTGATAATTACTTGATAGTGAATAGATACACACAAAAAAACGAATGATCATTTGAAAACAGTACAAGAATATAAATTGTAAATGATTAATCACATGAGATATAGGCATAATTATTAGGATGAAACTGAGAGGTCCTATATTTAAAAACAAAAAAGCATGTGTTAAATTTTGAAAATAGTAAAGTATATTTTACTTGGCTAATTTAAAAAAAAAAAGAAACTTGTGCTTCTATATAAGTGTGGTCTATTTTAATTTAATTTAAATTTCCTCTTTGACTTTTCCTCCCCGTCATATAGTATGACATGCCTGCACTTTAAAAGGCTTTAGAACGTTATACTGCCATTTAGTTTCTCTCTTGTTGCTTTAAAACAAAAGCTCATTCTTTGTCATCGCAGACCTACATATACATTAATGAGGGGAAAAAAGAGAGGCAGGTCTATGTTTTCTGTGTCACTAAATAAATGCATATGTTGTCTTTTTATTTTGTGTCTTAAAAAAAAACTGCGTTTCATCTTTTAATGTTTCAAAGTTTTATAAGCATACTCTTTGGATGAGTCAATGAATTCATAAATAAAAACTAAGGCAGATGTAACTATTTTCAGTCCTATAGGAATATTTACATTGGACACACTAAATCCTGGGTCCTCCATAGACTGCCTTAGACTTGTGTCAGTTATATCTCAAACTGGCCGAGCAAGTTTTGTGCTGGCTGTGTGTTCAGAACAAAATACATGGCTCCAATGTAAACACTCAAGTGTGCTCGTGTGACGACATGTGTACTTCTGAACTATTTCATTGCTGGAGGACTCCAACGTTATTGTCCATGTTCAGAACTCAATGTAAACAATTTGTATAACAATTTATCATTGTATATTCTAATAATGTTATGATTTATGTTACATTGAAAATAATGCGTGCATGTTACGCAATCTATTGATTGGAAAATATATTATTATATAAATATAGTTTATTATAGTTCATAAAGAGGAGACAAATTCAGATTCTACACTAAGTAATGTAATGCTCTGTTTCAATGGGCTGGTATTTTAAGTCTCTAATCAATAAACTAAAGTATCTAATAATCAATCCTATAATCATGAATTAATAGAATATCGATTATGTTTTCTATTCAAGCTCTGAGAGGGTGAGAAATGTTGAAATGGACCAAGCAAGGACAGTTTAAAGGAAACCAAGGTTCAAGAAGCGATAGCGGCGAGTACGATAGTGTCTTTACAACTTCTACCATTCAGGATACAAAAGAAGGGTCTCGGCACTGTTCATTGTCTGCTGATGTCATTGACAGCATTCAGCTTTGGAATGGAGAGTTCCAGTCTCAAGCATGCACAGGTGAATACAGTCAAATATTGGAAGATCATCAGCATCTAAGAAGACAAGCTCGCAATAAAGAACTGAGGACATTGTCCGATTGTTCTTCGGTGCACTGCGGTCTTACTTCATGTTTCTTGTTGTCTCGACGCTCAGCACCTGCTCCGCAAACACGTTCCAAAGCCTCTGAGACGAGCATCGACCACTCGACTCTGTCCAATCTTAAGACCCCTTTATCCAATAAGACATATAAGACTCCCTTTTCAGAACGAATAACCGACAACCGCAGAAGAGCTATTATAGTAACAGCTTCTGAAAGCGACATTATCATCCAAAGACCTCGTTCTCTATCAGTTCCAAGAAAAATGGCATCAGCTTTGCCAGATATAACAGGGTCGACAATCCTGGGACCTGAAGTAGCATGGGACGAAGACAATTTAAGCCTGTCGCAGCTTGTAGACAAAGATTGCTTCCCTTGCATCTGTTGCTATGAAGAGAATGTACAAGAAGTAGACGGGCATTGGGATAAACTTGCTCCAGGGTTGAAAATTTACTCACGACAACCAGTGCTCATGCACACGAGCGTGAGTCAAAAACAAGCAAGAGCCAGGACTATTTTTAAAGATCCAAGTGGCACGTATTACGAAGTAGGTCAAACTATGATTATCCCAGGAGACTACCAAGGTACAAACTTTCATTCATAAAACTATTTATATATTGTATATACACTGGATAACTTTAGACGTCCAAGTAAAGCTTTCATTCAAAAGATTAGTTCTATATATAGTACATGCACTGGATAACTTTAGGCTGCCACGTTGCGCCATTGTTTACGTTTTGAGTAGATGAATTTATAATAGATCTAAGCTTTTAAACAAAAAAAATATTTACCATTTATTGGTTTATTATATGACAACTACGGCTGACTTGATCGAGAAAGCTATATATACCATATACTATGTAGACAGTCTTCCACTTGTAAACTTAAATTTTTGAAAGGAAGATGCCTTGTCTATAATAATATGCACCTTATAGATACCCCTTTCAATTTTATTTTACTGTTATTAATATTACAAGTGAACTAACATATAGATTTAAGTCTATTTTTTAAGTCTAATAAAATAGCTCAAATACTTCAAAGTTATCAATGGATGTCATATTAGAGATCTAGATAAAGATCAAGAACTGCTATCAATGAGAAGGTAAAATCAAACGTTGATAGTCTTTTCTATATTACACCAGGGACTTCAGAGATAGACAATCTTTTCTATAAAACAACACGCAACCTTCCAACAAGATTTTAAAGATTCAAACTAATCAATCAAAAAATTGAAAAGATTATTATTTAAGAAAAAGGAGAGAGAGACATAGAGAGATAGAGAGAGTGAAAGGGAGGGTATTGTTGTGGCTCGAATCGGAAGTTCAAATTTAAAAAACAAAAAAAGGAGTGGCTACTTCGGTCATTCTAAACAATATAAAGCTTGGGAACAAATCAACGGGCGTAGCCGGTGTTTAAAGCTAGTTTTTGTAAAAAAGAAAAAAAAACCTTTTCATAATCAGGTTAAGCCAACTTTTTATTTGTAAATTTACATTAATCAGCCCTTAGAATTTATGCAAACATTCAGTGTTTCAATCTTAAAAATCGTTTTCAACCAAAATATGCCAAAAATTTGTTACTGTGAATTTTTAAAAATTAAAACTCAAGCCTAATTGGATTTAATTTTTAAATAACTCCAAGAGAGCCCCAAAGTCAGAAAAGTAACTTGGAAAAAAAAAATAACCCATTTGAGGCGGTTGTAAAAATGGTAGTTGTGTTTTCAAGTGTGTCTTAATATTGTTGAATTCTAGTGTATGTTTTCTTGAGCAGCTCATTATTAGTTCAAAGTAAAAGCAAAAAATGTATCTACAGGTTGGTTTGAACTTGTGCCTTCAGACTTCACGCGAGCTTCATGTTTTCTCTCCATTGCTGAAATCGCTAAGGTGATGCCCCAAAAATTTTTTACGCGATCCAATGTCAAGGCCATAAGGATGGAAGGTGAAGGAGAATCTCAGAAATTTCTGGAGAGAAAAATTCCTGCTGGTTCTGTGCTGGATGTTAAAGGTAAAGTATACAATCATTGCTTTTGGTGGCGTGTCATCTCCTGGTGTTCTGATGCCAGGGGCGGACTGGGTGTCAAAACCGGCCCCGGGCATTTCTAAGTAATCCGGCCACCAACATGCTATCTATGATGGACTTTGAATTAAAAATCTCCTAAAAATCATATTATGATGCTAAGTTTGAGAAAGTGACGAAAACTGGGTTTAGGTAACAAAATGCATTTCTACCAGTAGGCAGCCTGCATGGTTAGTTGGTGTATTTCATTTTTTTAAAACTATTTGGTATTACTAAATGATTATATTCGATTTTATATAACTTGAAAAAAATCATGCTACCATATAAGCCAATATTAACATAACCATGTACTTGATATTCACATACAAGGCTCGTTAAGATCAACAAACTATTCGACTGTGTCCAAAGGATTACTCGTAGAATGTCTTTAGCAACAGCCGTCACCATGAAATTTTCTGCCTTTTGTCATGATATTTCTCAGCCAATTCTTTACACATCTTTAATACGCAGTGACTTCGTTCACAAGCTCCTTGCGTACAAGACAGCATAATTACAAGATACACCCCTGTCAATAAATTGTACATCTTTAAAACTATGTATCTTAACAGCAACAATAGCATCATCTGCACTTTCTCCTCAAGATAATAATAATAATGACTTAACCAATTCGTATGTGACTGGACATTCCAACTCTAGGACTGGGAGCATCCCTTTATAGACTCATCCGAATATAGTCACACCATCGTGAACTTTATATTTTTAAAAGAAGTAAATGCCTTATGTTGCTTGTTAATCGCTTAGTGTGTAGGCCACCATGATGGATGAAGCCTATAACAAGCACTGTATACATATGCAGGTTATTAAATTATATCGGAAAGTGCATTACATAGGTAGCCCTAGTACACTGTAGAGTATGTCAATCATGACGCTCTGAGTGATACTTATATAAGAGAATATTATAGAATCTTTTTACAATTTAATTCGAGTCTTGGTGGTATTCACGTGGCCCTGTTCATTTCACTGGCCCTACCGGCCCAATTGGGTACCGGCCCACCGGGCATTTGCCCGAATGCCCATATAGCCAGTCCGCCCCTGTCTGATGCTAATCGTTTTAGTTAGAAACAGAGGCAGCTGTCCATGTCCTCAAAAGTCGAACAAGAGTCTTTTTTAATAAAAGTACTTCATCATTTATATCACATTCTGTCAACGCACTTTTACAGTGGGGCTTTTTTAATAAAAGTACTTCATCATTTATATCACATTCTGTCAACGCACTTTTACAGTGGTGCTTTTTTAATGAACGACTGTTGGTTAACAAGTTTGTTAGACTAAGTTCCAGTCAAGTGCAGACGCGAGTGGGGCTTAATAAACGTCAGATTTCACAAGGACAAATCACGTGACAATTTCCGTTTTGTCTATTTTTAGCTCATTTGCATATCGCCTTTGATCCTCGCTGTTAGTGCGCATGTCTTTAAGATGTAGCTCCAGACAGCGAACGAAACCTTGTAAGCGTGTGTATGCACTCGACACTCACGTTTGAATTGTTTGAAATCCTTATTTATGAAGAAAAGAAAGTAAGTTTCTATTCTCAAATATCTACAGGCTTTCAAGTCGAGTAACAGACACAGCAGTCAGTGAAATCAAAGGATGTTAATGAGTTATTCAATGTAATATCTGAACTCATGCAAAGACACGTTATTGCGTATCTGAACTCATGCAAAGACACAAGTTATTGCGTATCTGAACTCATGCAAAGACACATGTTATTGCGTATCTGAACTCATGCAAAGACACATGTTATTGCGTATCTGAACTCATGCAAAGACACATGTTATTGCGTATCTGAACTCATGCAAAGACACATGTTATTGCGTATCTGAACTCATGCAAAGACACATGTTATTGCGTATCTGAACTCATGCAAAGACACATGTTATTGCGTATCTGAACTCATGCAAAGACACTTGTTATTGCGTATCTGAACTCATGCAAAGACACATGTTATTGCGTATCTGAACTCATGCAAAAACACATGTTATTGCGTATCTGAACTCATGCAAAGACACATGTTATTGCGTATCTGAACTCATGCAAAGACACTTGTTATTGCGTATCTGAACTCATGCAAAGACACATGTTATTGCGTATCTGAACTCATGCAAAAACACATGTTATTGCGTATCTGAACTCATGCAAAGACACATGTTATTGCGTATCTGAACTCATGCAAAGACACATGTTATTGCGTATCTGAACTCATGCAAAGACACATATTATTGCGTATCTGAACTCATGCAAAGACACATGTTATTGCGTATCTGAACTCATGCAAAGACACTTGTTATTGCGTATCTGAACTCATGCAAAGACAAATGTTATTGCGTATCTGAACTCATGCAAAGACACTTGTTATTGCGTATCTGAACTCATACAAAGACACTTGTTATTGCGTATCTTAACTCATGCAAAGACACTTGTTATTGCGTATCTGAACTCATACAAAGACACATGTTATTGCGTATCTGAACTCATGCAAAGACACATGTTATTGCGTATCTGAACTCATACAAAGACACATGTTATTGCGTATCTGAACTCATGCAAAGACACTTGTTATTGCGTATCTGAACTCATGCAAAGACACTTGTTATTGCGTATCTGAACACATACAAAGACACATGTTATTGCGTATCTGAACTCATACAAAGACACTTGTTATTGCGTATCTGAACTCATGCAAAGACAAATGTTATTGCGTATCTGAACTCATGCAAAGACACTTGTTATTGCGTATCTGAACTCATGCAAAGACACATGTTATTGCGTATCTGAACTCATGCAAAGACACTTGTTATTGCGTATCTGAACTCATGCAAAGACACATGTTATTGCGTATCTGAACTCATGCAAAGACACACGTTATTGCGTATCTGAACTCATGCAAAGACACAAGTTATTGCGTATCTGAACTCATGCAAAGACACATGTTATTGCGTATCTGAACTCATGCAAAGACACATGTTATTGCGTATCTGAACTCATGCAAAGACACATGTTATTGCGTATCTGAACTCATGCAAAGACACTTGTTATTGCGTATCTGAACTCATGCAAAGACACATGTTATTGCGTATCTGAACTCATGCAAAAACACATGTTATTGCGTATCTGAACTCATGCAAAGACACATGTTATTGCGTATCTGAACTCATGCAAAGACACATGTTATTGCGTATCTGAACTCATGCAAAGACACATATTATTGCGTATCTGAACTCATGCAAAGACACATGTTATTGCGTATCTGAACTCATGCAAAGACACTTGTTATTGCGTATCTGAACTCATGCAAAGACAAATGTTATTGCGTATCTGAACTCATGCAAAGACACTTGTTATTGCGTATCTGAACTCATGCAAAGACACTTGTTATTGCGTATCTGAACTCATGCAAAGACACATGTTATTGCGTATCTGAACTCATGCAAAGACACATGTTATTGCGTATCTGAACTCATGCAAAGACACATGTTATTGCGTATCTGAACTCATGCAAAGACACATGTTATTGCGTATCTGAACTCATACAAAGACACATGTTATTGCGTATCTGAACTCATGCAAAGACACTTGTTATTGCGTATCTGAACTCATGCAAAGACACTTGTTATTGCGTATCTGAACTCATACAAAGACACATGTTATTGCGTATCTGAACTCATACAAAGACACTTGTTATTGCGTATCTTAACTCATGCAAAGACACTTGTTATTGCGTATCTGAACTCATACAAAGACACATGTTATTGCGTATCTGAACTCATGCAAAGACACATGTTATTGCGTATCTGAACTCATACAAAGACACATGTTATTGCGTATCTGAACTCATGCAAAGACACTTGTTATTGCGTATCTGAACTCATGCAAAGACACTTGTTATTGCGTATCTGAACACATACAAAGACACATGTTATTGCGTATCTGAACTCATACAAAGACACTTGTTATTGCGTATCTGAACTCATGCAAAGACAAATGTTATTGCGTATCTGAACTCATGCAAAGACACTTGTTATTGCGTATCTGAACTCATGCAAAGACACTTGTTATTGCGTATCTTAACTCATGCAAAGACACATGTTATTGCGTATCTGAACTCATGCAAAGACACATGTTATTGCGTATCTGAACTCATACAAAGTGTGATGTTGCTAGTTCAGGCTGTCTTGAAGTCAACCAATTACTCTGCAATCGTTTGGGTGTAATTGTTCGGGTGTATTACGTGTAGTTGACCAACAACACAAACAAGAACTGGCACATCGATTGTAACAGGTGAAGAGATGTAGTCAACGATGATGAACAAGTTAATATATATTTATTATGATAAAAGGCCACAGTAGAAGTCTCTGTCACTAAACACGTCGTTACCCTGGAATGTTCTAACGCTAACTGATTTTCCGGTCTCTAACCCAACATATCCCAAACGTCACTAGTCCCGTTCAATATGCGTCTACTATGGTGCGTCGCTAAATAACTAAAATAACTAACCTATATAAATAAGGTGTCTAACAGATTCCTCCCCCCCTTGAAAAAAAAATATGTCAATATTTTTCCACTACTGTCAAGTCTTACAAGGGCATTTTCAATTTAAGGGGAAGACCACAAACATAAAATCTTGATCTCTTCATCTTGACAGTTCCTCATATTCATGTCAATGTTCATAACAGTTCATAACATTCCAGAATCATCTTCATTGGTACACAGTTCATCATGGAGGAAAATGTGGCATCTTATGGGCATGTCCTACACATCTCAAATGTTCTTTACTGGCAGTAATCTGATAAAATACAATATTTCAAAAAACAATTACAGACTTTATTTACACATTCAATACATTTTTTCTTACCACCCTTTTATACGCTTTTGTCCATTTTTCTTTTATACTCACCCTTTTCCATAGAACTAACTTTCGTCAATGATATATGAAATGATTCACACAAAAAAAAATATCCATACTTACTTTTAAATGCTTAACATCAACTTTACTTATCTCCCTTTTCATAACATATAAATGGTGTCAATATATTAATATATATTACATAATCAATATAATCATAGTTTATTTACAAAACTGTTTCACTTCAATGTCATTCTAGACAATAAATCAGCTACAATATTCACAGCTCCACTAATAGCTTTCACTTCAAATTTATATTCCTGTAGTGCTAAGAACCATCTATAAACACGACTGTTTTTCATGCTCTTTTGCTGTATATATTGAATAGGTTTATGATCAGTTAATAATATGAATTTCCTTCCTATTAAATAACTCTCTAGCTTAGTAATTACCCATATTACAGCTAAGGCTTCTCTTTCAATGACACTATATTTTTTCTCTGCCTCTGACAATTTTCTACTTACATATAATATAGGATGTAAGTTATCATAGTTCTGCATTAAACAACCACCAATAGCATTACCAGATGCATCAGTTGTGACATAAAATATTTTGTCTTTATCAGGTAGTCTTAATATTAGTTCATGACTAAAAACATCTTTAATTCTGTCAATAGCTTTCACACATTCCTCATTACAAACTACTTTTTGAGGTTTTCCTTTTTTAAGTAAGTCATTTAGTGGATTCACTATTTCTGCTAAGTTTTTTATAAACTTTCTGTAATAATTTACTATTCCCAATATACTTTTAATTTGTCTTTTTGTTGTAGGTATTTCAATATTAAGTACTTTCTTTATGTTATCTTCAATAGGGCTAATCATGTTGTTATTTATTTTATGTCCTAAGAAAATTATTTCCTCCAATCCTATTTCTACTTTTTCTGCTTGAATTGTAAGTCCACTTTCTTTTATTATTTTGAATACTTCTTTTACATCTACCAAATGTTCCTCCCAACTATTATTAAAAATACATATGTCATCCAAATAGCAAATAACATTTTCTTTGTTTCCAATTATCATGTTCATCATTCTATTAAATGTGGCAGGTGCATTTACTAATCCAAAACTCATATAATTCCATTGAAAAATACCATATGGTGTTACAAATGCTGTGTAAGGTTTTGCATTTTCTGTTAAAGGTATTTGCCAATAACCTTTAGTTAAATCTAATTTAGTAAAAAATTTTGCTCCATTTAATTTATGTAAAATATCCTCTATATTTGGCATTGGATATGGGTCAAATTCTGTGATGTTGTTAAGTTTCCTATAATCAATACATAACCTTATATCTCCATTCTTCTTTTTGGCTATCACAATTGGTGAAGCATAAGGAGATGTTGATGGCTCAATTATACCTGATTCTAGTAAATTGTCTATTTCTCTCTTTACTTTGTCTTGTAAATGTAGCGGTATTCTATATGGCTTAAGCTTGATAGGTTTTGGATCTGTTACTTTAATGTCATGTTTAATAATATTAGTTTTTCCTGGTATACTGGAAAAAATTTCTTTGTATTCCTGTATTATTTTAGTTATATCTTTTGACATTTCCTTAGTTAAATTATTAAGATTAATCTTTTGCCAAGTTTGATTCTCTTTTGTTTCTATTACAGGTATTTCCTTAATATCATTTTCATTATGATTTTCATTTGTTATTATCATCAAGCATTCTTCTCTTTCTGAAAATTTATTTTCTATTTCCTCCTGAATGTTTTGTATCAACTCATCTTCTCTATCATGATACAGTTTCAAATTATTTATGTGATATGTTTTAATTTTCCCATTTATTTCAATTTGATAATTCACATCACTAATTTGTTTTATCACCTTAAATGGACCTTTCCATTGTTTACCAATTTTATTTTTCAGGTCATTTATTAATATTAATACGTTGTTTCCTACTTCTAGTGTTTTCAATTGTCTTTTCTTATTTAGATTCTCATGAGCACTTTGTTTATATTTCTTATTGTTGTTATATGCTTGAGTCCATATTTCTTTCAATTCTGTTGTGATTGTTGTTTCACTGTCATTATTTAATTTATTCTCATTGCCTATTAGATTTTCTTTAAAAACATCTAATTCATCTCTGGGTTTTCTTCCATGTATTATTTCATATGGTGAAAATTGTGTTGCTTCATGGATGTTGTTTCTATGAGCAAATAGTACATAGTTAATGTAATGATCCCACTTGTTCTGATTATTCTGAATTATCTTTGTTAGTGATCTTTTTAATGATCCACCATATCGTTCACATAAACCGTTACTCTCCGGGTGGTAAACCGAAGAGTATATGTGTTGTATATTGTATTGTTTAGTCCATTTCTTAAATTGTTCTGACTTAAACTGAGATCCCTGATCACTCAATATAATTTTAGGTATACCATGTCTTGTAATTACTTTTTGAGTTATGGCATTAATGATATTTTCTGCACTTGTATTTGATAATGGGATTGCCTCTGGGTATCTACTAAACATGTCTATTACTGTTAGAATGTATTTGTTATTATTTTCAGTTTGAATTAAAGGACCTATTAAATCAATAGATACTTTCTGAAATGGTGCTGTAGGTTCATCCATTTCTTGAATAGGTGCTTTATTCACTAGGCTTTTGTTAGATCTCTTTTGACATATGTCACATGAGTTTATGTATTTGTTGATTGTTGCTTTCATTTTGGGCCAAAATACTTGTTTTGACAAATTCCTATAACATTTCTTTACTCCCCTATGTGCTGCTAAATTATTATCATGTGTCATGATTAAAACATCTTTCCAATATTTCTGTGGTAAGACAAGTTGTTTTATTTTCTTATTATCATTACTTGTTTGTCTAAACAATATTTTATTCTCTATGCAAAATTTCTCCATTGGATTATTATTGTTTTTATCTGATATTCTCGAATAAATTTTCCCAATAATATTGTCATTCATTTGTTCTAATGCAAATGTGGGTGTTGTTTCTTTTTCACTTTGAAATATTTGTGTTTCAAGACTATTTTGTGTTTCATTTTCTATCTCTCTTTCCTTAACATCTGTATTTTCTATTTGTATTACATTACTGGTTTCTTTTTCTTTATCATTACTTATTACATTTATTGTATTTTCCTGTTTCTCATCTTTTTTATCCATTGATCTTGTTATTATCATACTTGTTATATTTTGTGTTTCTATGTTTTCATGATTTTGTCTTATGTTTTTGTATTTGTTTTGCCAGTCTTCTAATTCTTTTCTTGAACATTCTTTAACTCCTTTTATGTTTCCTACTAACATATCATATCTCATTTCTGGTATTGCAATGCCATCACAATAACCAGTGAAAAATGGAGTTTCAATGTACACCCTTATAGCTTTAAATTCCCTTACGGTGCCATCTGCTAATTCTACTTTCCTAGTAAACCCTTTATACCAATGAGGTTTGACAAATTTAGTTTTTACTGCCAAAGTGTTACAACCTGAATCCCTGATTAATTCCACTGGAATTCTATCTACAAACCCTGGGTACACTGCAAAATTGTTCCTATTTCCTTCCATGAAATATATCCTATCTGTACCTTTATTTTTGTATTCCCTACTGTAACTCCTATTTCTATAATTTCCCCTGTCATTCCTATCTCTACTCCTATATCTACTGTTATTTTGTTCATTGTATCTATTTCTACTTCCAGACCTACTATTCCCTCTTCTACAGTTAGCTGCTATATGACCTTTTCCTTGACATTTAAAACAGGTTATTTCACTATATTTTCTATTTCCACTATTTGATCTGTTTCTATTTCTACTTCTATCAACATTTTCTTTGGTGTATCCTATTAAATCTACTTTGCTCTTATCCCTATCAGAAAATGGTTTATTTGGATAGGCATTTTTGTATACTCTCATTATTTCTGTTATTTCATCTATAGTTTTTGGGTTTCTTTCTCTAATAAAAGATTGTAACTGAGGATCACATTTATTTACAAAGTTGTCCACTAGAATAAAATTTTTTAATCCTTCATAAGAGTTATTCACTTTTTCTAATTTTACCCACTTATTGAAGAAATCCTTTTCCATATTAATGGTAGTTTGGGGTTCTATTTCTAATGATGGTATATTGTCAAAGTATTTCTTTCTAAAAGTTGTAGCATTATGACCATATGCATTTAATAACTCTCTTTTTAAAACCTGATAGCTATCATCAATATGATGGTCATGATTTTGGCATATTGTTAGAGCTTGACCATGAACGAAGTCTATCAGTATTTCAGACCATTCTTCTTCAGGCATATTAAATGTAGACATTTTTGCCTCATATCTTTTCAGAAAATCACCAATGTCATCCTTCTGTTCATCAAAACTTTGTATCTTTCTCTTTAGCCATGTCTGCGAATTAGGGTTTCTTTGTGTGGTATAATTATTTGAGTTATTTGTGTTATTTCCTTGTTCAGTTTGAGCTCTGGTTTGTGCTGCATCCAATCTCATCTTCTCCATTTTAGCTTCATGTTCTCTCTGCCTTTCTTGGTCCTCTTTTTGCTTCTCATATTCTTCCTTTCTGATCCTATCTTGTCTCTCCCTCTCTTGTCTTTGACGTTCTTCTTGTCTTTCTATCTCTTCTTTTTCCCTTCTTATTTTATCTTGACGTTCCATTTCTTCCCTCACAACTTGCTGTACATAAGCGGCTAAGTCTTTTCCTTTTAACTCCATGGCCTTTCCATCCTGCATAGCTGTTTCCTTAACCTCCTTAAGGTCCACATATGATGATGTAGCCATTGTGTTTTATATTTTATATATATTTTTACTTAGCCTATATTGGTTATGGCTATACTTTAAACTTATTTTATATTTATGTTTTTCCACACTTTTATACAAATTTTAAATGTTATGTCTCTATCTAGAGGAGGCTCTTATAGTTTGAACACCCCATCGGATTCTCCTTTCTAAACGGGTTGCTTTTTTTTGTTTGTAATTCATTTGTTTTTATGTTTGGAGCTAAAATCGACGATTCGGGACTGAGCATGTCCAATTTTAGATAAGTTCTGGTAATTTTGTTCCGTTTTTCCAAAGGAGATGGCAGTTATTTAGATTCTCGGTAACCATGTATGTTAAGCTGTTGTTTTAACCTCCCCCGGCAATTCATACCCATATAAGGGATGAAGGCTATATCATGAGCCTGTTTGATCATAGGCTGATGGGCATATCAAAATAAGCTTCCAAACATCTTTAGAAAGACTTTCCAATCACATTTATACCGTTAGCTGTTAAATAAAATTAAAAAAGGGGGTGTCCAAACAAATAATAATGAATTCAGCTCATTCTCCTTTTTGAACACAGCAAAATCGTATTAAGAAATATTATTGGGATTAATAAATCTATGATTTTTTCAATGAATAAACATGACCTAGATAGAGATATCTAGAATATATAACTTATGAATGAAAGAAAAAGTGTGGGCTGCTAATTTGAAGCCAGAGACCATGCCCACTGCATGTGATCACGCAAGATAAGCTGGCGGTAAGGAGGTATACACTCAGCGAGTAGTGTCACAAACTATCCAACAGGCAGTGGAGGGAAGGGGGAGAGAGTCATGAAAAGAATTATAAGCATCTATGGGAGGGAGGGGATGTTAAGGTGTCACAAAACGAACATCCAAATTATGAAAACAAGAAGAGGGTCCTTGGATGGGAGTTAAAAGAAAGACAGAGAGAAAATACAAGTAGCCTATAAGAAAATATGTTTATTAAATTAAAATAATTAATTTATAGCTCTATAATCTATATAAATTTATTTCTGTCTGTTTCTACACATAGATTAAATAGGTATTTAAATAAATAAACTATACACGATATATATATATATAAAGAGAGAAATAGAGAGAGTATATGAGGAAATAGACTATAAATACATATTGCAAAATTGAATCTACTTCTTTTACTACAATCTAAATAATTTTTAAGTAACACCGATATAATTTATTAGCAATTACATAGTGGTGTTCAACACCGGTGCTCACTGTTCAACTAAAGGAGAAAGCCCAAAAACTGCGTTCAAAATAGGAGCATGAAGTGACCTAATTTATTTTAAAATAAAATCTTGACTAGGGGTGGTAATACAAAGGAACACAGCTATTTTTATAGTCCTTTAGTTGCAGAATAAGAATATGCTTTCAGTTTTTTTGTAAGTTAAACCTTCACCAAATAAAAAAATAAAATAAAAAATTGACCTAGTTCCCGAAAGTCTGTGTTCAGTTATAAGAATCTACCATATAGATTTAGTAAATGTGTAAATCTAGTCTGAGTTATTATGGTTATATTCAGATCTGTATATTAGGTCCAGTATTACACACAAATTTAAATCTAGTATATTATAGTATGTATAATATTACCATTTAGATCTAGTTATCAAGAGCACTATGACTATTAGATCTAGTATGACCAACTATGATCGATTTTAAAATCTGGTATGACTGAAATGTCTAGAGTAAATTCAAAGACTGTCTAGAGTCCAGATCTAGAGTATATTATGGTTCTATTTCACCATACGAAACAAATATGTGTATACAGTGTCAAATATATCTTCAACAAGATATATATATCTAGAATGTACTACCTTCATTCATCTTCAACTTAATAATATTTCAAAGTAGAGTCTAGATAATCAAATTGTACCAAAGAGATGTACAACAATTTGCAGATCTAGATTTAGCCAGACGATAGTGTTTGACTACATAGCCAGTTTCGGCATTATTCTCATGGCAAAATCATATTTGATTTTAACCGCTCAAACTAAAATTATTTTAGTCTGATTCACAGTAAAAGAATCCTACCCGCACTTTCTATCATTAAGTGAAAAAAATTACAGATCTAATTAAATTAATAAAAATAAATAATTTAAAATAATATAAACAAATGAAATAATTAAATGAGACTATCACTATGGGTTGGGATGTGACAATATGGCACACAATGATAACGTCACGAAGTAACCAGGCAACAACGGATATGACGTTTACACAAACAAAACAAATTACAATCCTAAACGTATAATATAGCTTTTCATCTAAATTACGTCTTCTACCCCGACGGGTTTTAAGGCGCACCACCTGATTTTACTCAGGCTAACGTACCAAATTTAGACAAAATCTATTTCTAAGGGCAATCTAAACATATACTAATAAGAAAAATGGCACTTAGCTTTTGATAAGAAAGATCCCTTTGTTCGGACTCCCGAATATGTTAGATCACAACAAATTCCACTGCCTCTCTTCCAGTTCTGACTCTGCTCTCCGGTGCTACCAGTATCCCACGTAATGCCACAGATGTCCTGATATGCCACAGCAAAATGTTCCAGTTTCTTCGACGACTGTTGATGAGCGTATGTGTAGTTCCGACGACCTTGTGTACACAGTTACTGACGAATAGGTTAACGGTTCTTCTGGCGATGACTTGACTTGTGTAGACGACTACTGACAAATAACAGTCTCTTGACGGCAACTTGATCTGGACGACTGACGAATAACGAATTTCTTGACGATGACTTGATCTGGGCTGACGAATAACGACTTTCTTGACGATGACTTGATCTGGGCTGACGAATAACGACTTTCTTGACGATGACTTGATCTGGGCTGACGAATAACGGTTCTCTAAAATAGTTCACTGCCTCTGCTGCTACTCTGGTAGTACGACGAAGTTTGCTGTTGTACTCTGCTTCACTAGACCAAACTGTCCAATGTAGACTAGGTGAGACCAAGGTCACCTCCGACGACGTTCCGTTATACGACTAACGGTTTTCAACGAGATTAAGTGGATGTAGCTATTTCCACAACAATATCAGCACGTCTAGATATGGTCTAGACCGACGAATACTAGATAGATCAATGTTCAGTACTGATAAAGATTACTTCACTAACCTTCCAAAGGTTAAACACAGTGACCGTTATAAACGTGGCAAGCAACCGGTTCAATGAGCAAACTGCTCCACAAGAATCTCTCCAAGGGTAAGACGACAGAGCGATTTCGATTTAGTTAGCTACCAAACTTGTAGTACTCACAATACTTCTGACAGCGGGCAAACTGTCCTTCTCGAAACTGACGAGGTAAAACTTGATACTCAATGTGGCTCCTATGACGAAGAAAAAATATGTCCAACAGGTTCACTAACGATCTCTCACCCGTTATGAATGAACGGTTTCTCTGGTTGTAGGTCGGTTCAGCATATGAAGATCAGGCGTTGCGATGATTACGGTCCTGACGAAGGTCACCCTGAGTTAACGGCTCGTTGAACGTGCGATCAAACAGGCGACGACTGCTTGTAGATCTAGAACAAAGTCACTCTGCGATGATGCTGTGTTCAGCCGTACTCCGATGAAATCTTATAACTTCGAGTGCACGACCCTCACCTGAGTAAACGTTCTGCTTCGAGGTCCGGTACGATGTTCGTCGGGCTTCGAGGTTCGGGGTCGCCACTGTGATGTTGCTAGTTCAGGCTGTCTTGAAGTCAACCAATTACTCTGCAATCGTTTGGGTGTAATTGTTCGGGTGTATTACGTGTAGTTGACCAACAACACAAACAAGAACTGGCACATCGATTGTAACAGGTGAAGAGATGTAGTCAACGATGATGAACAAGTTAATATATATTTATTATGATAAAAGGCCACAGTAGAAGTCTCTGTCACTAAACACGTCGTTACCCTGGAATGTTCTAACGCTAACTGATTTTCCGGTCTCTAACCCAACATATCCCAAACGTCACTAGTCCCGTTCAATATGCGTCTACTATGGTGCGTCGCTAAATAACTAAAATAACTAACCTATATAAATAAGGTGTCTAACAAAAGACACTTGTTATTGCGTATCTGAACTCATACAAAGACACTTGTTATTGCGTATCTGAACTCATGCAAAGACACATGTTATTGCGTATCTGAACTCATGCAAAGACACTTGTTATTGCGTATCTGAACTCATGCAAAGACACTTGTTATTTGCTTTTCGGTATTCGGACGAATTTTAGTATAGAATTCACACAATTTGTATACAAATTTATTACTTATGTTAATAATATATACTCATTATTTATATTTCAACCTATTTTTTTATTATTTCGCCCCCTCTTCTAGTATGTTGACCGATTTGGTGGGGTCGGGAGGGGGCAATGGTATCAATACCGCCCCCCATACACTTTCGAGTTGGGGGGCGGTCCAATTTATTTGTAGAAATCACAGCTTTCTAACAGAATCAATTAAATATCTATATGATTAAAACTTGTTATTGATATTTTAACCGATCTTTATATTATGTCGTTCCCTGTTTACCGTTTGGGGGGGGGCGAATACCTCTACTGCCCTTCCCACCTAAACCATTTGAGTGGGGGGGGCGGTCCTACTTTTATGGAGAAATCATAGTTTGTGAACAAAATTAGTTGAATTAATCTATAAATTTTATATTATGTCGCTCCCTTTCTAGTATCTTGGTCGATTCGGTGGGGTTGGGGGTGGGGGAGGGCGATTGCATGTACTGCCCTTCCCACTCTAGCCCTCTGAGTGTGGGGGGGCGGTCCTATTCTTGTGGAGAATCATAGTTTGTGAACAAAATTAGTTGAATATCTATATAATATAAACTACGTATTGATATGTGAACCCATTGTATATTATGTCGTACCATACTCTAATCTAAAATTTTATCATTAGTAAATTTAAATGAAAAAGGGTTGCACCAGGTGGGAAGGGCGATATATGCAATTGCATTTCCCCCATCGGACAAACCAATACTTTTTCTTTTAGTATTATAGTTTAGAAATTACAAAATTAAAAAAATCTGCCACTAATATAATTTATATATACTATAAATTAAATTCTTATATCGAGTCGCCCTACCTTTTTTTTTATTCTTTAATGCCAAAATGCAATCTTTAGCAGAAATTATTAAAGGAGCGAGGATTAATCGTTTTCATTCTACCGCCCCTCCCATTTCCAGAGTTTATGTAATTTCACATGAATTTATCATAATTATTTTAAGAAAGACTTTGCATTGGAAAAGTTAGAATTCAAACGAAATTTTTCACTATAAGAATCATGATTGAGATGAGCTCTAAACCGAAAAAAATACATTTATAGTCGCCTTTTTCCAACCTTTACTCAATCGGATATTTTTCTAGTTAAATAAATTTGGGACTATAACTCACAACTTATACTACGATGTTATTGAATATTATTTATCGAATAATTTTTTTTCGGCGGCGATCCTCAAAGCCAAAATCTAAATATGTGGGGTATCTTATCTTTTCAAGGAACAAATCGGTTTTATTTGCAATGTATTAAGGGCCTATAAATTCATATTAGAATATCTTTCAAGTACAATATTATTCAAAAGGTCCTTTTTTATAGTATGAATAATGAGCTTTAGGTCAGGGGAATGCGTTTCTGCAGTGAAAAATGCCAGAAAACGCTTTTGGCGTCGGGGCTTCGCCCCGAACTCCATTGATGAATAATGAGCTGTAGATGTCAGGATAATGCGTTTCTGCAGTGAAGAATGCAAGAAAACGCTTTTGTCCTTTCGGGCTTCGCCCCGAACTCCGTTGATGAATAATGAGCTGTAGATGTCAGGAAAATGCGCTTCTGCAGTGAAGAATGCAAGAAAACGCTTTTGTCGTCGGGGCTTCGCCGCGAACTCCATTGATGAATAATAAGCTTTAGATGTCAGGAGAATGCGTTTCTGCAGTGAAGAATGCAAGAAAACGCTTTTGTCGTTGGGGCTTCGCCCCGAACTTCATTGATGAATGATGAGCTGTAGATGTCAGGAGAATGCGTTTCTGCAGTGAAGAATGCAAGAAAACGCTTTTGTCGTTGGGGCTTCGCCCCGAACTTCATTGATGAATGATGAGCTGTAGATGTCAGGAGAATGCGTTTCTGCAGTGAAGAATGCAAGAAAACGCTTTTGTCGTTGGGGCTTCGCCCCGAACTCCATTGATGAATAATAAGCTTTAGATGTCAGGAAAATGCGCTTCTGCAGTGAAGAATGCAAGAAAACGCTTTTGTCGTCGGGGCTTCGCCGCGAACTCCATTGATGAATAATAAGCGTAGATGTCAGGAGAGTGCGTTTCTGCTGTAAAGAATACAAGAAAATGTTTTTAGCGTCGGGGCTTCGCCCCGAACTCCATTGATGAATAATAAGCTTTAGATGTCAGGAGAATGCGTTTCTGCAGTGAAGAATGCAAGAAAACGCTTTTGTCGTTGGGGCTTCGCCCCGAACTTCATTGATGAATGATGAGCTGTAGATGTCAGGAGAATGCGTTTCTGCAGTGAAGAATGCAAGAAAACGCTTTTGTCGTTGGGGCTTCGCCCCGAACTTCATTGATGAATGATGAGCTGTAGATGTCAGGAGAATGCGTTTCTGCAGTGAAGAATGCAAGAAAACGCTTTTGTCGTTGGGGCTTCGCCCCGAACTCCATTGATGAATAATAAGCTTTAGATGTCAGGAGAATGCGTTTCTGCAGTGAAGAATGCAAGAAAACGCTTTTGTCGTTGGGGCTTCGCCCCGAACTTCATTGATGAATGATGAGCTGTAGATGTCAGGAGAATGCGTTTCTGCAGTGAAGAATGCAAGAAAACGCTTTTGTCGTTGGGGCTTCGACCCGAACTTCATTGATGAATGATGAGCTGTAGATGTCAGGAGAATGCGTTTCTGCAGTGAAGAACGCAAGAAAACGCTTTTGTCGTTGGGGCTTCGCCCCGAACTCCATTGATGAATAATAAGCTTTAGATGTCAGGAGAATGCGTTTCTGCAGTGAAGAATGCAAGAAAACGCTTTTGTCGTTGGGGCTTCGCCCCGAACTTCATTGATGAATGATGAGCTGTAGATGTCAGGAGAATGCGTTTCTGCAGTGAAGAATGCAAGAAAACGCTTTTGTCGTTGGGGCTTCGACCCGAACTTCATTGATGAATGATGAGCTGTAGATGTCAGGAGAATGCGTTTCTGCAGTGAAGAACGCAAGAAAACGCTTTTGTCGTTGGGGCTTCGCCCCGAACTCCATTGATGAATAATAAGCTTTAGATGTCAGGAGAATGCGTTTCTGCAGTGAAGAATGCAAGAAAACGCTTTTGTCGTTGGGGCTTCGCCCCGAACTTCATTGATGAAGGGAACCTTATAGCGTTGCCCCACTTTTCCGCCGAAGGTTGAGAAATGCTGCTTTTTAAAATTCTCATATATATATATATATATATATATATATATATATATATATATATATATATATGTGTGTGTGTGTGTGTGTGTGTGTGTATGTGTATGTGTTTTCTGTACACACGTTTATGCATAGAGTTAGGGTTTACTGGGCGTTAGGGTTAGGGTTTGGAAAAAAATCGCCCCCCCCCCACTCCAAAGTTCTGGATCCGCTAGTGCTGCAATATAGTTTAGAGTTAGGGTTAGGGCTGCCCAAAATATGGACCGATCTTGTGGCTATGTGTCGCCCAAACGTCAGCGCAATTTTGTAGAAAATAACACAGACACAAAAGAGATATTTAAAATATTCTTCCCCTATTTGGGTTCTTAATCTTTCTTTAATGGAGTTAATTCTTATTGGTTTTTCTTAAGATCAAGATTTATTTCTTTAATGGAGTTCATTCTTACTGGTTTTTCTTAAGATCAGATTTATTTCTTTAATGGAGTTAATTCTTATTGGTTTTTCTTAAGATCAGATTTATTTCTTTAATGGAGTTAATTCTTATTGGTTTTTCTTAAGATCAGATTTATTTCTTTAATGGAGTTAATTCTTATTGGTTTTTCTTAAGATCAGATTTATTTCTTTAATGGAGTTAATTCTTATTGGTTTTTCTTAAGATCAAATTTATTTCTTTAATGGAGTTAATTCTTATTGGTTTTTCTTAAGATCAGATTTATTTCTTTAATGGAGTTAATTCTTATTGGTTTTTCTTAAGATCAGATTTATTTCTTTAATGGAGTTAATTCTTATTGGTTTTTCTTAAGATCAGATTTATTTCTTTAATGGAGTTAATTCTTATTGGTTTTTCTTAAGATCAGATTTATTTCTTTAATGGAGTTAATTCTTATTGGTTTTTCTTAAGATCAGATTTATTTCTTTAATGGAGTTAATTCTTATTGGTTTTTCTTAAGATCAGATTTATTTCTTTAATGGAGTTAATTCTTATTGGTTTTTCTTAAGATCAGATTTATTTCTTTAATGGAGTTAATTCTTATTGGTTTTTCTTAAGATCAGATTTATTTCTTTAATGGAGTTAATTCTTATTGGTTTTTCTTAAGATCAGATTTATTTCTTTAATGGATTAATTCTTATTGGTTTTTCTTAAGATCAGATTTATTTCTTTAATGGAGTTAATTCTTATTGGTTTCTTAAGATCAGATGTATTTCTTTAATGGAGTTAATTCTTATTGGTTTTTCTTAAGATCAGATTTATTTCTTTAATGGAGTTAATTGTTATTGGTTTTTCTTAAGATCAGATTTATTTCTTTAATGGAGTTAATTCTTATTGGTTTTTCTTAATATCAGATTTATTTCTTTAATGGAGTTAATTCTTATTGGTTTCTTAAGATCAGATTTATTTCTTTAATGGAGTTAATTCTTATTGGTTTCTTAAGATCAGATTTATTTCTTTAATGGAGTTAATTCTTATTGGTTTCTTAAGATCAGATTTATTTCTTTAATGGAGTTAATTCTTATTGAATTCTTAAGATCAGATTTATTTCTTTAATGGAGTTAATTCTTATTGGTTTCTTAAGATCAGATTTATTTCTTTAATGGAGTTAATTCTTATTGGTTTTTCTTAAGATCAGATTTATTTCTGGTATAAAAAAAAAACATGTTTACGTTTTCGAAATTGCAGGTTTTTGGACATTTCCAGCTGCTGTCTTGGGCTAGTCATGTTCTTGACATCTTGTGAAGTGAGTTTGCTGCTGTCTTGGGCTAGTCATGTTCTTGACATCTTGTGAAGTGAGTTTGCAGCTGCCTTGGGCTAGTCATGTTCTTGACATCTTGTGAAGTGAGTTTGTGTCTCATTTATGCAGCCAGATAGTCAGTTGATTGCCGATAAACTTCAAAACATCTAACATCCCATACATTAATACAAATACTAAATCTAGATCCGCGGGTGGGGGTTCTTATAAAAACATTATCTTGTTGTTTGTTGTTGTTTTTTTGGTGATATATATATATTTGGCGATACATATATATATATGTTCCAACAATTGACCTCATTCCAAATGTTGGTTATATCTTCTTTTCATTATTATTAACTTGCCTATGGATTAGGCCTACGTCCTATGCGTCTCTTTGTGTTCATCTACAGTGCATGTTAATTAGAGATTTAATCTCTGCCAATTAAGTCTTTGTTGTTTTTTTTTCCTGACTGATTCAGGGCTTTCTGCGTGTTTCATTGAGCTGTGTTTTTGTATTTGTAAGTTAGGGTTTTATGTTTTTATATCTTGTTTCTACTATACTTTTGAGTCTGTCCTAAAGTCTCTCTAAGATTGTGATCTACTAGTAGTGTGCTGCCATACCACTACGAAGCGCGAGGTCTGTTTCGTTTGAAAATTCGTTTTGTAATCTAGTTGTTTAGTTTTTTCCTATTACTAAACTATCTCGTACATTATAGATCTGACTAATCATTGTATTGGAATTTTTCAATTTAAATTTGGTAATTGTTTGGGGTTTTTTTTTCATTTACTTATAATTAAGAAACTTTTTTTGAAAAACTATTTTTTTTTAACATGACATTTTATTTCAATTTAATGTTTTTATTCACTTTTTATACAAAATTATTTGGCAATGTCTTCTATTGCATTATTTTATTGTGTAGATTGTATTATTTTTATAAAGTTCTGTAATGAATCATCGAATAGAGACCTAACAACATGGAAGAACAACAAACACATAGGCAGCAATTTGAAGACACGCGCACACACACACACACACACACACGTTGAACTTGCACACACACTCATGATGTACATGCGAACTAAACAGTGAAAATAATAAGCTCCAAATGAACAGATGACATGCAAGAGTTTATTTTAACAAAATAATAATAATTAAGAGCTAAATGTTTTTAAAAAATGCTAAGGTTTTATTTATATTTATGCCTGATTATTGAACAACTAGATGTATATGCTGAATTTAATGACTTAACTACTTATTGAACTAAGCGTACTAATTTGTGTCAACTCCAATGCCCACATGGTCTAGTAAATCTGTCACTGCATTGGCAGCAGACGAGAAAATAACGTTGAGCAAACAAATAGTATTAACATTTGAAAACAGAAATAAGTCAAAATTAAAAATACAAAGGTCAAATACAAAAAAAAAACAAAAAAACATCATTTTTGGTACATACAGACTAATGACAAAAAATCACACAATATGCAACCAATCAGTCATTGCCCAACTTTCCTGTCCTAAAGTCTCTGTTGCCTATGTATTGTTCTACTTGGCAATCGACTACTGTATTTAGTGGTCGTGAGGGGAAGCAGCCACTCTTGATCGAAGTAGGGTCACCTCTTCAATGTTTATGTCAGGTAGATTTTGTGTGGCCACGAGCTGGAGATCCACGGTAAGCTGACTAGAGATACACACTGAGAGCTCAGGACGACTCTGACTGAGTTTGTGTGTCACATAATTCACGAGACTATCACAAGTAGTTTTTGGAGCATGAGAAAAAAGCTGAAAATTCACCAATCTTGGAGCGTTAGTTAGAAGTTGCTCGATGGCGAAGCTATCGATGTTTTCACTGTGGGAGATAATGCAGGCTCTCTCAAGTTTCGGCCACTGGGCTATGGATGAGAGCATATCTTCGTCCACCGGAAAGTACGGATGTTCCACTCGGAAGTCCTTCAGTTTTGGAAAGCATGGCAAGGTTGTAAGCATCCCTACTTTTCTGGTGCAGTGACTTGATATAGACAAACTCTCAAGGGATACACACCCTCGAGCTATTGCTCTGAAAAAATTCGCAAGCTTGTCGCCATTGAGTCCCGTTAGCTGTAGTGTTTTCAGTTTATTCCAAGCACTTATGTTCTCCAGATCATCATCAGGTACAACCACAGTAGCGAGGCACCGGGACAAAATGTTGTGATGTCGGGGCAGCCCTGAAGGGTCGGTGAAACAAGACTGGTGATAAGCTGCATACAGCTCAAAGTGTTCAATATTTGGGATTGCTCTGATGAGCCCTTTAAGGTCAAACTTATCTGGCGTAGTTTGGTATCTGCACTTGGGAGAGCCCGAACCATCTATTACAGGCAAGTAGCATGAGCTGCATCGTCTGCTAAGCCTTGGATTATCTGAGCTAGGGCAGTTGTGTCCAGTGTACAGGCAGCAATGTGATAAGGAAAGGCTTATTAAGTTAGGTTTTAAAGATAAGAGCGCTGTGATACTGCTGAAGGGTGGTGAGTTCAAGTCTGTCATATGAACGTGAGCGCCACTTATGTTTAAGTGAACCAATCTCACGCACTGGACGAGTAAACTCTGGAGGCCGGTCAGGTCTTTGACCAATGGATCGTTGTTAAAGTCTAGGCCCAAATAGCCCACAGCATGTCTCAGAAATATACTGGGGCAACTGTGGAGATTGATGCTGACTAGCTGTCGGCAGCAATGTGACAGAAAAAAAAGACTTTCAGAATCTACTGTTTTGTTTCCAGCCAAGTTTAGATACTGGAGATGATTGGCTGTTGTAAAGTTAAACACATCGTTAAATATAAACATGTTCGATCCAGCAATGTCCAAGTGAACAAGTGTGTCCATGTTAGCCATCGCATCCTGGTAATCAAGGTCGCTCCACTCTGGATTAAAATCATTCGTTGGTTGGAGCAATGTTCTCAGTTGGACTCCCACCATGCAGACAGAGCGTAAAAGACTGTAAAAAAATATTGTCGCCGTCTCATCTTGAAAATTGCTAAGGGACATCACCTTCATGTTTTTCAGACTGCTGACATTCTCCACTGCAGGACTGAAGTAATACAAGGGGAAGCACCTGACGTTGTTGGCGCAGCCGTAGACGTAGAGTTCCTCCAGGCTGTGGAAGTAATCCACAAAACTAGATCCGCTACTAAATCTGACTAGGTCTTCCGGTTGGCACTGAATATGGTACCGAAAGTGAATGCTCAGCTTGCGGATCCGAGACAAACACTCCTGGACTGCCTTGCAGCTGTTCACTTCTTGATTAAACTTTTCAATGTCACGGATAGAAATAGACAAGCTGGTCAGGTGAGGTAGCTGGGATAACATTTTACAAAGAGAGGCCTCGTCTATTTTCACTTGCATTAGATGCAGCGCACGGAGATTTGTGCATCTCAGTAAAGAGGTCAGCTCCTCGAGATTGATCCAATAACAATAGTTGAGATCAAGAGTATGCATCTTATCAAGGATAGGTTCAATATATTTTTTCAACATACCTGTCTTCAGCCAATATTGTCTAGTGCAGATGACAGTATGAGCCACTGACATGTCCTGGGCAACAGCAGCGATACGTTCACTCAGCAGACGTAAAGTAAACAAATCCTTTAAATCTGTGATGTATTGAAATATCTTCAGTAGCACTTCATCGGACAAGAGGTCTATATATATTTTGTTGGAAATGTTGGCCATTTCCTCAGGAAAACTTCAAGTTATTTATCACTTCACAGTATTCA
Organism: Biomphalaria glabrata; assembly: GCF_947242115.1. Classification (NCBI taxonomy): domain Eukaryota; kingdom Metazoa; phylum Mollusca; class Gastropoda; family Planorbidae; genus Biomphalaria; species Biomphalaria glabrata. The sequence continues at coordinate 30,513,990 of NC_074715.1, read as the reverse complement.
CTATTTATCCAGAAATGAATTAAGCCATTTAATTTAAGATAAAATTTGTATGAGTCGTAAGATTTCTTCCACTTTTATACAAGGGATCCCGAAATACTGATGCCTGATACTCTGACCAATCAAAATCTTCCGTTGTATACTATTTATTTGGTTTCTCACAGGTCACCCCCTGACCGCTTGGCCACTCCCCCGTTGTGATAAAATAATTAAGACGCGTCTTTGCGTCATCCCCATTCTTTTTTTCTTCTTCTATTGGTAGATCTAGTTGTAAAACCTTTGCCTTGAACAAACACATTGTTCACTGGCCTGTTGTCCCCAGGATAGTGACCTGTACACAATAGCCAGGCTGGGTGCAGGGGAGGGAGTGAAAAAGAGAATCTTACCTAGGCAAGTGCTTGAGAACAAAACCTTCCACTCAGTGGACTTGTCACTTCCTGGCTATTGTTCTGACCACCCGACTTCATCGTAATAGCTTATAGAGACACTCTAGTTTGTTACATAGTTATCTGCTTTGACTTTGGCTTAGTTTCTTCAAGTATTATAGTGCTGCCCAAAAAAGATCGAATGCATGATATAGAGATTGTTTACAATGTCTAGACATTCTATAGAATGAATAGATCTAAGTCAGTCAAAGCAGAAAATGTCTTATTTTGAAAGATATTTATAAACAAAATATTAATACATCAATCTGAAATCAAGAATTTAAATGAGAAAACACTTCCTCATTTTAGATATCATTCTTTTTTTTTTTCTAACATAGCCCACACAGTAAAGTTCAATTTTAAGATGATTACACTTTTTTTTTGGGTATACAGATAGACGCTCTTTTTTTTTTTAATGGCAAAATCTGTTTAAAAATTTCAGACAAAAAAAATGAATTACACCTTGTTTACAGCCTTGTTTAACTCGATAAATTAACTTCTGTTTTCCACGGTCATCACAACAAAACTTTTGATCAATTACTAAGTCAAAATCTAGCCAGAATTGGTCCTAATCGTAGTTGGCTTGATCACAATATTCTTTTCTTTCCCCTTTCCTACAACACTGTCTAGGTAATGATGTATGTTTTGTTGTTGTCTATTTCGGCACTACCAGCAAACGTTATACACCGACGGGAATGCGAAGGTCGTTTTCAATTAGTCTTTAATCCATCTCGACTGCCTTGCCTTTATTACGAATTCACCTTGTGTCCACTCGACCTTGAAGTTTGTATTCCCGAGGCAACGTCTGATCTAGATAGGTCCATGTTTCACACATTGGACGGTCAACAAAAGGCAGTCGTGCCTGAGGTCTGTGATTGCAGCCTAAATAGAGTCATGGTATGGACCTCAAAGATGGTTTGGACAAAGTAGGGTACACTCGACAAACAAATTGTCCAAACATATTGAATACTTGACAAGTGTCATACCTACACCCCCACCCACACGCCTACTTGGACCACTGACCAAATGGGTCTGGACTGTGGTTTTGACTTTACACTTCCTAAAGTCACAAAAGTGTGGAGCCTGTATGTAAACATACTTGATATAATTCAAGGTGGGAAGTTGCTGAAGGGGAGATTACCAGATTCATTTATTAACCTTTCATTACTATCAATCCATAAGTTTTTTTAATCTATTGCTTGAGCAGTAGATGTAGACCTTAGGAGTCCATTGCTTGACCAGTAGATTTAGAATAGTCCATCGCTTGACCACTAGATGTAGAACAACTAACAACACTTAAAAAGGGCAATACAACACACACACACAGGCACACCTCCTGCTCCAGTGCTATATTCATTCTCTCTGTCTCTCTCTCTAAAACACATACCATTTCACGCCCATTCAGTCGAAGGATCGAGTCTTGCAATGATAATCTCATTACGACCTTTACATGTAGATCATTTAGATAGAAATCTTTTGGTAAGAATAAACCCCGCTATTATTAGTTTTGTGTAGTCTATCTGTCATCTGTCCATCTGTTACGTTTTGATCTCAACATGTTGAAGAGCTAGGGACAATCGAATTTCACCATCTTTGGAGGTTTGCAAAGTTTAGGTGCAACGGATGTTTTTTTTTGCCTTCCGAAAGCGAACCGTTTTATTTCTAACATTAATTATGCATTCCTTTTTTTTTTCCATAAAGATACTCCTCTTTTTAAATAATAGATAAATAAAAAGGGAGATTATACCATCAACGAGTTATAATGTTTGTGTATTATTTTGTAGTATTTTTTTACATACAATTGTGTTATTTTTTTTTAAATATAATATTCTTGTAGTGTCCCCTCTCGCTCTTCATTCTGTTAATACGTGTATATACTAATATAGAGTAAAACGTAAAATACATTGTAAAGCTGGGTGTGTGTTTTTAATTAGGCTCATCCAACAATTGCTTCAATTTGATGTTGGGGATTTAAACACTACCACACGTATACTGCATGACGTCATCATCAAAGGTGTGTTGGAAGATGGGGACATCTTTTGAGAGATAAGATAAGAACGATTGCAATATTTATGATCATGCCGCTGAACTCCTGACGGTCACTTCATCCCCAATTAATGTTTTTGTTCATTCATTGTGTAAAAGTAAGCCTACTCTTACGGCTTTGACTTGAAACATTCATTCCATCTAATATAGAAATAGGCTGAGGTCTATTTTTGACAGGTCATTATCACCTCTTCGTTCTTGTGGAGAAATCTAATAATAGATGAAATTAAGTAGTAAAATGCTCAATGTATTGTAAAGCTAAATGTGTTTTCGGTTAGGCCTATATTGCTTCTATTTGATATACAGAAGGTCAATATAATGTGAAGCTGAATGTGTTCTCAATTAGGCCTATATTGCTTCTATTTGATATACATGAGGTCAATATAATGTGAAGCTGAATGTGTTCTCAATTAGGCCTATATTGCTTCTATTTGATATACATGAGGTCAATATAATGTAAAGCTGAATGTGTTCTCAATTAGGCCTATATTGCTTCTATTTATTATACAGGAGGTTAATAATATTCTGCGCATACCACACAACGGTTAGGTGGAAGTAGTGGAAATCTTTTGAGAGCTAAAGAATAATTAGAATACTTATGACCATGCCGATGATTACTTATCATCAAAGGCTAAGGTGTGGTGGATGTAGTGGTTATCTGTTGAGAAATACGATAAGAATGATAGGAATAATTACAACCATGTCACTGATAACTTATCTCCTTACGGCCATCTTTCACTTCTTTATTTGTCATACGCTTTTTTTTAAAATATGGGCGCGATATTTTTAACCCTGAGATGATGTTTTATTTTTTTAACCCATCCTGGAGCTGATTCATATCGCCTACAGACGATTTGGTTTAATACCCGCTTAAAGATTAAAGTTATAACAGAGACTATTGTTACATTATATATATATATATATATATATATGGCTCCTTTTGTCTCGAAAGGCAATGGATGCGCCCAAATGAGTCACTGGTTTTGGCTTAATCTTGAGACGGGGCAGAATCTGGTGTGGCTAATCATATAATATATATAGGGTTATCGGGTTCAAATCTCGGCGAAGACTTGGATTTTGAATTTCGGGATTTTTAGGAAGCTCCTAAATTAACCAAACTCTATTGGGTACCTGACATTAGTTGTTGTGCAGGCCACATGACACCCTCGTTAACCGTCGGCTAAAAAAATCAGGTGACTTTAAATCTGTTCACCTCTATCTCGCAAGGTATAATAGGAGGGTTCCCGGTAATTTCATTTCAAGCTACTTCATTTCCGGTCTTTTCATCCCAGGTCATCCCAGGTCACATCATCCTCGGTCATTACATCCTCTAATCTTTTTATCCAACAAATGACAATTGTAAAGATTACGTAATCAACAATATATTGTATAGTTATTAGTGATAACAAATCTACATTGTTCCGTTGTTTTTTTTACATGAAAAATTTACTTATACCAAAATGTCCAGAAATTTCATTATCGATAATTGGTGGTTCCGTTGTTGTAAAAAAAAACAACAACATATTTTCAAAAGAATTGTTTGTAATTACTCCTCTGGCTCATATTTCATTTAATGTTCTTGCCACTAGGTCTTGATTTATCATTATCGATAATAGGTTGTTCCAGTCTTTAAAAAATGAAAAACAAATCCCCAAACATTAATTGACATCGCACTTCTGACTTAGGCCTACATAAATTAGGCCTATAATTACTAATAATAACATTATTATGTTTGTTTTTAAGTGATAAAGAAAAATCTGTCGGGGGAGGAAGGCGCCTCTTGGTTTGTATGTAAACCCAAACTCTTTTTTGTACTATTGTTCTTAATACTTCGAATGTAAGTTGTAGGTTGACAATGTATTTTAAAACATACCTAACCTTTTCTCCAGGAACGTTTACTGCGAAATGGAAGACTACAGCAGAAACAGGTCTACTGAAGAAAAAGAAGAAAGAGTGGGAGTTCCAAGAGGTCACCTATCTGAAATGTTCGGACCATGAGCAATGTGAACTGCTGATTCCTTTGACTCACAGGGGAAAGTTCAATGCCATCTACGAAAAGGGTCAATTAACCCAAAACGCTGTATATAGCATTAAAGACATTCTCTCAGATCTTTCACTTCCGGTCAAAGTTCGTCTGCTGTTTGGAAAGGCTCCCGTAGTGCCTTGCATATTTACAGGTAAACTGACTCGATAATAAGCAAGCTTTGTTAGTGCTGTTGGAGATGTTCACCATCAACTAAACAATGATCAAGACGATTGAGTTTCACTGTCAATTAAATGAAAGAAAAAATGGATTTATTGCGTGGCAGTAGATTATCGTATCCAATAGCCATTGTTACCACTAGTTAGATCTAGTGACCTAATTGTTTTTATAGAATTGGAAGTCACAGAGTGAAAGTAAACTGTTCCATCCTAACTGAAATTCTTTTTCTACAATAAAGAAAGGAAAAGGAAATTTTTGATTCTGCTAAAAAGTGCTAAAAAGTACTAAAAAATGAGCTAACATCTTTGACAAACAAAACCAATCAACACTTCCTTTATTCTCTACACCGGACACACCAGCTGGCTATTTATAGTTTTTTTTTCCCGTCATGTATGAAAATCTCCAATAGATAGCCTGTTGAGTAAGAAGCATTCTCTGTTAGTTCCGTGGACAGCTCGCAAAGCTGAAATGTCAATAAAAAATCACAGACGGTTTTGAAATGGCGATTTTTTGACGCGTGAGGTTCTGACGCTAGTTTATAAAAAACAAACACGTTATTTTGTTTTGCTAACTAACTGTTTTAATATTTAAACCGTTTTTATTTTTATAAAATGACACAAATTTTTACAACTAATTACTATTTATAGTACAAAACATGGTCGACTATATTAAGGAACATGGAGGGGGGTGTATATCTAATTTAAAATGTAAACTTTTCTAGGCTACAAATATTTTACAGATTTAGCATATTGTGTACATAAAATTGTACGCATTTTAAAAATAGGGTTAGAGGTTGTTGTTATTGTTATTTCTTATTCATGCTGGTAACTCTACAAACACGACAAACCATTTAGGCACTTGAACGTTTTTCTTCCATAGGTCTTGATTTCAAAGCAGCCCATCCTCACCTCATCCCCTTGTGCTTAGGTCATAGATGTTCATCAACACAGAACCATGTGTTTATAACAATCAGTTCATTGAATACCTCTGAACACTGACAGTATACAACTAATAACAACACCTGGAGGCCAAACAACCACCTGGACAGCACTCTCTCCCAGTCTCCCTTTGCATGTGAATGGTCGAGGAAGCAGACTATGAATAGGGTTAATATAATTCTATGATAGACTCGAATCAAAACTGTACATTTGAAGCCAATAAACTCCATTTCATTATTTTTATTGTTATACATTGTAGAGCTCTGAGGATATGATATTTCAAATATTCAAGATTGCCAATCTGCTGGCCTAGATCACTTGTGTAGGGTGTGCGAGGGAGGATGGTTTCTATTTCTATATTCGTGATGAAAACATTCACACCTTTTATCTGCATTGCTTACCAAACAGATGACTATGGAATAGACTTTTCAGGGGCCGTATCTGAGTTTATGCTTCTCACAAACTCTTACTATAACCTTTGCTGTTTTTGTTGTAAATGGCTAATTATTATGATGCGACAGTGAATCTAATTATAATATGATGTTTAAAGAGGTACACTTAAAAAAATTTTCCAGGTATGTTAATTATCAGGAGCGCACACGTGATGGATTCTGTGGTGGGCAGTACAATATTAAACACACGGAACGTGTTGTTCGAAATGCCTGTCTCTTCACCAGTCAAGGTAAGACGAACTAGAGCAAGTATTAGGATGGGACCCCACCCACCCAGCCATGTTTTTTTTTTCACTACTAACCAATTCAACTGCGATTTGATTTTTAAATTTAGTTTAATTTCTACCTATTGTAAACTGTACGATGCATCTTCAATGTCATTGAGATTAAATGTGACTTTTCTTTGTTCAACATCCACGGGCTAGTGCCCACATTTCCTCCCATGTTAATTGAACTACATGTATTTCATTCGGACCTGTGCAGCTCGTTAGGCTAGGCTGGCTATCCACCCAGGCAGTCGTCTGTTTTTTTTTAAAATTATTTTAGAACGAGTCATTACATGCTCCAGTCACTTGGCGACTTAAGGGAGGCAATGGTATTAAAAACAAACAAACAGGTCTTTCGGATCTTCTAAATAAATTGCATTATTGTATGCTCTTTAAATAAAATTGGTACTAGTTCATTTTTTTTTAAATTGTAATAGTTTATGCGAAAATCTGATTAAGTTATTATGCCGTGTAAATTTCATGCCTTTTAGCTAAGGTAACTATCATTTTCTATACTTTAACATTAGTTCTTTGTCGTATCAAAGGCTAGTCATCGAACAATCTTGTAAATAATTCACATCGATTTTGTCAATTTTTGCTCTGATTACATACATCTTATCTTATCTTATGAAATAAAAACGTTACTTCAAAACAGATAGTAATGAGTTGAAATGTAACATATTAGAAGCTCTCAATATGTATCAATACATTTACAATAGACGACGAATCTTCTAGTGCTCAAAGCATAATTGAAATTATTGTCTATACGAAATAATCATTAAATCTAGAACTCAATACAGTTCATTGATTAATCCGTTCCACTATTTGAAACAATCAATCTGGTACTCATACAGTTATGTTTGTGACAGTGACACAGGTGAATACTGAATGTTATCAGGCAACGAGTCGCCTCGTTTGTTACAAAAAAAATGAAAATCTTTTTTCCAGGTTAAGTACGTGTCTGATGACCAGGTCTTCAGAGAGATGACCACATACAAAGACGCCCAAAAGCTCTGTAAGAAGTACGCCCAAGTCTTCAGCAGTATGATCAAGCTGGCGCCCGATATGGACACGGGTCAAAAGGTCATCTTGCACGTGCCCACAGACCCTTCTCTCATGCGGCAAATCGACGAATCTCTCCGTGCCTTAGATTTGATTACTGACATCAGCTTGACCAGTGAACCCAAAGACCATCTTCTGGACACGGGCTCCATGGACAGTGGAGACCAGGTGGTCATCCCGCCATCAGGAAGCCTAACAGAAATAACAGAATACAAAGGGAGAGAATCACACACGTTTGTTTGATGTATAGTGTATAAACTATGTACAATGTAAAGTGTAGCCACTACTAGCCACTAGATTTGTGTGTGTGTGTGTGAGTGTGTGTGTATTTGCGAATATGGTCACATAAAATACCAATATTAATTCAAATGACTGAATCACACTAGGTCTATATAAATTACTGGTGACTATATAAACATGTAAGAAGGAGTGTCAGTTCTTACGCCCTAATAAAATAATGTATCAAAGTTATTAGTCACATGTAGATCTCGTCTTCAATGTATTTATCTCTTTTGTCATTTTTGTCATGTATTAAGGTGTATGTAGAGTATGAAAATCATTATACGCCAGAATCACTCTATAAAGTTTCATGATCTATTGTATCAATGTTTGTTTGTTTGATTGCTCGCGTTAATTTACATTGAAGAAAACAAAGTGTGTTAAAATTTGACATTTACATCTGTAGTTGAGTAATTGTAGTAATAAAGCTACTGATATAATTTGCAGCTCTGTTTGGGGTTTCTATTTTGTATTGATGTTATAGTAAATATTGTTTATATATTTGGAAGAATTATTTGATTAGGAAACTTTTTTTTTAGCAATGACGAAAAGGTTAAAGTTGCTGTCACTAGTGCGCTAAGCTGTAATTAGGAATGAGACAAGTTCAAAGCTACTTTTAAATAAAATGTGTTTGCAAAAGAAACTGTCACGTTAAGAGACGAGTCCGTTGAAGAAAACTTGTTTCAACATAAGCAGTGCTCGAAGGTTGCTGAGCAATGCTGACCAACTGTATGTGTCGGTGAATGTGACGAGCCAGGCTATCGTAATCAAACACTATGCTGGAGTGCAGCTAACTATCCATTATCTTCTCATTGTTAGTGTGAATAAAGCACACAGGCAAGACTTTTTAAACAGTTTCATGCAAAACACTAGAATCAAACTAGAACTGTGAACTAATACAGTCAACCAGGGTCTGTAGTACATCTTTATTAAGAAAATCATGGTCAATGATAAAGGCGGCTACTGTTAGCACATTGAAGAGCTATATGACTCATGTGGTAAATATGTTTAAAAAGTGTAATATTTACACAACATCTTACCTTAAACTAAATTTATCAAAAATATCAGAACAACATTTCACAATGTAAACCAATAATAGAAACCAAAGCTGCATTAAATATTCGCAAAACAAAAACACAATGCATGCAGTGTATACACTATTTACATACAAGAGTACTTTCATATTTTCCAGCTACGTTTGGCTAACTACCTCATCGATACCATAGTCTCTCTTGACCTTTGCCCTGCCAATGTAGTTCTCACTTTCAAGCCTCGCAAACTTCAAACTTTTCTGGTGCTGGTCACTGAGTTCAAAATCCTTAGTGTTGAGCGCCACGGTGAAGAAAGGCTCCGAGGTCACTGCCATTTCAAAGAGTCTGGGCGCCGAATTCATGGTGGACACCACCACTGTATGCTCGTCACTCACGTGACTCAACTCCATAAGACCTGTGAACTGACACTCTTGTTGTGGAGGACTGCCATGCATCAGACGTACTCGCATGCCCTTGATTTTCTTGACATCAAAATCTGTCCATTTGTAGATCCTGCAGGACTGGCTGACTTGGAGGCTGGTTTTAACAAAAGCAGCATTGAGTTCTGCTATGTAAAAGATGCCCTTTGCCTCCAGAGGAAACAGAACATGTTTGCCTCGCTCGTCTTCGCATTTCAAACATCGAACTAACTTTTTCTTGTGTGACTTGCGTTTATTTGTATAGGCAATGGTGTCTTCTAGAACACTCCGAGGGCGATATAATCCAAGTGGTAAAGTCGTCTTTTGAAACAGGTCTCCCTTAAAAAAAAACAACAACGATATATTGGTGTTACAGAATAGCAAATACATGTAAATGCATACAAGGATCTAAATAGCCTATTCTATATAAGTCTAAAATGGTATTAAAAATACTCAGTTACCTTAATAAATTGCTTTGCTTAACAATTAATTACAAATTATTTTCTACGCGCTGGACAAGTTTTAGTTACAATGACCATCACTTTCTTTACATAAATCTAGATTTATTTTAATGTAGCAGTTTTTTTGTACATCACTATAATATTTTACAAATTGTTTTCTCCTGGACTACAAACCATTACATACAGCTTGCTCTGGACGCTGAGCTGAGGGCCTACCATGAACACAGCTCCTTGTCCGTACTTTCTGTATTTTGGTCTTACACGCAATGGAAAGTATGAATCAAAAGATACAAATGATGCTGGATTGGTTATGATGCAAAGAATAACAGAAATTATTGAAAAATAGTTACTGGACTGGGTCTGGAACCTAAAAAGCAAAAGAAAAGGCAGGGAGACCAAAGCAAACAGTAGGGCAAGAGGCAAAGACGACAGGGTGGACATGGACCCAACTAGACGAAATCGGGTCCTAAGCTCCATTGAAAGTCAAAAGGATTAAATCAAGCTAAGTGTATAATGTGTAATAATGCCTTACAGAAAGTTATGGTTAGGATCTATGAGTTAATCTTGTTAAATCTTGTTAAATGTTTATTCTTTTTCTCTGTTGACTATGAACAACCATTTCACATCGTTTGTTGATATCTTCATTAACCAAATCTAGCCATTTCACCAATACTAATGTAATGAAAGGCTAGTACTTTGGATATATTTGTTTATACTTTATGGAGGAGTCAATTATCTTTTCAACATTTCAACATTGCATCAAAAGGAATCAAATCTTTTTGGTGGAAATGGGTTAAAAATAAAAAAACAAACAGGCAGAAAGCTGTAACCAAGATAAACAAGCAAATAGTGTGTCCATCAGAAGTCTGCCTACACCTTCCCCTCCCCCAATTGTTGTAACCAAGATAAACAAGCAAATAGTGTGTCCATCAGAAGTCTGCCTACACCTTCCCCTCCCCCAATTGTTGTAACCAAGATAAACAAGCAAATAGTGTGTCCATCAGAAGTCTGCCTACACCTTCCCCTCCCCCAATTGTTGTAACCAAGATAAACAAGCAAATAGTGTGTCCATCAGAAGTCTGCCTACACCTTTCCCCCCCCCCCCCAATTGTTGTAACCAAGATAAACAAGCAAATAGTGTGTCCATCAGAAGTCTGCCTACACCTTCCCCTCCCCCAATTGTTGTAACCAAGATAAACAAGCAAATAGTGTGTCCATCAGAAGTCTGCCTACACCTTCCCCCCCCCCAATTGTTGTAACCAAGATAAACAAGCGAATAGTGTGTCCATCAGAAGTCTGCCTACACCTCCCCCCCCCCATTGTTGTAACCAAGATAAACAAGCGAATAGTGTGTCCATCAGAAGTCTGCCTACACCTTTCCCCCCCCCCCCAATTGTTGTAACCAAGATAAACAAGCGAATAGTGTGTCCATCAGAAGTCTGCCTACACCTTCCCCCCCCCCCCCCTCTAATTGTTGTAACCAAGATAAACAAGCGAATAGTGTGTCCATCAGAAGTCTGCCTACACCCCCCCCCCATTGTTGTAACCAAGATAAACAAGCGAATAGTGTGTCCATCAGAAGTCTGCCTACACCTTTCCCCCCCCCCAATTGTTGTAACCAAGATAAACAAGCGAATAGTGTGTCCATCAGAAGTCTGCCTACACCTTCCCCCCCCCCTCTAATTGTTGTAACCAAGATAAACAAGCGAATAGTGTGTCCATCAGAAGTCTGCCTACACCTTCCCCTCCCTAATTGTTGTAACCAAGATAAACAAGCGAATAGTGTGTCCATCAGAAGTCTGCCTACACCTTCCCCTCCCTAATTGTTGTAACCAAGATAAACAAGCGAATAGTGTGTCCATCAGAAGTCTGCCTACACCTTCCCCTCCCTAATTGTTGTAACCAAGATAAACAAGCGAATAGTGTGTCCATCAGAAGTCTGCCTACACCTTCCCTCCCCCCCCCCCCAATTGTTGTAACCAAGATAAACAAGCGAATAGTGTGTCCATCAGAAGTCTGCCTACACCTTCCCCCCCCCCCCCAATTGTTGTAACCAAGATAAACAAGCGAATAGTGTGTCCATCAGAAGTCTGCCTACACATTCCCCTCCCTAATTGTTGTAACCAAGATAAACAAGCGAATAGTGTGTCCATCAGAAGTCTGCCTACACCTTCCCCCCCCCCCAATTGTTGTAACCAAGATAAACAAGCGAATAGTGTGTCCATCAGAAGTCTGCCTACACCTTCCCCCCCCCCCCCTAATTGTTGTAACCAAGATAAACAAGCGAATAGTGTGTCCATCAGAAGTCTGCCTACACCTTCCCCCCCCCCCTAATTGTTGTAACCAAGATAAACAAGCGAATAGTGTATCCATCAGAAGTCTGCCTACACCTCCCCCCCCCCCCCAAGATAAACAAATAACAATGACAGCAAGGCACTGCCATCCAGTCGTGACCTCTGTCGAAGGCGCCGATTCAAGTCCAGATTTAAAAGCTCTATGTTTACAGGTGTTTCTAGAGTAATGTGTTTGTTGTTGATACTATTTTGTTCTTGTTGTTGCTTGGTTGTTCCTTTGTGTGTGTGAAACAATACACCAATGCACCTTCAGAAACTAGGATCTTTACAAGACTAAACAATACATAGATCTAGTATCAAATGTTAAAAATAGAAGTGTACGCATTCCAAACAATCACCTCTAGTTGTTGAATGCTCAAGAAACCATCACATTCCTTGCTGCTTAAAAATGACTTGGGCATCACTCGAGTTACGTCCGCGATGGTCAGTAAATGATGATCCTTGGTGTCTAGGTCTTTAAAGAAACCTGTAACCACGTAGCCCGGAGGGAAAAAAAACAACAACAATGTCATGATGACCAGTTACAAAAATGTAAATATGAACAAAATATTTTGAGATAAAGCTTTATTTATAAATTCTTCAAATTACTTTACATTTTCAAATGATTAAATGTGAAAAAATGTGCGCTACTTTAAGAAAGAAATTACCAGCGTATATGTCTGCAAAGGTGATGTCTGGTCCAACTGGACTGTAGACGGTCTTGTTTAAATCATGTGATGCGGGTCTGGAGGTTATGCTTCTAGCGTGAAGCTTGATTCCTCTGACTTCCTTGTAAAGCAACAACGGCTGCTGGAGGTCAATAGGAGCTTCGTTTTCTTTGACAGTGTTGTCATTGCAAAGCTACATTGGAGCATTGAAAAGGATTGTTCTTAGTTATGTTTTTAAGTCAGCGTAGCTTGTTCAACCTCACCAGTACTTTCATAAACAAACATACTATATTGCTTTTCTTTTCCCGGGATTATATGCTTAAACTATGAGCGCATAGATAGATAGGTGGAGAATTGTTGAAATCCACGAAATTTTAATGGATAAATCTTATAAAATTACGAAAGTACCTTCAGAATGAACATTATCTGTATATAAGGCTTGTCTTCGAGTCCGAAGATTAGTTAGGAGTGCAGTATTTCCCGTGGCTGCGCAGCCCCAGCTGTGACCTACATATTTTGCCACATCCACGACAAGCATAACCATTGTCCGCAGGTGGTCGATTTAGATTTTCTTTTCGCCGTCTGCGTTTGTCCTCGGCAGCGGATTTTCTTTTGATATCAAATGTGTATCCCGCGGCCTTCGTGAGTGACCTCCAGCTGTCTCGTTCTGAGGCCGCATGCAACCAGGTGCACTCTTTTCTTAGATACAATAAATAATTGTTTCAAGTTACTATTTGATTCGACAATGGGTGTAGGAGAAATAACGTGTTCAAACTTTTTACCAAACACAAAGTGAATTAATTTATTAAGCATTGTAAAAATATGCCTAATAGACGCCTGTTAGAAATAGTTTGCATCGATCATTACGGTATCATCAGGTATCTCATCATCTTTAATAGCTAACAATGGTTCATTACGGTATCATCAGGTATCTTATAATCATCAGGTATCTTATAATCTTTAATAGCTAACAATGGTTCGTGTGCTTGACACATAATTTTTTTTATAGGATGTCTGTGTATACAATAAATAGTTCATTACCAAACCTACCCATGTCTTGTATGCGACAAGCTTTTCTAAGCGAAGCTTGAACTCCATATTATAGCCATCTTCGAGTTCATAGGAGCATTGGGTTTATCATCGACCACGAATGTCAAGCTATATTAAGTAGAGAATTGACTATTTCTAATGTGTTTTAATATATTAGGACTGGCGTCTATTCAGAAAAAAAAGTCAAAATGTGCACACAAAAAAGACAAAACTCTTGTTATGTTTTGTTATTTCTTGTTATTTCATCTTTAGCAGCGGATCCAAGAAAAAAAAATATGGCATTTAAAAAACCTAGGCCCAATATGTTTATGCTGCTAAGAATACTGGTCCATATATAAAGCTTGGAAGCTGTTGGGTTAGCCTTAGACCGAATTTATTGGACTTTTTACAAAAAAAAAAAAAAAGAGGACAAACGATACATTGTGTAATTATTTTTTTTTTTTGAATAGCTTTTATATAGCGCAACTTTAATGCCTATAGAATGCTCAGAGTTCACACATATCCCCCCCTCATAGATAGCCAAGCCACCTTGATAGGTAGACAAGCCACCTTGATAGGTAGACAAGCCACCTTGATAGGTAGACAAGCGGTTTAGACCTCTCGGCCACACATATCCCACATTTTTCAATCAATTATTTTATGTTACAGATAAAAACCAAACAAAGTCGAAATGCCTTGGTATTTACCTTTACCACTAGAGGGAGCTGGTGGTCTCTCAAAATTTCACTAAGACTCTGAGATCTATGACACCAATCGTAGATTAGTTCCGAGTCATTGAAGGACGCTCTGTATAAATCTATTCCAGGTGACACAGTAGATGGTATCTCTGAGCTGTTCTTCGAAGCTGCTAAGATGTTATAGTTATGTCCTGACATTTCTAAAGTATTAAAACAATGAATAACTTAAGCCAAAGACAAACTAGGTCACACTATTCTCACTATTCTAGATCATAATGTAAACATATTATACCAATAAAAAGACATTAATTCTTTTTGTGACACAATTATGAATGATACATGAATCTATTTCTTACCTGTAGCCAAAGGCCTCTAGTTTGTCAAGTTTTAAAACTCTTGACAATGTGGATCACAAATCTAAATGTATAGTAACCCCATCAAGTGGTTAAACCTAGCAAAGAGTTGTCTAACCTGCTCTATCGTACCTTTCAGCATAAATTAGCCCACACTATATATAAATATATAGTACCTATAGTAATTTAGAATTAGTAAACACTTTATTATTTGACATCCCAGATCTCAAGTAAGTTAAAGTGTAAATGTATCTATTAGTGCAGTCCTTAAGACTTATACAAAGTAAATCGACATAAGCCGTTCCACTTCAATGAATGGAGAAATTCAGATGTGCTTCGGTGTGTATAAACAACCACCAAACAAGGCGCCCTTTGTTGAGAACACTCAAAGCGTGAATATAATTAGACATTGGATTGTGGAAGTTTGGGATTACTCTGCAGGTCATGAGTTACAGGATACAACTGCTACATGCTATATGTTCAACACACGATTTCTCATTATTAAATTGAGGCTGAAAATGCAGGTGTAATGATTTGATCTTTATAAATACTTAAGGTTAAACTAATGAAAATAAGAGTGCGTTTTGAGGTCATCTATATTAAAACATTTCACTTGAAAGAAACTGTGGCAACTTATAGCTTAACGTCAGAAAATGAAAGGGAAAGATTTTAAAATAAAATTATAGAAATTTCTTTTAATAAACCCTAATGCTTTGTTTGATTTTTTTGATAGTTTCATCAAAACGTCCTATATTCTGTACACCAGAACATCCCAAAAGCTATTTATAGTTATCCACCATAGATGATAATTAACCAACTCAATTAAAATAGTCATGTAAAAAAAAAAAGGGCAAAGAAATGTTTTTTTTTTTTCTTGTTGTTTTTTTTTCTCAATCGATCAAAATTTCATGCATGAACAGTTCAAACTATAACATGAAAATTATTATAAAATGGACAGCAAGGTTTAGTATAATCATAAAATGGTCAGCAAGGTTTAGTATAATCATAAAATGGACAGCAAGGTTTAGTATAATCATAAAATGGTCAGCAACGTTTAGTATAATCATAAAATGGACAGCAAGGTTTAGTATAATCATAAAATGGACAGCAAGGTTTAGTATAATCATAAAATGGACAGCAAGGTTTAGTATAATCATAAAATGGTCAGCAACGTTTAGTATAATCATAAAATGGACAGCAAGGTTTAGTATAATCATAAAATGGGCTGCAAGGTTTAGTATAGGCCTAATCATAAAATGGACAGCAAGGTTTGGTATAATCATAAAATGGACAGCAAGGTTTGGTATAATCAGGTAGGCCTAAATGCTTTTTTAAAAATCTAGGTCCAGAATATCTGTTGATTGATTATGAACACAAATTTTTATTTCTGTACATTGTCAAGAGTAAGTGTGATGACTAGTTAGCTCTATGATAAGCTTCTTCTTTCTTCTTCTTCGTTCTCATTGTTATGTTGGAGCGTTCAGATGACTAGACCAATATATGAGATGAACTGCGCAGTAGTTTCCAAATCAGGGAGCTCTCCATATAGTTTTCTTTCTATTGGTGTGTTTTGGGGCTAGGGCCTCTTATGGTAAAGAGAGCAGTTTTGGAGGACATGGTCAGCATTCTCTGGTGACACGCCACATGGGCAAATTTCACTGGTTCCAATTTTTAGCTTCCGGTACATATTTTGTCTTATTTTGTTGTGTCCGGTCCTGAGTCGAAAGATTAAACGATGATCTTGTCGGGATGAGAGCTTGTCCATTTCTCATTTATTTTATCTACTATTAGTTTCTTCATTTCTTCTGGATAGAGGAGAGCTCAATGTTCAATTGTGAGTTTGTTCTCCCACTATTGGCGAGTGTGTCAGCCTTCTCATTTCCTTCAAGTTCTATAGGATAAGCTTGAAAGGCAATGTGAATGTGTCGACACAAACTTGGTATTTAAATAAAAGGTTGTGTGATATCCCGGCATTCTCTTTTACCACTTTACAAAGCAGTTGACACTGTGAGTCGCAATGGCTTGTTGAAGATTTTAACCCGGCTTGGATGCCATCCTCCTTATCGCTATTCTGAAGCAACATCAATGAGGTTCAAAATTGTCAAATCTGATACAATGGCGACCTATCAGCTCATTTCTCTATAGAGAATGATGTGAAGCAGGGATGAGCTTGCAGAATTCTTTGCAGAAATGCTTAATAAAATGAGGAGACGCCTGCATGAGGGCATCAAGTTCCGCACCGATAGCAGCATATAATAAACATGCGGCGCTTGTTCTCACGTACTAAACTCAAAGAGAATCGTTACTGAGCTGCTTTATGCAGATGATTTGCGCCCTTCTTGAACACAGCAGGAGCTTCAATCTTCCTTCAATTACCTCGCTGAGGCTGCTGCCTCGTTTTTATTTAAGAAGAAAAAAAAAAGCCCATGTTGAAGAACAGGCGCAGAAGACAAAAAAAAAAAAAAAAAATGAATCCCGTCGGATAACATCAGATCATGATCAGATGTGCCAAAATATGAAGATCGAAATTGGGCTAGCGACGTCATTTGAAACATGCTATTGCCGTGATTGCCGATAAACGAGACAATATAATTATCACTACGATGATCTTGATTATATCATGGAACTATAACAAAGATTCTCTTTTGATTGTCAATAACAAGATTGTAGGAGTTTGATTTCTTAGATTAATAAATAACATGTATCGATCTATTTGTAGAATCGAGATCTAGGCCTTGATCTTTAAGGCGCAGTCTTCGATCGAGACTCCATTCTAAAGTATTTTCACGACTCTCGGCAGCTCTTCCTTTTTTGAAGTCATTATTTTACAAGGTAAACAATCATGGCGGAAGAAGGCGGACCTGACTCTCAAAACAATCTAAATCTTACCGATGATAAAGTTAAAGTCTTATCCTTTGATATTGACGAGGTATTGTTATGTCAAGCGTTTCATCACACGCAGTTTGAATCTAACTGCAGAACTTAGGCAGACCTACTTGACCTAGGCCAGGGTCTATATATGATGGGGTGCTGACTGCTGTCTTAGTCAACTTTAAACTTAGTCATTAGTCATTAGTCTAATAATCTAATTAGTAATTATTGATTAATTTATAATTAGTGCATGTCATGGAATCCATGATAACTGGAATTCACTTTTTCAGTTTTGAAAAGAGCTATATTAGACTCTATATTTTATATCTAGATCTATATTCAGGCTGTGGAGGAGCTCCTTGCATTTCATTTCTTCTCCTTTGAATTACTTTAAATGCAAAGCGTCTTTCTTGGATTCTTGGGCAATTTTGCATGCACTGCTACTAAGTTCCCTTTAATGCCTTTATGATCTAAAGGCGCTGTTTATGATACAAGATGGGATCTCTGTGAAAAAAGCAGCCCTCTTTTTAATTGTTGTTAAAATAGAGGTAGCCTGCAGTTGTACAGGTACAGCATTACGTCCATGGCTGTGCTGGCCTAGAGTTGATTTAGAACAAGGTCGTTGTTTACAGCATCTATGTGTAGATGAGCTCCACATTTATTTTTAAGTTCACAGTGCCAGAACTTCTTAGAGTGGTCAGCACTAAGTCTAAACCTATCAAAAATATAGAGATATCCTTCATGCAAAATTTTGTCTTTTCCTCGCTTCGACTGGACGTTTTCCATAGTTTATTTAGACTACCACCAAGTTTTCAGTTAAAAAATATAATAGAATGAAATGGCGAAAGTTTTGCCAGTCTGTCAGCGTGCTGGACAAATGATTAGCAAATGTTCCAAACTACGCTAAATTATAAACATGTAGGTGTGAAGAGACTGAAAAAGAGGGTAGACCCTAGGCCACTCTTGAATTAAAGATTTAGGATTATAAATTCGCACCTAGGGATGTCAAGAAGAGTGCTAGAAACAGATTACCCATGAGAGAGGGAAGGGTGGAGTGAAGAGTATGTGCAAGGAGTGAAATGTGCCCAGAAGAGAGGGGGTGGGATAGGTGTCACAGGTAATGACCAGTCCGAAGATTATCGCCAGACTGGCGGACACATGACGCCAATGACCAGTGCTCTGTGCTGGTCTTGTCTTCATTTGTTTGACTTTACCTGCTTCCAGGGGAGATGTGTCACCCAAATCAACCCTACCCAATTTCTCAAAATATATCTGTTAAAAGTATCTTAGATTGCTTGGATATTAAACTAATGTCAATTTTTTTTTTTCATGTCTTTTGGAAAGAAATTGAAGAATGTCATCCAGTGCACTTAGCAGAACTCAACTATAATTAAAGGGGAGGGGGAAGCATGTCATTACATTCAGGAATCTGACTTATTATATATTCATAAAATAAGCAAAACCTTTATTAAAAAAAAAATTCTCTGGATGGTGTTAGATTTCATACTATACATACTAGAGTGAAATAAACATTGTTATAAAAGCTACATGGTTATTAAATCATCGTCAAATTATATCTTGCACCAAAACGTCTCACATCAAAACAGCTGCGCCTAAATGGTTGCGCCAAAACAGTAGTCATGTACCGTGAAACAAGATCTACTAAGTATTAGAATAGACCTAAAGAAACCATTGTGTCCTTTCTAGTAGAAGTCTTAATATTTGTTTTCTTCTTGTCACTTCTCTCAACATTTCATGTGAACTAAATCTATTTAGAATCAATCCATTGTTCCACTACCATACTCTTAAATGCCTAATCTCATCTCTTTTAAAAACCCAAATGTTGTTATGACTTGAATTTTAACTAGATTTATTGTGTCCTGAACTGGTTAGTTTGTATTTTTAGGATGACTAGATGTAAAAGAGTGAACAATTTCTTCTGATATAGTATGAAAGGGTGAAACTTATATAAATATTAGCAATTAAAGTAAAAGCTGAGTATTTATATTTTGTATTGAAAGAAAATGCATAAATAGATATATATTATTTTTGTATTACTGGAAAGTAGCAGTAAATTTATATTATTTTATGCCATGAAGCCATAAGTACAATCATGCTTGCAGGTTTTTTTGGAGTTGACAACCACCCCTTGCTGGCAAAATGGGGCTTTGTTGCTTGCATGATTACATGATCTACTAGATCTACAGAATATAAGTTTATATAGATCTAGTCTATCTAGATGATATCAAATCATCAATAGTCAGGAAACTTGTAATCCAAAAAAGTCAATTTTAAAATTGACATTTATTCAAACTTAACGCTATAAGCTAGAAATTAGGATTAAAAGTACAATCTCGATCTCACCTTTGCTAAATATGTCTTAGTTTAACTTACTGTAAATTAAATAATGTATCATACCTGTATAAAAAAAGAAAATATATTTAAATTTTAAAATATATAACAAATTAGTGTACTCAGAAAGATGCACAGATAAAGACTCATTTTCTAACTTATTCAGTATATGCTAGGACTAATTCTTACAAGGGCTGATTCTTCCTTAGATCTAAATCTATATCTATATTTTTTTATAAATCTAGTGCCATTGCATTTTGCCTATTTGACATTATTGCATGGAATGGGTTGCCTGAATCAGTCATGAAAGCCAAAGAATTAACATAGATTAGATATTTCATTTACTATTGCCTAGATTATAATCATTCTAAATAAATTTTAATATAATTTAAAGCTGTGATTTTTGCCTTGGTCTTAGTTCTAGTTGTTACTTCATATTAAACAATTATGAATTAAATTTATCAATTAATCAAATTAATTTGATCTAGCTATTTCTAAATCTTAGGACTTAGCATGAGAAAAACAAATTATGATGTTGTAGGGTTAAAGCAACTTAAGTTTAAAAAAAAACAACAACAAATATCTCTTTAGAAAAATAATACATTTAGATTTATACATAGAACTCTATATATACACTAACTTATCTAAATTTCAAACTAATAAAAAATGAACTCTTTGCTTGGTTTTTATGTGGATTTAATACACTTTGATGTTCAAAGCTGGGTTCATATAGAAATGCTTATAATCTTTAGTGCAATAGTTTTAGAGCTACTTGTAATATAGGTGGCAATAAAATGCATATTAGATGCATTGATTGGCTTTCAGTAGAATTTAAAAAAGGTAAATCTCTACATTGTGGGTTCCACCAGCAGAGCTAAAAGAAAGTGATTTGAAAAGGTGGTACTAAGATTTTTTGATTTTTTGGACAGTCTGGTCAATATGTTAATAATTGGAAAACAAAAAGGGAAAACAACTTTCAACATTTAAATATTGTTGTTTTCTATCCTGTTAATATTCAATGAATATTTATGGCACAATTTGCTTGTGTGTTATTTCCTAATCATTCACTGTTTAATGTCTAGTTTTGAGTTCTTGGCACAACTTTTCCTTTTAAGCAGTGCTGTGTGCTCATCAGTTCATTAGTACCTTGCTTTGTTTTATGGATTTGTTAAACTAATGTTCAAAATAATATTCTTAGTATTCTTACTAATCCTTTTTTTTTGTTGTAATGCAGCTTGATGATTCTGAATTTGATATTCCCAAAGTTGATAATGTGCCCACTTTGGAAAGCATTCTAAATGAAGTTAGTATTTTTTTCTAATTCACTAATTGTCTTATCTTGTTGCTGCATCATTTAAAAGAATATTTGATATTGTTTTTTTTTTTTCTGCTTTTTTTTAAACGTAACATTTCAATATAATACATGGTGTTGTTTTTGTTTTTTTTATATTAAGACAATGTTTTTTTAGGCTGATGATGATGCATCCATTCTGGGAGACGAAGAGGCTCCTTCAGCAAGCGTTCCCCAGACAGGCTTGCATCTCCTTAACACTGGGGAGTCTGTTGAAACATCGTCATTGTCTAGCCAGGACAGCCATGATTCTAGACGCAAAGATAGGCAAGTGACTTTTGTTCTCCTTTCAGACAAATGTGTTTAAATAGTACTCACAACATGCATAATTTTATTTTGAAACAGATTATATTGTAGTCATTTAGTTGTAATTACTATTGAAGTTGATTGAACATTTTTTAAATATTTATTGAAGAACAAAGAAACAGATGCCCACAGTCCATGGCTCAGTGTTAAAGCCAAGTAAACTGAAGAGTGTTTCTGCTCAGCTACTTTCTGCTGCTGTAAGTTTTACTTCCTTTTTTTTTTTATTGGTATCTTTTTTTTAAAGTTTTATTCTGATATTAATTTTTTATTTGTTTTTTTTTAAAGAGTAATTATATTTTTTTTTTCCATTTTTTTAAAGGATAGAGTAGATGCTGGCATGCCAACTGCTTTGGTAAGTTTTTTATTGGGATTAAACAATTCTTATATAAAGAATAGAACAATTTGAGCTTATAAAAAAGAAAAAGATATTCAGAGTCTAAAAAAAAATTAAGCTATTGTTCCTTTATCTCTTTGTGATCAGTATTCAGTCCATCAGGATATACTAACCTTGATAAAACACTTTGGTACATCAATAGATTGAACAGAGAAACAAATGAATTCTTTGTATGTACATCTTTTTCAGGTTGTTTCTTCACTAATAGCTATTGGTACATCCCATGGACTAGTTCTAGTGTTTGGTGAGATGTGTTTTACTATCAAAGAGAAAAGAGGAGATGTTTAGCTTGCTATCAGTTTATTTCTCAACACCTTTTTTTAAGGTTACATTTTTAAACTGATCGGTTTATGTTTTGTCTTTAGACCCTAAACAGGTTCTGAAATGGTGTCTAGGAAGCACTGCTGTAGGTGCTCAGTATGGTTCTGTTTCAGCTCTTAGTTTTAATAGAGACTGCACTCGTCTGCTTTGTGGGTTTGCCAGAGGACAGGTACATTTTTTTTACACATTTTAAAAAATATATTTCTATAAAATTTAGTAAATTAAAGTGTTTTTTTTTTTTAATGTCTTTAAAAACAACAAGTAATTTTAATTTTCCTCTGACTTTTATTGGGTAGAGTAAATTTGTTTTGTGTAATGCACACAGCACCATAGTACAAAAATATGAACAGAATAATTATACTGCTTCAGTTCTCCAGATTATAACGTATGTTGAGGAAACGTAGCTATTATATTTAATTATGTTAGAACATACTCTGAACCGAGCCCCAAATGGTTCTTTATATAATGAAAGTTTGTTTACTGCCATTAAAGGCATGTAAACATGCATATTTTCCACCAGACAGTACTTTAATAAGTTCAATTAAGTTGGGTGACTTAATTCCTTTTATAGAAATCGGACATAAATAAAATGTATATTTTTTCAGGTAAATGTTTTGTCTTAAGATATTGTTTATAATATAGATGTGTTCATTGAAGTCTTCAAACTATAAATTATATAATAGATTGTGTATAGTATAGATTTGTATGTGCTCTCAATGAAACTCAGTATTCATTACTTGATCTACTTTGTAAATCTCATCTCTGCCAGATAACAATGTGGGACCTGACGACTGGTAAACTGCTAAGAACAATATTAGATGCTCATCCTCCTGGAACTGCTATATTACATATCAAAGTGAGGACTAAGAGTTTGTTTACATTGGACATTTAACTCTCTTTTGTTTCATTTTTAAAAATTAGAGAAATATACTTAAACAGACTTACAATATTTTAACAGTTAATATAGAATATATAAAACATAGCATTCTGAAAAAAATATTACTAGATCTAAAGGAAATATGAAATTAAAGTGAAAAAATCAATAAAATTTCTTATGAAATGATTATGAAAATGTTTTCTCTTCTGCTTTAGTGCTTTCTTAGAATGATAATGCAGCATCTGTTGTTAGTATTATAACAGAAGAAAGTTTTGAAATGTGAAGATGATATTTTTACTTTTAAAATCATGAACAGATTTGATTGTTTCAATCTTCTCTCAAACAAAAAAAACAGTTTACAGACAGCTTTGTACTGGCAGTATGTAGTGACAGTGGGGGCTCTGTCTTTGAACTAGAATTCAAGTAAGTGGCATGACTACAATAAAACAAGAGTTAGAAGCTTACAAAGTAAACACAGTTATGTTTTTATATGTGTATCCTTAGCATTTTTTTTTACTGTTAACCATGTAGTGAAACTGTCAGTTTCATGATTGTTTCAGGCGTCTTATTGGCGTTCGTACCTGTGAATCCCAGTGCTTGTTTTCTGGCAGGTAAAGTTTTCTTCAAGCTATAAGTATTTAGCTGTTGAGGAATAAATTTATTTTGAGACCAATTTCATTATTTTGATATTCCATTTAGCCGCGGTGAAGTGTGCACCATAGAACCACTTCATATGAATTACACCATCAAAGATCATCCTATGCAAGATGTCATACTTTTAGCCATGGCTTCTTTCTCAAAGGTATGGAACATAATAGCTATCTCTCTAAATTTTATTGTTTCTAGAACATACAAAAGTATCTTTGTTTGGACTTATTAGTTTTTTTTTGTTAATTTACTGACATCAAATTACTTGAATTAAACTTTACCTTGAATGAGATCCAGACATTTTGGAATTACAAATACATGAAGTTTTTTCTGCTCTGGTCTTTGTATTAGACCCATCTACCCATGCTACTTTTATGGATTCTGAAGGTGTTTCTAAAATATTGAAGTACATTTTGGTCATACAACTTGGGCTGGGAAAGAAGAGCAAAGTTCAGCTCAATGAGTTCTTGTCTGGTTCTTTTTATGGCTCCTCCATGAATCTATCTGTAATGGAAAAATACAAGACATTGGAGAACCTATGAACCCACCTGTAAATTTTTTGTTTATTCCCAATTCCTGGGGTTTTCTATGTGGAAGTAGTATTCTAATAACTTATTTCAATTTTGAATAGTTTGATGTATACTCAAAAAGTGGTAGAAATTAACATACTCAAAAAGTGGTAGAGGAAATTGTATCTGAAAAAAAAAAAAGCTACAGCTACAGAAAATGTTTTTAGGATTAATGTATTAAAAGTTTTTTGTTTTGTTTAATCAGGTTTTATTGGTAATTCTTAGACCCCATCTCAAAGTTATGTTCACACATCCATTGAAGGTAAGAAGTTTGTTGTACTTTTAAATATTGATTGCTTTATGTGGATTTGTAATCTTGTTCATTCAATTGCTTTCATTTTCTATTAATCTTTTGTATTTTATACTTAACTAGCCTGGCATTACCCGCGGCCTAAGTTTGTGTTAACTAATGTTGTGGATTGGATTTAGACGTATGTTAAACTTAGCTAATGATCCTTTCAATTTTTTTTTCTCTTTTGCTACGAAAATAAAATTAGTTTTGCGAAAATGGGTTACCCGAAGCCGATACATTCATATCTATTAAAAACGAAAAGAGCGATAGCTTTGTTAAATGAATGGGATTATAAAGTAAACAATTAAACGAAATAATTTTTAGTATGCGATTCATGAATGAATATAGATCTAGGCCTATCTCAACTCGGCTTCGCAGCTTTTGTAAACGAATGTAGTCTCTTAAAAATAATGCTTTAGAAAACCAAATTTGAATGTTTATTTGATCAAAATATGAAATGAAAGGACTATAATTAGCATGTTCATGTGTTAAAGTATAAAACTATCTGTGCGATGAAAAGTTTTATCATCTTGAATTGAATTAGAGTTTTAGATCTAGGGATGGGATTTTAAAGTAAACAATTAAACAAATTAATTTTTAGTACGCGATTCATTACGGTATTGCCTAATGAAAGAATGTTCGTCTGGAAATCTATAGTTACATAGCCTATATAAGGAGCTAATTAATGCAAAAAATGCTTTTGAAACACAAAACTGAAGGTTAATTTTATTATATAATGAAATCAAAGGATCTTCTTTTGTATTTTCATGTGTCAAAGTAAAAAACTATTTGCGCAAAGTGTATTTCTTAAAATTAGATCTAGGTCTAAATCCTTTCGATCTTTTCTCATGTCAACATTGTAGACATGGCCTATATTCATAAAATACTATAGCTTTAATAGAGTCGGACAACTTTATTTTTTTTTTAGGGTCTTAAGTTTGTTTTAGGGCTACGATACATACACTAAGGTCTAAGTTGGTACCCAAGAAACATTCCTGCCAAGTTTTATCAAGATTGGTCAAGCGGTTTTGATGTCTATAAGTAACATACATACACCTCACATTCTACTTTATAGTATAGACTAGACATATGTTACCTGCGACCCGCGGGTCTTTATTTGAGCATTACTGTCGATATAGTCACAATTAAACGAAATAATAATGTAATAAGTAAAGCGAATGTGTCAATGTAAAAATAGTGTGAATGAAGCTATCAAATCAAAATAGCTAATAGGCTTAAATCCATTTTTTTTTTCAAATTAAAACATTTGCTTGTAGGCCTACATATATTTGATTAAAATTTGAGATGAATAGACTAAATTTTGTATGCTCATGTGTATAAAGTATAAAGTAGATCTTGAGGTAGACATAGATCTAAATCTACACTAATCTAGAGTTAAAAATTGGCTTTAATAGACTATTGAGTTCATTCTGTGCTGCACATGCGTGAGCTTTTTTTCCTGAATGAATATAGACCTATCTCAACACGGCTACGCAGCTTTAGCGAATAGCGAACGAATATATTAAAAATGCTTTAGAAAAACTAATTTGAATGTTAATTTGATTAAAATATGAAATGAATGGACAATAATTAGTATGTTTATGTGTTAAAGCATAAAACTATCTTTGCGAAAAGAAGTTTTATCATCTTAGAGTTCAATAAAAGTTTTAGACCTAGGCCTAGGAATAGACTCAGTAGAGAGATGTGTTAATGTGTAACCATTTGGTAATGTCTAATGAAAGAATGTTCGCCAGGAAATCTGTAGTCACAGATATCAGGAACTAATTTATGTAAAAAATGCTTTTGGATAATCTAGTGGATTGGATTTAGATGTATGTTAAACGTAGCTAATGATCCTTTCACGTTATTTCTCTTTCGCTACGAAAATAAAATTAGTTTTGCGAAAATGGGTTTACCCAAAGTCGATACATTCTGTGATGTTGCTTGTTCAGGCTGTCTTGAGGTCAACTATGGATGACTGTTGGATTTCAACCAATTACTCTGCAAGCGTTTGGGTGTAATTGTTCGGGTGTATTCCGTGTAGTTGATCAACAATCCAGACAAAAACAATGAACATCGGTTTTAACTAGTGAAGAGATGTAGTCAACACTGATTAACAACTTCACATATATTTATTCTAATAAAAGGCCACAGTAGAAGTCTCTGTCACTAAACATGTCGTTACCCTGGAGTATTCTATCGCTAACTGATTTTCCGGTCTCTAACACAACATATTACAAACGTCACTAGTCCCGTTCAATATGCGTCTTCTATGGTGCGTCGCTAAATAACTAAACTATAAATAAGGTGTCTAACAGATTACTGTGATGTTGCTTGTTCAGGCTGTCTTGAGGTCAACTATGGATGACTGTTGGATTTCAACCAATTACTCTGCAAGCGTTTGGGTGTAATTGTTCGGGTGTATTCCGTGTAGTTGATCAACAATCCAGACAAAAACAATGAATATCGGTTTTAACTAGTGAAGAGATGTAGTCAACACTGATTAACAACTTCACATATATTTATTCTAATAAAAGGCCACAGTAGAAGTCTCTGTCACTAAACACGTCGTTACCCTGGAGTATTCTATCGCTAACTGATTTTCCGGTCTCTAACCCAACATATCCCAAACGTCACTAGTCCCGTTCAATATGCGTCTTCTATGGTGCGTCGCTAAATAACTAAACTATAAATAAGGTGTCTAACAATTCTTATCTATTAAAAACGAAAAGAGCGATAGCTTTGTTAAATTAATGGGATTATAAAAGTGAACAATTAAACGAAATAATTTTTAATACGCGATTCATGAATGAATATAGATCTAGGCCTATCTCAACTCGGCTTCGCAGCTTTCATAAATGAATGTAGCTTTAAAAAACAAATTTGAATGTTTATTTGATCAAAATATGAAATGAATGGACTATAATTAGTATGTTCATGTGTTAAAGTATAAAACTATCTGTGCGAAGAGAAGTTTTATCATCTTAGAGTTGAATTAGAGTTTTAGATCTAGGGATGGGATTATAAAGCAAACAATTAAACGAATTAATTTTTAGTACGCGATTCATTACGGTATTTTCTAATGAAAGAATGTACGAAAGGAAACCTATAGTCACAGATATCAGGAACGAATTTATGTAAAAAATGCTTTTGAAACACAAAATTTTATTATATAATGAAATCAATGGATCTTCTTTTGTATTTTTATGTGTCAAAGTAAAAAACTATGTGCGCAATGTGTATTTCTTAAAATTAGATCTAGGTCTAAATCCTTTCGATCTTTTCTCATGTCAACATTGTTAACCATGGCCTAGATCCATAAAATACTATAGCTGTAATAGAGTCGGACAACTTTATTTTTTTTTAGGGTCTTAAGTTTGTTTTAGGGCTTAAATACTTACACTACGGTCTAAGTTAGTACCCAAGGAACATTCCTGCCTAGTTTTATTAAGATTGATGTCTATAAGTAACATACATCATTCATACATACATACATACACCTCACATTCTACTTTATAATTTAGATAGTATACAAAATCTGTTTTGAATTCAATCAAATTGTACAGTTTTATTCTTCAGTTTGCTGTCCGATAATTCTCATAATTAAATTTCAATGACAGGGTGACCCATCTACACTTCCATTACTAGCATGGCAGTTTGTCATCATCCAAGTGTCAGAAAAGGATAGAGTTATTGACCCTGTCCTTTCATTTGCTAGAGACAAAACAATTTATTTCTTTCAGGTCAGTCTGTATTTGAATAGTTTGTCAGTTGGACAGCTGTTATTTTTTTTTTTGTATAAAGATCAACCAGTAATTGTAAAATCTGACAGTCAAAACATGTATCAGTTGAAATTTGCAGGTGATGTGTCATGGCCCACAAGATATAAGAACTGTTGGACTGCAGAAGCTTGAGAGAAACTATCAGCTACTGAGTATAACCGTGAGTATTGAAGATTTTGATAGTCATTTGATAAGTGAACCTGATTTATAATAAATTATTGCTTATACCTTCAGGCTTATTTATTGTTATTAATTTACAATTATTTGTGTTCTAGATCTAAACCTGTTTAAGTTTACTTTAAAAAGTAGTTCATCAATAGTTTCTAGAAAATATCTTCAGTCCAGTTCATAATATTGTTGCACTCTTTTATTTCCTAGTGGATGAATGCCAGAACACTTGTTTGTTTGGACAGGTCAGAAAAAATTCATGTGATAGATGTTAGATCTGAGGAGGAGTTGGAGGTAAGGCTATAAAGCTAGGAGTTTGATAGAATGTCTGGGAGGTAAAGCTATAAAGCTAGGAGTTTGATAAAATGTCTGGGAGGTAAGACTATAAAGCTAGGAGTTTGATAAAATGTCTGGGAGGTAAGGCTATAAAGCTAGGAATTTGATAAAATGTCTGGGAGGTAAAACTATAAAGCTAGGAGTTTGATAAAATGTCTGGCAGGTAAAACTATAAAGCTAGGAGTTTGATAAAATGTCTGGGAGGTAAAGCTATAAAGCTAGGAGTTTGATAAAATGTCTGGGAGGTAAAGCTATAAAGCTAGGAGTTTGATAAAATGTCTGATTGAACCATGGGATGATTTGGATAAAAAAAGTAACCTTTTTCTCTCTGTAGACCAATATTACAGTGATTTATTATTAAAATAATGTTTTTGCTACAAAGCTTATATCAACTCTGTCTGTCTGTATGGTCAAAAGTTTGTAAACGCTATTTCTCCTTCACCCAATCTTGGATCAAGCTGAAACTTTTGCACCATTATTTATTTGACCTGACAACACAAGAATCAATAAAAAAAAAACAACCAATTAGTTAATTAACTATTGGTAATTGATTATTTTGTTTGGTATCTTGAACAAGGAAAGAAATCATACTTGACAGATGTGGTGGTATAACTTGAATTAGTCCTCCTGAGGAGGCTTGAGTCCTGAGTAAACATTCACCAATTTGATACCTTCTTCTTCCCTCACCCTTACACTATTGGTCCAGAAAAGAGATAGGGTCATAGCGCATTGAGAAAGCTTAACAAAAACATTTGGTAAAAAAATTTCTAATCACACAGATTTATTTCTAGGTCAATTATACATATGATTACATGACTGATCCTAACTAATTGATACAATTACACTTAATATAAGCTTTGTTTTTTTTTTTTGTTTTTTTTTTAAGTGTTTTAAAAAAATGTTTTTCTTGTTATGCATTTTTAATGTTTTCTAGATTATAGATATTTCATCCATTCAAATGGTTTATGGAACAAGTTATTTTAAGTCACTGGCCACAGGAGGCAATGTTAGCCAAGCCTTGGTAATGTATTATTTAAAATTTTTAAACTAAAAATATTAAAACATGGTCAAACTTTTTCTAATCAAATTAATTGAATCTACCATTCAATGCACATTTTGAAGACTGGCTTAATACACTGTAAATATTACCATTACCAAATTACCTTTTAGTGGCTAGAGTTGCATATCTGTTTATAAACAAGCAAAAAAGTGCTCAGCACCACTAATCTGTTTGATTCTGATTCTAAAAAGATAAAAAACTTGATTTGGATGAGTCAGGATTTTCTCCTCCAATATAATTTAATGGGAACATGTGGAACAAAGTTTCAAAAACTAGAACTGTTTAAAATACTAGTAACTTAAATTCTATTCTAGTTAGCTTCTCATATAAAAAAAAGCCAAATCACAACATCACAATCATAGTGGTCTAATAGATTTCTACAAGTCCTATGGAAAACCTTTTAGTTCCATTAAGTTTGAATATTGAATTGTGCAGTAGCAAAAAACATCACAAAATGTTGTAACACTGTTTAAAATTGTTTTCTAAAGGCTTTTGCTGGAGACCAGGCTTGTTATCAGTCAGTGGTCAGTCATAGTGGTCAACTGTTTTTATTGGGAACTAAATCAGTACATATGTTTTCTATTCGTACTTGGAAAGAGGTATGTTTCTTATAACTGGATTTATTGAACACAGAAAAACATAAATATAGCTGGATCAATTTTATAGAATTTGAATTGTAAATTTATATCTGGAAAAGAAAAGTTTAGTATTACAAAGCATTTAGTTAAATAATAATTATGTAGTAATTCAGTATCAATGTAAATGTACATTTGTAACTCAGTAATGTAAATGTACATTTCTTCCCAATATAGAGAATAAATGTTTTGGTAAGAGAGAGTCGTTACCCAGAAGCTCTTGCCCTGACACTGTCTTTTTATAATGGCACAGCTAAAGCTGTCATTGGACTGAGTGGTCCTCACAATAAAAGGAAAGAGATTGTGGCTGCAGTGGTAAGTCATTCCAATAATTTAGTTTTAAAACTTTGTTTTATAGTCTGTTCTGTTCTCATATCTTTGGGAAAATCTTTTTTTTGATGATGTTACTGAATGGCAATGTATGATTCATTCATTGATCTTTGTTCCTGGTCTTTTCACACAGTTGAAGGAAGTATTGTTAGAATATGTAGAGATAGCTATTACAAAAGCTCCAAAAAATGGTAAAATTGAAGACCTTGAAGATTACTACCAGGTTCGTATTTGTAAATAACTACTAAAATTTCAGGTTTTTAGTTGGTTTAACAATATCTTACAAATATTGTTATTCAATTTGATTTCAAGATTACATTTGTCTGTTTGATAGTCCAACACTTAATAAACCTACATACTCAGTAATCTATCATTATCCATGGCATGCAAGTGTTGCTTCTTTTCATTGTTTATTTATCTCTATAATAGTATATGACTATGACACATTTTTTAATGTTGAGGTATTGTTAGGTCTTGTATGATGGTGAGCAAAATTGGCACACATAAGCATAAAACATTATCTCCCATTGCTGTTTCTTCAATTCATGGTATCAGCAGACCTCTCCTTAATCACATAATGAAAATAAGGGGAAAATAAAACATTTTGTTAAATCTTTTGAAGACAACACCAAGAGAATAAAACTTAAAATCAAGAAAATATTCCCAAGTTGAGGAAGTTCTTTATATTTGGTTTAAACAGGAAAGTAATAGACACGCCCCCATTTTTAAAGATATTTTTAAAGAGAATGCTAAAAATTTTATCTTGAAATTACAGGAAAAGAAAGATAATTTCATTGTTTGCGAAAGCTGGTTTGAGAATTTCAGCTAGAGACACAGTATATGTTTCTTCGTATTATTATCTGCAGATGAGACTAATATTTAGAACACCGATTTTACTGAACTTACAATTGAACAAGTGTACAAAATCAGTGAAACCGGCTTAATTTGGTTGAAACTTCTTTGAAGTACATCTTACCTTTGATGATCTGATGTTTTAAAAAAATCCTGCACCCCCACCCACCAGTCCTGTTACCATCGGACTATCAAGACTTAATTGAAATTGTACTCCATGCTAACAACTGTCTTTGAGATTGAAAATTATTGTCAATTTTGTATCACAAGAAATATATTTTAAATAAAAGAAACACACTGAAGTAGTATTCCTCTTTCAGGACATAGTTCCAGTGTGTGTGGATTATTGTCTTCACTTAAATAACTTGTGAGTATAGAATTGATCATTCTGTTAGGTAGTACACTACACACTTTTATTAAAGATCACTTTGTCTTTTCTTTCAAACTCAATTGTTGTTTTTTTTTAATTAAAAAAATCTGTAGGTAGCTTTCAGATTCAATCCCATGCCAATAAAGAAACAGGTGCATGAATCGAATTGATGCATCGCATCCATTATGGGGACCTTGAAGAAATTTGATGTGATAGATAAATAGATCACAAAAATTTGTTTTAAAATATATTTTAAACAGACTATTATTGACAGTCCTAAACCATCACCACTGATTTTAGTTGCCTCAGCCTATAAAAAAAATTAAAGCAATGGTAAAAATTGTTAAAAGTTAAAAAAAAATAATTTTCCACCCATTATCAGTAGTTTCAATGTTATACAGCACACAAAAAATCCTTGATCATACAGTGATTTGTATATTGCTGTATATTCTATTAGCTATATTTTGATAAACAATTGCTTTCATACTTCAGAAGCTTCTAATTTCACTAAAACTTAAAGTCACAATATAAAAAAATACATTTTAAAAAATATATTAAAAAAAACATTTCTCTTGGAGTGCTCTAAAAAAGGGAATATATATTGTATAGAATAAATAAAAGTGTAAGGTCTGACTTTGGATTTGATCATTTGGAATAGAAATTAAGTGTGACACTCTCTCTTTATTTATGCAATGTATTTTCTCTTTTTAGTGCCTCAAATTAAAGTTGTTGTTTTTTTAATATATCTTTTAGAAACTTTAAAAAAATTCTCTGAGTTAAGTTTCAAGAATATTTTTTTGTGACTTTTTGTTTGTTTCAGGGATCTTTTATTTGATCGCATTTATGAAAGATTTTCAACTGATGTGATAGCCAAGGGAACATTCTTGGAGTGTTTAGAACCATACATGCAGAGTGATCGCCTGACTTACATTCCACCAGCTGTTATGAAGGACTTTGTTGACCACTTTGAAATGAGAAAACTTCTAGACAGTGTTGAATCATGCATAGTCCATCTGGACATCACCAGCCTGGACATTCATCAGGTGGTCAGCTTGTGCTGGAGCCATGGATTGTATGATGCTATTATCTATGTCTATAACAAAGGAATGAATGACTTCACTAGCCCTCTGGAGCAGCTCTTGGCACAGCTTGGCTCTGCACTGGCCACTGGCAAACAACTCACAGGTAATTCTAACTTTGTATCAATAGCTCTACTGTCACAATTTTTGTACTGTTTTTACTAAGATAATAGATACTTTGACTTAATCCAAAATAAAGTCTCAGGATAACTAAATCAATAGAAGTAAAGTGATGAAGAGGCTTTGTACGCTTGAACTTGGCTTGGCTTGGCTACTTATGAAAGGGCCTCAAGGTTCGACACCCAACTCGGGCATAGTTGTGTTAACTGATTACCTAAAGGCAACACGGAAAACCTTCTCCCAGATACCCCCTCCCCCCACTGGTCCACAAAGGAGATGTACCATAGCGCTCTCAGCATACTTTAAGCATGTTACAATCTAATATTAACACAGGATAAGTCATACTGATTGTGATTCTTACTTCAGCATAGCCAGATAAATTTAAAGAGAAATAATTTGTAATCTACTGTAGGTAATTTAAGACTTAGTAATAGTTCATCAGTGAGTGAGTTTACTCATGGATCTCATATATTACGATAATTGCTATCATTTTTACTTAATCATTAGCCATACATGAATGGAATTATTGCGTCTAAGGGTAGGAAATCATCTTTTAACATTTTTTTTTCACTTGAATGTTTTGTATGGTGCCCATTGAATGATTCTATGGATTTATTTAGTCATGATTAAATCCTTCTATTGCTCAAAGTAATTGAACATTGTTTAGTGGATGCTTCAAGCTTTGTGTTGTCATTGATGTGTTCATACCCTCATTTCAGATGTACACATCAAGTTGGGGAATAAATTATTAGTTTACATCAGGTGAGATAACTTGTATTGAATCTGTTTTTAGATTATGTTTGTCTATTCTTAGCAGTTAATAAAAAAGTGTATATAATTAACAAAAACAATTAACAATATTTTCTGCTTTGTTTAGTTGATGGATTCAAGTTTTAGTTTTAGAAATATTGTTTGTCTTTTTTTTTGTCAGCTGCTGTCTAGCAGGAAGAGCTTATCCTCTAGGGGACATTCCAGAAGATCAAGTATTGGTAGTCAAAGATCAGGTCAATCTAGTTCCTGATTATCAAATCATATTTTCTTTATGATCAGTAAATCAGATTTAGTTTATGACCATTAAAATTGACATTATATTCGACAAAAGGTAATCTAGCTAAATCATTTATCATTATGTGTTTCCAGGTATTTCGCTGCTTGACATGTCTTCATACAAACAATCCTAAAGATGGTGAGTTATAATTTTTAAAAAGTATTTCAAAAAATTAAAATACCAACATGAAGCTTTAGTTATACATTGTTTTTTTCACATCTCATCTTTAGATGAACCAATGTATCCCTACCTACAGACTTTGCTCAAATTTGATACACGGGAATTTTTAAATGTCTTAGCTCTGGTAAGATCTCTCTTTTTGTTACCTCTTCTGCCTCATATATTTATTATTATTTATATGTTTGTCTAAAAAAAAATCAATAAAGTTCTCTATTAAATGTTTTATTATTTTAAGGCTTTTGAGGAACCTGAATTCAATACCAATGAAGGGTAAGAACATGTTTACATTTACAAAAGCATAATTTATACTATAAATTAGTTTTGCAGTGATTACCAGGTTATATTGTGTTATTTATGATAAGTTTTATTTTGATTTTTTTTTTCATTAGAATCGATTTTTTTGCAAACTTTTGATAATCATATTTCATTGTAGCATTCAAAAACGTCAGAGGGTTGTTGATATTCTATTAAAGATTATGGTGGAAAGTGTTGGCTTTACAGTAAGTAGATTTCTGGTCAAGTGATCTTTCATAGCATTCTTTTCATTAGAATACTGGACTCCAGAAGTTGATAAACAATTAGTATTGTAGAAAAATTTTATAAAGTTCTCAGGTGATTGAAAACTCTATGCCATTTTGTATTAATAAACTTTTTTTTTCTACAGCCCACACAAATTGGTATTTTATTTACATTCCTCGCTAGACAAATGGCCAGACATGAAAATACAATACATGTCAATAAGGTTTTGTTTGAACAGGTTAGTTACAATTATACACAGATGCTGACATTTTATAACAAAAATTTGAACTTGAATATTACTGTAAGACTATTGAATATTTCATTAAAAAAAAAATATTTCAATTTAAACATTAAGGAACATTGCCATTTTCATTGTATACTTCCTCATCCTGCTAAAGGTAGAGCTTCCATTTCATATACTTCATATTTATGCTAAGGTTCTAGAGTTTTTGGCTAACCCTGAAGATGAATCCAGGCATGAAGAAAGGCAACAGGCTCTGATGGAGTTATTACAAGCCGGAGGCTTGGCTCAGTTTAATGAAGGACGTTTGCTTAGTTTGGCCCACACTGCTAAATTGTAAGCTTCTATTTTTTTTTTATTACTGTTACTAAAAGTGTGCGGGTTTTATTTTTTGCAATATTAATCAAAAATATATTTTTTTTACATTTTTGGCATATGTATTTTATTCTATATATTTATATTATTTATTTTTAAAAATAATTATTACTACCATTTTTAACTTCTTTTTTGTCAGTTATCGGGTATGTGAATATTTATATGAAAAACGAAGAAGCTTTGACAGAATCCTTACATGTTACTTGAAAGATCCAGCTAGGAGGGTAAGTTAATACAAAATTGTAGCAGTTCAGATTGGTTTCATTAACTGAATTTAAAGCCAAAATTTTGAACTGTAAATGTATAATGTTGATGCTAACATCATTAATAAGCTGTGTGTTACTAACTTGTCACTCTTTCTCCAGTACCATGTGTTTACATTCATAGACAGTATCATGCAAAGCTCCACATGTACAGCAGAAGAAAAAGCTGCACTTCAGGAAGAAGCTTTGAAAAATTTGGAGGTGAGGTCTACAGAAACCATTCATGGGTGAATGCCGGTGGAAACAATTAATACAGAATCATGTACACATTTTGTATAACTGGCAAACATGATACACACATTGACTGTGAACACTAAAGTCTTTGAATACTAGATAAAGGAAATCTGTTAAAACAATGTGAAGTTTATTATAAGACAGTTTCATCTCCAAAAGTTTTGTTTCCTAAGATAGTTTCATTTTAAAAGGTTTTCTTTCTAAGACAGTTTTTTTTTAATAAGTTTTTTCCTTTTTTTTTTTCTTTTTGGTAAGAGCAACACTACTGTCTTGAGACTATGAGTCCCATTATTTTGTTTGGTAACAGCAACACTACTGTCTTGAGACTATGAGTCCCATTATTTTTTTGGTAACAGCAACACTACTGTCTTGAGACTATGAGTCCCATTATTTTGTTTGGTAACAGCAACACTACTGTCTTGAGACTATGAGTCCCATTATTTTTTTGGTAACAGCAACACTACTGTCTTGAGACTATGAGTCCCATTATTTTGTTTGGTAACAGCAACACTACTGTCTTGAGACTATGAGTCCCATTATTTTTTTGGTAACAGCAACACTACTGTCTTGAGACTATGAGTCCCATTACTTTTTTGGTAACAGCAACACTACTGTCTTGAGACTATGAGTCCCATTATTTTGTTTGGTAACAGCAACACTACTGTCTTGAGACTATGAGTCCCATTATTTTGTTTGGTAACAGCAACACTACTGTCTTGAGACTATGAGTCCCATTATTTTGTTTGGTAACAGCAACACTACTGTCTTGAGACTATGAGTCCCATTATTTTTTTGGTAACAGCAACACTACTGTCTTGAGACTATGAGTCCCATTATTTTTTTGGTAACAGCAACACTACTGTCTTGAGACTATGAGTCCCATTATTTTTTTGGTAACAGCAACACTACTGTCTTGAGACTATGAGTCCCATTATTTGTTTGGTAAGAGCAA
The DNA here is from genome assembly GCF_947242115.1 of Biomphalaria glabrata. Classification (NCBI taxonomy): domain Eukaryota; kingdom Metazoa; phylum Mollusca; class Gastropoda; family Planorbidae; genus Biomphalaria; species Biomphalaria glabrata. The sequence continues at coordinate 30,476,805 of NC_074715.1, read as the reverse complement.
CACTACTGTCTTGAGACTATGAGTCCCATTATTTTGTTTGGTAACAGCAACAATACTGTCTTGAGACTATGAGTCCCATTATTTGTTTGGTAAGAGCAACACTACTGTCTTGAGACTATGAGTCCCATTATTTTTTTGGTAACAGCAACACTACTGTCTTGAGACTATGAGTCCCATTATTTTGTTTGGTAACAGCAACACTACTGTCTTGAGACTATGAGTCCCATTATTTTGTTTGGTAACAGCAACAATACTGTCTTGAGACTATGAGTCCCATTATTTTGTTTGGTAACAGCAACAATACTGTCTTGAGACTATGAGTCCCATTATTTTTTTCTACTAAAATTTTTCTATTTTATCTTTGTATTTTTTTCTTTTATTTTTTATACCTTATGATTAGCTTTTGAATATTTAAATAAAACAAATATATATATCTAGTATTGATTTCAATAGTTGTCAGCATTACTTCAGTATTGTATTTTTTTTTCATCTTAGGACTTAGTGAGCATAGATTGCAAACAAGCAGCATCAACAGTTATCTCCTGTTTATCAAGTGGGTTACTGGATATTACCAGAAGACTTAGTTCAAACAAAACTCTTCTCTTTGAGTTCCTACAGGGTGTCATGTTCTACAGGTACAGTCAGTTGTGTCTCCATTAAGTTAATATATGAGAATAGCTTGCGTAATTTATGTGAAAATAATCTTTACATTTTATGTGAGAATAGCTTGTGTATAACACAAATATGATCAACAATAAAAACTTTAAAAGTTTATATTCTCTCTACCTACTTTATTTTGTGGACTTTATCTCCAACAGAGCAAAATGCATTGACCTCATCTTTAGCTCACAGACTATTTACATAGCTCTTGTCAAAATGTTTCATTTAACATTCCTTGTCTCTGTAACAATTGACCTCCTTCATGTCTGCCTCTTTTTTTTTCTCTCTCTACTTCTTACTTCATTTTGTTGTCTTCAAGGTTCTACTTTCTGCCTAACATTCTTAGCCTCACACTAAGTGTGAAGTTTATCATCTAACTGATAGTCTGTTCTTCCTGACACTTTGTCTTAGTCTCTCTACGAGGACATGTTTCCACTCTATTCATAAACAGAGATCTTCAGGGCAGTGCTTTGAAGCCTGAGAAGCAAATGTCAATAGAGCCTCAGGTCTCAGAGTTGTACATTGACCTCATGTGTAGCTACAAGCCTCAAGATGTGTGTGGTTTCATCAAACTGAATGAAGGTTACAGATTAGAGGAAACATTGGAAGTAAGAGACAAACTTTGATTACATCAGAGAAATATATGTGTTGTACATTGTTAGTTACAATCGGGTATGTTAATATGTAATGACTGTGAAGGCTGATTTTCTTTATGCTATATGCTCTTCATTAAAAAATTGATCACACCCTAAATGTTACAAGTTAGGAGGGATATGGTGTAGAGAGGACAGAGGGGCATCCAACAAGATGGAGGAGTTAACAAGTTGCTGTGATGTCCTTTATCAATTTTGAGGGTGCTTCTTACTGTGCTTTGCTGAAATCTGTCTCAATAATACAATAACCATCTCCTTGGTTGGTCTATATCTGGACCTTTTCAGTGGATGACTTCTGTTCAGGATTGCTATAAAAACTTATTTGTGAGCCTATATCAACATTGCTAGTTGACTGGGGAACATGAAAAAGATCTAGATGTCTGTCGACTGTATGTTGTAGTTTAATGAATCTTTTTCTGTGTTATGTCTTTTTGTCTAGTTTTCTAGGGAATGTTCTTTGTTTTTAATTGAAAAAGAATCTACATAAGCATAACACCTTTCCTATTAGGATCAATGAAGCAGTCCTAGTCTTGTAAATAAAATACTACACTCTTTAGCTGCCATCACTCACAATGTACAATTCATACAATGTATTTCTAGTCAGGTTTGTTAATGTCACTCTCACATTTAACTATTTACAATTCATATAATGTATTTCTAGTCAGGTTTGTCAATGTCACTCTCACATTTCACTATGTTCAATTCTCTGTGTGATTCTTGTCATTAGATTGTACGTAAACACAAAGCATGGGAGGCTACTGCTTACTTACTGGAGAAAGCTGGAGACATTCAGGGAGCTTTTAGAATTTTGTTAGAGGTAAAAAAAAAAACTTACTGTTGGTAGTAAATCTAGAAATCTAATTGAATGAACTGTTTTAGTGACTTGTTTGTTTTAGATGCTATGTTGAAACCTTTGTACATGTTTTTCATTTGTGTATCTTTTATTTTGCACTTAACAATAGAATCTTCAAAACCATCTCAAGACTTTAAGTCAACAATTACAAGAGTCATCTGTTGACGCATCTGGTAATTAATACAATGATTATTTTACATATCATGCCTGGCTTTTAAAAAGATAATTGTTTTATGTTCTTCATTTTTCTATCATGAACTAATGCCTGTGCTGGTAAAGCATCATCTAAAACATGAATTTTGTGTAATGTCAGGTCTCCAGGTTTTGTTCTCTAAAGCTGAAACCAGATTGTACATCATCGTCCAGCTGTGTCAAAGAAACTCGGCCAAAATTGATGAGGCTGCAAGGGAGGTAAATCTTTCCTTTCCATAAATATTTATCTAAAAATGTATTTTATTTATTATTAAGCCTGGAATTACATAGTAGATATCTAATAAGTTTTGTGTTGTTTTACTAGGCTTTATGGTTCCCATTGCTTGAGGCTATTGTAGCACCACAGAGGAAATTGAAGAACTCAGTGGACAAGAGTGCTTTAGATAGTAGGTTATTAGGCTTCAGTAAAATAGTTGAAACTTATTGTAGTTTTGTAACTAAGCTTCTTTTAGACCTGCACCTAAATATTCCATAAAAAAAATGTTGATCTTTTCCTTCCTTTCAGCATTTAAAGACATGACACATCATGTTTTGAATAGCATGATGGGATACATCTCACCACCTGCCATATTGCAGAAAATAATGCAGGCAAGTTCTTTTTGAGCAATCTTCTAATGAAATACCTATCCTTTCCTTTAGATGTTAAAAATTATTAGAAATTAAAATGTGTACTTGTTATATATGATTTAATTTATTGCATTTTTTTTTTCAATATTACCTCAATAAATAAAACAAAGATACACTTTCATCAGGCCAGTCACTTAAAAAACATAGATAACTACCATTGCTTTCTATAGGTCACACATTTTGATTTCCGTCTAGCATTACATGTGAAAAGAATTTTGAAGCTGAGGTCACATCTTAAATATTCTGTAGAAGTAATTTTTTTTTATTTCTACTAAAATGATCACATTTTTCTATTGTATTCTGTTAACCCTACTTTAGGATCCAGCTTACAATACTGGAAAGTTTGGTGAAGTAAAAGAATTAATCATAGGCATGTTGGAAAACTACAATTATGAAGAGGTATATATAACATATACATATGAATTGGGTCAATGGTTTAGTGAATGGCATCAAACAGATAAAATGACTGCTAAAAATATTTCTTGTTTGTGTTTAGACACTAATGGAAACCTGTAAGAACCTTCTTTATCATGATCTACATGTTCATCTCCGAAGTCTAACGCAAACAGCCATGAGAGGATTTGTACCTCGGGAAAACTCCTGCAATGTGTGCAATCAAACCTTCAATGACTCCTCCCCCACAGAGACCATCATTGTGTTCAGGTTATTGTTTTATTTTCTTAGTGATCATCATTTCTAAACTAGAGGATACACAGTAGTTAGGTTTGGTTGTTTTATTTTCTTAGTGATCAGCATTTCTAAACTAGAGGATACACAGTAGTTAGGTTTGGTTGTTTTATTTTCTTAGTGATCAGCATTTCTAAACTAGAGGATACACAGTAGTTAGGTTTGGTTGTTTTATTTTCTTAGTGATCAGCATTTCTAAACTAGAGGATACACAGTAGTTAGGTTTGGTTGTTTTATTTTCTTAGTGATCAGCATTTCTAAACTAGAGGATACACAGTAGTTAGGTTTGGTTGTTTTATTTTCTTAGTGATCAGCATTTCTAAACTAGAGGATACACAGTAGTTAGGTTTGGTTGTTTTATTTTCTTAGTGATCAGCATTTCTAAACTAGAGGATACACAGTAGTTAGGTTTGGTTGTTTTATTTTCTTAGTGATCATCATTTCTAAACTAGAGGATACACAGTAGTTAGGTTTGGTTGTTTTATTTTCTTAGTGATCAGCATTTCTAAACTAGAGGATACACAGTAGTTAGGTTTGGTTGTTTTATTTTCTTAGTGATCATCATTTCTAAACTAGAGGATACACAGTAGTTAGGTTTGGTTGTTTTATTTTCTTAGTGATCAGCATTTCTAAACTAGAGGATACACAGTAGTTAGGTTTGGTTGTTTTATTTTCTTAGTGATCATCATTTCTAAACTAGAGGATACACAGTAGTTAGGTTTCTTTGTTTTATTTTCTTAGTGATCATCATTTCTAAACTAGAGGATACACAGTAGTTAGGTTTCTTTGTTTTATTTTCTTAGTGATCAGCATTTCTAAACTAGAGGATACACAGTAGTTAGGTTTGGTTGTTTTATTTTCTTAGTGATCAGCATTTCTAAACTAGAGGATACACAGTAGTTAGGTTTGGTTGTTTTATTTTCTTAGTGATCAGCATTTCTAAACTAGAGGATACACAGTAGTTAGGTTTGGTTGTTTTATTTTCTTAGTGATCAGCATTTCTAAACTAGAGGATACACAGTAGTTAGGTTTGGTTGTTTTATTTTCTTAGTGATCAGCATTTCTAAACTAGAGGATACACAGTAGTTAGGTTTGGTTGTTTTATTTTCTTAGTGATCAGCATTTCTAAACTAGAGGATACACAGTAGTTAGGTTTGGTTGTTTTATTTTCTTAGTGATCATCATTTCTAAACTAGAGGATACACAGTAGTTAGGTTTGGTTGTTTTATTTTCTTAGTGATCAGCATTTCTAAACTAGAGGATACACAGTAGTTAGGTTTGGTTGTTTTATTTTCTTAGTGATCAGCATTTCTAAACTAGAGGATACACAGTAGTTAGGTTTGGTTGTTTTATTTTCTTAGTGATCAGCATTTCTAAACTAGAGGATACACAGTAGTTAGGTTTGGTTGTTTTATTTTCTTAGTGATCAGCATTTCTAAACTAGAGGATACACAGTAGTTAGGTTTGGTTGTTTTATTTTCTTAGTGATCAGCATTTCTAAACTAGAGGATACACAGTAGTTAGGTTTGGTTGTTTTATTTTCTTAGTGATCAGCATTTCTAAACTAGAGGATACACAGTAGTTAGGTTTGGTTGTTTTATTTTCTTAGTGATCAGCATTTCTAAACTAGAGGATACACAGTAGTTAGGTTTGGGCTTTTGAAAAGAAATTATAGTAACTGTAGAAAATATTTGTAATTTTAAAAAAAGAAACTTTTTATAAGTATATTTGTTAAACAGACATTTGAAATAAGATGTAAATTCAAATGTATTTAGAAAAATAAAGAGTTCGGAAATGCTGTTTTCGACAATAATGGGGTAAGAGTTATGAAAATACCATTACCCTTTTTAAATGAATTAAGAGCTTAAAAATAGATTATTTTTGTCAACGACAGATGTGGACATACCTACCATACACCTTGCCTCCGAGCTGTTGGCTCCATACATGTGTTGGAAGGAGAGGAAGTTTGGGTCTGCTACCAGTGCAGCAACACACGCCGGTCTCGTAATGTAACTAGTACCAGATTTCATCGGTCCCTTTCCAACCCCAGTCAGGCTGCACTGATTGGACGCAAGGACAAAAAAGAAAATGCTGAGGTATCAACTTAGAACCATTTTTAACTAGACTTGGATTGTAGCTATTTATTCAGAAATTCAGCATAGAGTTTTTTTATTTCAATGTGTTATATAAAATCCAATATTGATGTTAAATCAATACTATAAATGTTTTCAATTTATATCTATAACTATGTTCACAGCCTCTTTTAGACCCACACCACATGCAGGCCTTTGAAGCTCTCATTAAATCCATGAAGACGCCATCAAGGGTAAGATGGTCTTATATAAGACAACTACATGCTTGCTGTTCTGCATTTTGAGTGACTGTCCCACTAAATCCCCAAACAATCCCATTTGTTGGACAACAACAGTACTTGGTTCCACAAGTCCAAAGTGTGACGAAACAAAATTCACTGACAGTTAAATTCCTGACTTTTTTTGTCATGCAAAATAAAAATAGTGGCAAGTGAAATTCATCCCAACGTGGACTTGTGTTAAGTCACATTGCTTTGATGAGACTTAGCTAATTGTTCTCTGCATAGACATTAATAATCATACCCAAACAAACAGCGCCTTACAATGTTTCTTGTAATTTCAATTTATTTGTTCCATCAAAATATTTTGCCTAGCTAGACTTAATACTTTTTTTTACACAAATTTAGAGCTAGATTTCACAATCAATTTTTATTGATAGTAATTTAGTAGATCTATCATAACCAATGTTAGCTTCAAATATATGTAATACAGTAATGCAAAATAAGACATAACGTAGCACAGTCACAGTGACAAGTCTCTTTGTTGTTTACTGTACCAAGGATTGATACCAAATACTACTGTACATTTGTGTTCAAAACACAATTATTAGCTGTAAATATGGATTGTGTCTGCATAAATAAAAAACTATTTTTTTTTTTAATTTGCATGATACAATCATTTTTTATATGTTGAACTTTGTTAATTCATGCATGATTCATCAACAATTTTAACAAGTTTTGTATATTTTCATCAGCTGGCTATTCTGACAGAACTTGCCAAACCAGAAACTGCTAGTGGACGTCCATCCAGCACTGGTTTACTTAAGCATGAAAATTTTCAGCTACGGGTGGCAGCACCATGTCCATTTACAGTTGTGTAGTAGAAAGTATGTGTGTGCAAACTACTTAAGTGTGTCCTCTTTTTTCATTCCAACATTAGGTGCAGTGTGATCATTTCTTATGTCTTAATTTATAGGTTCAAAACACTTATGGGAGGGAGATTTTATTGTTGTTCTAGGAATTTCTGAGACTCATCCTTCTAAGTGACATTTTGTATTAGACAGTAGTTTAAGTGATAACACATTTTTAAAAAATTAGTGATCCAATATACTTAAAAGTCATTAGCTAAACAATAATTTCTTTAAAAAAGTACCAGATTTTTAATCTTATTAATTTAAAACATGAACCCAGATTGTCCAGTGCTTGGTCCTTATTGCTACCTTTTTTTGTATGTGGCTTCACTCAAACCAAATTTAAATATAAGCATTTATCATTGTATTGTATTTTCTTTGTTTTGGAGTCCATATGCAGAGATCTTCATGGATGTGGCCATCCAATTGTGTGCAGTCTTTATATAACTAGATGTTTGTTAACACCTTGACAACTATGGCCAGATATTATCTTGTGCTTGTCAACCCAGTTCAGTGGCTACCTGATATGTAAAAGCCCTATAACACTCTTGTTGATCATTGGCCTATAAAAAAGGAAATTTTCCCTAACCCACTTTTTTCTTAGAGTAGACTTTTCAATTTTCTGTTCACATTACCCACAAAGTTAATTTACTACTTTTAAAAGCTTGTCTTCTATTGACAAAATATTATTTGACATCACTCAGATCATGAAAAGCCTTAAAAAAGTTCAATCCATATCATATAAGCATAGAATGGATTGCTGTAGTTTAGTAGTACAAAAAATCTTGTTTCTGGTTTAAAACCTGTCCATATTTTGACTGATTGACTTGAACATTGTCATTTTCTGTACATTGCCAAGACAAAATGTTATAGAGATGAAAGACAAGACAGTGATATGTTCCAACTCAAACTTAATATTTCAAATAAAAAAATAATCATTTACTTTACAGTCTCTGGTGAAGAGAAAAATTTTAAATGCTTAGGATTTTCTTGGTTATTGTTTTGCGATAAGAAGATTCTCTTGATGAAAGATTATGAGATAGTGAAAGAGGTAGTGGTGGTTTATTTCTAACTTAACTTACTAATCAAAATATATTAAGGACAAAGTGAATTTCAGATGTGGTTTAATTAAATTTGAATTATTTGAGATATCAAGATTACACCAAAGAATACAGATATACAATAGAATCTACAGCTAGAACTAACCTCTTGAAAATGTCAGGTTACATAGGCTACTTTTGGGTTGTCACCACTCACATGTTAGGATGATAATGTGTTCTCATCATTTCAAATTTTCCTAATATTTTTTCATCACATTTTTATTCTTTAATAGGTCTTTTTTCTTTAGTCTGTTGTTATTGAATGACTATTGATAAGACTTTTCTCCAATGTTTAGTATTTATTAATGAGACTGTTCATGTATAAACTCATTAAGTGATACTGTGTTAGCTCTTAATTGTGTTTTTTGTTGTTTTAAAACATTTCATTTGTAATTGAACTGAATCATTGGTTGGTATTTGGTAAACATGATGTATTGTTCTAACTGGCATTGTTCGTTCATTTACAAAGAATGCTCATTGCCATATTCAAAAGAAAACTGTTTAAACCTTGTGTGCAATATAATCGACTCAATAAAGAAATCATGGATATAGTTTTTTTTTTTTATTTTTTTATTTATGTTGAATTACATTTTATAAAGTTTGATCATTTTAAAAGACATTCTCTATCTCCATGTAAGGTTTTCTGTTCTCGTGACCTGTTCTCTATCTCCATGTAAGGTGTTCTGTTCTCTTGACCTGTTCTTTATCTCCATGTAAGGTGTTCTGTTCTCTATCTCCATGTAAGGTGTTCTGTTCTCTTGACCTGTTCTCTATCTCCATGTAAGGTATTCTGTTCTCTATCTCCATGTAAGGTGTTCTGTTCTCTATCTCCATGTAAGGTGTTCTGTTCTCGACCTGTTCTCTATCTCCATGTAAGGTGTTCTGTTCTCTATCTCTATGTAAGGTGTTCTGTTCTCTATCTCCATGTAAGGTGTTCTGTTCTCTATCTCCATGTAAGGTGTTCTGTTCTCTATCTCCATGTAAGGTGTTCTGTTCTCTATCTCCATGTAAGGTGTTCTGTTCTCTATCTCCATGTAAGGTGTTCTGTTCTCTATCTCCATGTAAGGTGTTCTGTTATCTATCTCCATGTAAGGTGTTCTGTTATCTATCTCCATGTAAGGTGTTCTGTTCTCTATCTCCATGTAAGATGTTCTGTTCTCGTGACCTGTTCTTTATCTCCATGTAAGGTGTTCTGTTCTCTTGACCTGTTCTTTATCTCCATGTAAGGTGTTCTGTTATCGTGACCTGTTCTCTATCTCCATGTAAGGTGTTCTGTTCTCGTGACCTGTTCTTTATCTCCATGTAAGGTGTTCTGTTCTCGTGACTTGTTCTCTATCTCCATGTAAGGTGTTCTGTTCTCTATCTCCATGTAAGGTGTTCTGTTCTCTATCTCCATGTAAGGTGTTCTGTTCTCTATCTCCATGTAAGGTGTTCTGTTATCTATCTCCATGTAAGGTGTTCTGTTATCTATCTCCATGTAAGGTGTTCTGTTCTCTATCTCCATGTAAGATGTTCTGTTCTCGTGACCTGTTCTTTATCTCCATGTAAGGTGTTCTGTTCTCTTGACCTGTTCTTTATCTCCATGTAAGGTGTTCTGTTATCGTGACCTGTTCTCTATCTCCATGTAAGGTGTTCTGTTCTCGTGACCTGTTCTTTATCTCCATGTAAGGTGTTCTGTTCTCGTGACTTGTTCTCTATCTCCATGTAAGGTGTTCTGTTCTCTATCTCCATGTAAGGTGTCCTGTTCTCTTTCTCCATGTAAGGTGTTCTGTTCTCTATCTCCATGTAAGGTGTTCTGTTATCGTGACCTGTTCTCTATCTCCATGTAAGGTGTTCTGTTCTCTATCTCCATGTAAGGTGTTCTGTTCTCTATCTCCATGTAAGGTGTTCTGTTCTCTTGACCTGTTCTCTATCAATCTCAGCCTTGGCACAACTTGTTTTCAAAGCATACAAAAGCTTATCATGTGGGACTTTAATATTTCACTGCATTTTGTTCTTCTGGTACTACATACAAATAATACTAACAACTCAGTTAAAGAACATTACCTTATGTCCACTCATTATTCAACATTTAAAAAAATAATAATAATTTCTAGCATTTTAAAAAAATTATTTCCTTCTCAACCTGTCTGTCTTGTACCGGCTCTGAAAGTGAATCAATCAGGTCGACAAGTGTGTAATAGGAAGCAATGTATCCAGATGTGTCTGAAAGGCAGAATTAGTCAATGTTATGAAACATCAACCCATCTAAAATTAATGAATAAGTTCTTTCAAAGAAAAAAATCCGAGCATCCCCCGCTCAAAATTCACTAAATTCAACATTCTCACCATCACTATCCAAGTGGTCATAGAAGGGGACATTTTAACACTCTAGCTTTTTTTTTTTAATTTTCTTCATAATGCTGGCTGTATTTCTCTCTCATTTATCCTATTGAGGTTTCTGAAGGAATGAAATTTAGGTTGCGGCATTCTTTCGCGGGCTGGAACCAGAATCTGCTGAAGTGATAGTAACTTTAACATGAATCTGGTGAAGTGATAGTAGCTTTAACATGATGTTGTGTTTCTGTTCGTGTTTACTAATACAAACGTTTCCTTGATGTTTGACAAGGACAATCGGTGTTTAAGATGGCAGCTTGGTCGTGTGGCGTGTAGTCTTGGTGGTCCCGAGTTTGAACCTTGCCAGCCGCCCCGCAGTCTTGAGCGAGGTTTGTGCAACGATGGCATAACTTTCAATTCTGTTGGAACTTCCAAAAAAACATGGAGGACAAAAGAGAATGCAGTTCAGGGGCGGCAGTAAATGAAAGCGTTGTTGGAATAGAGTTTGTGTGTTTCCGTGGACACATGAGACAGACTTTGTCTACATCTCATTAGGCCTTGTAAGCTGCCATACTTGTATAGGCCTAGTATGCACAAGATCTAGAGTTCTCTTACCAACCGCTTGAACTTTGTGATGTTGGACAATCCCTTCACGTATCCACTTCAATGCTGCTGCTAACATTGTTTTCTTGTGGCTATTGGTAAGAAAGGCGGCCAGGTGCGGGGAAGGGTATATAAAATATATTTCGACAAGTTCGTCCACCGTAGTTCGATGATGACCACTTTTGTCATCCAGGGAAATGAGGGCTTTGCACTGGGATTTTGTGCCTCCTCATTTGGCTGGTGAGACCTATGTGAGCCCGGAATGTTGGCTGCACACTGGGCAGGTTATTCCAGCTGGAGTTAGTGTCATTGTCCTTAGGCCTACTTTTTTTTTTTCTTTGACGTCTTTCTTCTGCCAGCGCTGTTCTCTTGCCCTCTGCAATTTGTGCTCCTGTTTTTACATCGCGACGCCATGATGCCCTGTCACGTGAGACTCATGTACTTCCGCTCATGTACCTGGGAGACGGAAGCGGGGCAGTGCGCCATGTAGATGACAACAGAAGTTTGTGCTGACAAGTCCCAGCTCCCTCATCCCTCGGACATGCCACAGAATAGCTGTGACCTAATTTGGGGGGATTTACCCTCCCCCCCACACACACACCTACACACCCACACACCCGTAAAAAGGTGCGACTTAGATGTGAAAATATATCGCATACAATCGTTTTGATCTGTTGTGATATGTACTCTTTTAGCTGGAACAGATGTTTGTTTAAATCCAGACTCCATTGTAGACAGATCAAAGGTTCATTATAATGCAAACAATATCAATATTTATTTGTTATAAGAAGACATATAGACGTACATTTCAATTGACATACCCATGTACCGAAAAAATGTCCCTTTTTTTGGACTGATGAACCTAGTAAGCTGGTCTTTGTTGAAATTGACAAATCATTCCATATACTTGTAAGCCTGAATGACAAAGGTTATCTTCCCTGCACTAAACCACTGGAAAAAACTATGTCATTAAAAAAAAAAAAAAACTTGTCTGTAGCAGTGTAGGGGAGATAATAGATACCGAATAGGATCACCCTTCCGGAACAGAATTTGAACAAAGCATTTACATTGTACGACTTTGTTTCAGGATGTGTGTGTGTGTGTGTGTGTGTTTATATAAGTGTGTCTTCGTTAAGAACTACATTCTGGATTAAAAAACCAAAAACAATGCGAGCATTGTCATATGTTGAGGTGACGACTTGGCCTAATAGCTTTGTATTGGATCCCAGTGCATCTCTATATGGTAAATATGCTCGTTGTATGCATGTTACATATATAGGCCTACTATAGTGTATATGAATAATAATACTTATATATATAATATAATATAATATAATATATATTGTAATATAATATAATATAACAAATAGGCCTATATGAAAATTTAAATGTTCATAGATCCAGGGTAGGCCTATATAAGTAGCATATACATTTGTTTATTATTCAGATATGTAGATCTTTTCAGTGTCAATATATTTTGAATGTAATATGCAAATACCCTTTGAACCATTTTAGATCTAAATTAAAACCAGATTTGTCACGTAGGATTAGGCTGGTTCCTGTTCTTTACTTACAAATATAACATTTAGACCTACATAAAAATGTTATTACATTCAGGGAAGCACTATTACTTATTTCTGCCACTGGTCAGAAATAGGCAAATGACCCTTCACTGTTCCACTGTCTAGTTTCTGAGCAAATGATCGTTCTCTGTTCTATTGTTTAGTGTCTTGAAGGAAATGACCTCCCTTATTTCTTTCTCACCTGTCAGACTTTTGAATTCTTTATTCCACTTCAGTTCTACTTTAAAACTAAAAGAAGGGACCAAGACATAGTGCAAAGGCCGAGGCAGTGGATCGATACAGACATCATTCCCCTATGGTGTACCTCCAGAGCGGATTTTTACCTGGTGTGATACATTTATTTTCTCTGGACTCAGACTTTTTCAAGAGTTACGTGATAACACGCGATTTAAACCAGTGGTCTCCAAACTAACGTCCGCTGAACCCCAAGATTCTTTGAGAGTTTCGTCATTGGATCTCAAATTGTTCTTTGATATACGTTTAGTCTATCGTGTTCTTGACCATCACTCAAAAGATAATGGCTGTAAAAATTGAGAAAGTTAAATAAAAAAGCGAAACAAAAAAAAAACCTCAGAGAAATAAATAAATTTAGAACCGATGATATAAAGATTAACTATTGATTTGCCTAATTAATTTATTGTAAGTAAAGCTGTTTTAAAAATACAACAAAGGTGCTAACGTCAGTATCCTGGCATATGTGTCTGACAAAATTTAAATCAATCTGACATCAAGAAGAGGTAAGTGTATATAAGTTAAACTAGACTAAGTATCTCCCTTCCTTCGTTCTCCTTCGTTCTCTCTCCTTCACTGTTTCAATCATTCACTCATCCCCCCCTCTCTATCTCTCTCTCTCCCTCTTTCTCTACTGTAAACCTTCACACTGAGGCTGCACCATGCATTGTAAAGGCCCTACATTATGTATTGTAGTCAATGTAGGCCTATCAGTTTGAGCTTGAGTTAAAATATGTTAATTAGTTAGTATTAAATGAATCAAACTGAACCATTTTATGGGCGAGACATTAAGTATCATTTGTCATACACTATTAGTTCTCTACATTTTGGGATACGAGTATTCGTTTCAGTGAGGATTTGGCTCGTCAAAACGTGTCTAAGTTTTCTTTTAGAATGCAATCTAGTTTTAAAGAGTGACTTTTCTGTGACATTTTTTTCTAAATGACGTTTCACGTGGAAATGTTTTGAAATTTTGAAGCGTTGCTACATTTTGTTTCTTTACTTTGTAAGTGTTGACGTTCTATCATACAGGAACATTATTACATCCTCGTCCAAACATGCAGGATGGCCCGGGTGGAGGGGAAGAAGGGTTTGAACTCTGAACCATCATGACAACAGTCTGAAGCGACACCTGACCAGGCAGCATCGTTTCGCCTCCTCTAAGAGTCAGATCATTGAAGCCTCTCAGAAATGAGTTTAAAAGTTCGTCTTCATTGTTTTCATTACCTCCTTGAGATCACACAATTGTTTTTTGTTACTTTATATTACATCCATAACCCTACATAGTTTTTACATCCATAACCCTACATATATTTTTACATCGTTAACCCTACATAGTTTTTACATCCATAACCCTACATAGTTTTTACATCCATAACCCTACATAGTTTTTACATCCATAACAATACATAGTTTTTACATCCATAACCCTACATAGTTTTTACATCCATAACAATACATAGTTTTTACATCCATAACCCTACATAGTTTTACATCCATAACAATACATAGTTTTTACATCCATAACAATAAATAGTTTTTACATCGTTAACCCTACATAGTTTTTACATCCATAACAATACATAGTTTTTACATCCATAACCCTACATAGTTTTTACATCCATAACAATACATAGTTTTTACATCCATAACCCTACATAGTTTTTACATCCATAACAATACATAGTTTTTACATCCATAACCCTACATAGTTTTTACATCCATAACAATACATAGTTTTTACATCCATAACCCTACATAGTTTTTACATCGTTAACCCTACATAGTTTTTACATCGTTAACCCTACATAGTTTTTACATCCATAACAATACATAGTTTTTACATCCATAACCCTACATAGTTTTTACATCCATAACCCTACATAGTTTTTACATCGTTAACCCTACATAGTTTTTACATCGTTAACCCTACATAGTTTTTACCCTACATAGTTTTTACATCGTTAACCCTACATAGTTTTTACATCGTTAACCCTACATAGTTTTTACATCGTTAACCCTACATAGTTTTTACATCCATAACAATACATAGTTTTTACATCCATAACCCTACATAGTTTTTACATCCATAACCCTACATAGTTTTTACATCGTTAACCCTACATAGTTTTTACATCCATAACCCTACATAGTTTTTACATCGTTAACCCTACATAGTTTTTACATCCATAACCCTACATAGTTTTTACATCCATAACAATACATAGTTTTTACATCCATAACCCTACATAGTTTTTACATCCATAACAATACATAGTTTTTACATCGTTAACCCTACATAGTTTTTACATCCATAACCCTACATAGTTTTTACATCCATAACAATACATAGTTTTTACATCGTTAACCCTACATAGTTTTTACATCCATAACAATACATAGTTTTTACATCGTTAACCCTACATAGTTTTTACATCGTTAACCCTACATAGTTTTTACATCCATAACAATACATAGTTTTTACATCCATAACCCTACATAGTTTTTACATCCATAACCCTACATAGTTTTTACATCGTTAACCCTACATAGTTTTTACATCGTTAACCCTACATAGTTTTTACATCGTTAACCCTACATAGTTTTTACATCCATAACAATACATAGTTTTTACATCCATAACCCTACATAGTTTTTACATCCATAACCCTACATAGTTTTTACATCGTTAACCCTACATAGTTTTTACATCCATAACCCTACATAGTTTTTACATCGTTAACCCTACATAGTTTTTACATCCATAACCCTACATAGTTTTTACATCCATAACAATACATAGTTTTTACATCCATAACCCTACATAGTTTTTACATCCATAACAATACATAGTTTTTACATCGTTAACCCTACATAGTTTTTACATCCATAACAATACATAGTTTTTACATCGTTAACCCTACATAGTTTTTACATCGTTAACCCTACATAGTTTTTACATCCATAACAATACATAGTTTTTACATCCATAACCCTACATAGTTTTTACATCGTTAACCCTACATAGTTTTTACATCCATAACCCTACATAGTTTTTACATCCATAACAATACATAGTTTTTACATCCATAACCCTACATAGTTTTTACATCCATAACAATACATAGTTTTTACATCGTTAACCCTACATAGTTTTTACATCCATAACAATACATAGTTTTTACATCGTTAACCCTACATAGTTTTTACATCGTTAACCCTACATAGTTTTTACATCCATAACAATACATAGTTTTTACATCCATAACCCTACATAGTTTTTACATCCATAACCCTACATAGTTTTTACATCGTTAACCCTACATAGTTTTTACATCCATAACCCTACATAGTTTTTACATCCATAACTAAATCGTCTTTTTCCTACTTCAGACAATTCCTTTTTTTCCTTAAATTTTATTACTTTTCATATTTTTGCTTAGGTTGATGCGGCCCGTAAAAATCAAATAAAACAAACCTACTCTAAGTCTTCATACAACGTTTTTCGCGGTTAAACACGTTTTCTAGCGTGACTCTAATGTGTGGCAAGTAGCCATGAAAGTTAGACACCTATACCTCAATTGTCCTCAATGGACCCCTAAACTATACGTCATAAATTAAATGGAGAATGTGGATGGGTAAAGTGATCTCAAGAAAGTAAATATTTGTCAAGAAGTCATAAAGTCAATTTAGCCTACAGTGTTCAGTTTGTCGCGAGCTTAGATAACGACCAAAGAGAAAAAGTGAACAATAAACTCTTACTATAAAGTAAAGGTTCTAAAGTTCTTGAAGTGTGACTTTGAATGCAATGGAGACAATCTTGACTTCTCAAGATAAAAGGCACATCTATCCATCGCCACTCTTGATGTGTGTCCATGTAAGAATATTTACCATATGTGCATTGCGTTCTCCAGCGTAAATCATTAACTATAAGTATACTATTAATATTAGTATTAGTATAGTAATCCATTCGCTGATCAGAAAGATGCAGACTTCGAGATTGTTCTACATTTAATTAGAAGTGCTATCGGTTGAAGTATTTAAACAAAAAAACAGACTTATGTCTTCGATTATATTGAATATTCTACTCGTTGGTGAAAGTATTTAGAATGTAAAATCTTTCCGATCTAGTACTGAACGCACAGCCTACAAACTTTATCGGATACATTGTTGACAACGTTCTGTGACTGAAGGCTACTGCATGCTGTTGCTATGTAAACAACACATTCTTTTATCGTGTTGAAAATTGCGTTGATGCAGGGGCGGAAATGTAGATATATTATATCCTTTGTCTTACTAAAGTCACTTAATGAATAAAAAATAGCTGACGAATGTAGAGACAATGTCGGAATAACTAAAAAAAAAACACTTTGAAAAAGTACCGACTCCTTTGTACTGAAACATCTTTAGCAGTGTAATGGTCCAATTCTGATTCCTGGACGTCTCAGTTCTGTTCTATTTGTTAAGCTATCAAGTTCAAGTTTCCTCATTGACCTATCAGATGTCCGTAGCCTACTTTACCTGCCACGTTCCAATGTACAATGTGGCTTTGGATTCGGCTCAAATGTCATTGGACCAGACATCGGTGAATCAAAGTCTCCAATGCAAAGGGGCGCGGATGGTTGGAGGGCGTCTGGAGTTAGAACAATGTGTCACGTGTTCACTTACGAAACTACGCTCCCCTCCCAAATCCTCTATTTTTGTGTACCGAAACTTCTTTTAAAAAGCTTATACCAACTCACTCTGTCTATCTGTCTGGTAAAAAGTTTGTACATGTTAATATCTGATCAAGATTTCTGGTACCTGAATCAATAAAAATAATTTTAAAAACTATTCGGTAATTAGGCTAATTCTTTTGTTTGGTATCGAACACGGGAAATAAATCGTACTTGACAGACAGAAAAAGAGAGGAAATAAATCGCACTTGACAGACAGACAAACAGAGACAAATAGAGTGAGTTGATATAAGCTTTGTAAAAATATTTCTAATTGCATAGATTTATTATTGCAAGTCTAGATCTATTACAAATGTATTTCCATGAATAATAAAAACTAATTGAAACAATTACACTTAATATAAGCTTTGTTTTTTTTTAAAGTATTTTCTAAAATATTTATCTTGTTTTAACTACTGAAGTCTGAAATTGTACAATGTCTATGCTAATATGAGTAGGCTAAATGAACTAAATGAAGATATCTCTACCCTAGTCCATAAAACTGCAAATGTCCATGTCACAAACAAGTCAGCTATGTCTCTGACCTAACTACTTAGAAGTTGAGGTGATGAGAAAATCTTTTGGAAAGGCCTCAGCAATGAGTAAGATTTTCTTTTTTACTAGAGTCTTGAATTGAAAATGTCCGACTTCAAGTGGACTTTAACCAGGGAACCTTAATTGGGTAGCTCGATGCTTAGCTACTTGGCCACGAAGCCAGATATCAATCTTTAGCTTGTATCTTTTGCAGACTTAACGAATTTTTTAATTTGAATTCATTAACACACTCAATTACTAATCCTCGAGATAAAAAAAAAAAGTCGGATTCTCTACCATGGGCTACTGCACTAAGCTGACAACTCAAGAGAGTGACCGCTCGACACTCTTGGAAGTGGGTTTTCCGATTTCCATAGTTTGAGAATCGTCACTTACATTTAGGTACACGATACGGAAAGAACTTGGGGAAAGTAAATACTTGGTCACGGGGTACAAACTACTGCCTTGACAAGTCAAGTACTGCACTTAGCACTGATAGGAGGAAAAGAATGCTAAAAAATTTGTGATGGCCTGTGTTTCGGGTCAAATGTTTAAAGTGTTTTGTTCATGGTTTGTTAGTTTGTTATTTTAAAATGGAAGATTGGATTATTAATCTACACCTTCTAAAAAGAAAGTAGAGCCTAATGATTGATCCATGATTAATCGAGATCTAGATCAGTTCTTATAGGGCCTACAAAAAAATAGTTAAGAAATAATTTTTGTATCAAGAACGTTTCGGGGTTTACAGGTGCAAGTGAGAACTATTGGAACTAAGTTACTACTAAGCTTTTTTGCACATTTTTTAACCAACCAAAATTTATTTTGTACAATATTTTCTATACAGAAACTATTTTTTGTATTGCTTAGTCAAACTAAATAGATGCCTGTAGTGATCTTGTCTAGCCTATACAATGAAATGTCCTTTTGTTTCTTATTTTGAAGCACTCTATCACTTATCTCCCCTCTCCTTCTTATAGATCTATATTTTCTCACGCTCTCAGACTTGAAGTTAACTGCAAGATTGATGTTGATTTAACAAAATATATTACTCGATAATCAAACCATTTGTAAATGTATCCCTAAAGAACAAACTAATAGAAAGTTAGACACACACACAAAAGTTGTATTGTTACGTTGAAATGAGTCTGAAGGCTTTAAAAAAGTGTATTGTTATTTATGTTAAACAGTCTCAAGACTTAAAAAAGAAAGTGTATTGTTATTTATGTTAAACAGTCTCAAGACTTAAAAAAGAAAGTATATTGTTATTTATGTTAAACAGTCTCAAGACTTAAAAAAGAAAGTGTATTGTTATTTATGTTAAACAGTCTCAAGACTTAAAAAAGAAAGTGTATTGTTATTTACGTTAAACAGTCTCAAGACTTAAAAAAGAAAGTGTATTGTTATTTATGTTAAACAGTCTCAAGACTTAAAAAAGAAAGTGTATTGTTATTTATGTTAAACAGTCTCAAGACTTAAAAAAGAAAGTGTATTGTTATTTATGTTAAACAGTCTCAAGACTTAAAAAAGAAAGTGTATTGTTATTTATGTTAAACAGTCTCAAGACTTAAAAAAGAAAGTGTATTGTTATTTATGTTAAACAGTCTCAAGACTTAAAAAAGAAAGTGTATTGTTATTTATGTTAAACAGTCTCAAGACTTAAAAAAGAAAGTGTATTGTTATTTATGTTAGACAGTCTCAAGACTTAAAAAAGAAAGTGTATTGTTATTTATGTTAAACAGTCTCAAGACTTAAAAAAGAAAGTGTATTGTTATTTATGTTAAACAGTCTCAAGACTTAAAAAAGAAAGTGTATTGTTATTTATGTTAAACAGTCTCAAGACTTAAAAAAGAAAGTGTATTGTTATTTATGTTAAACAGTCTCAAGACTTAAAAAAGAAAGTGTATTGTTATTTATGTTAAACAGTCTCAAGACTTAAAAAAGAAAGTGTATTGTTATTTATGTTAAACAGTCTCAAGACTTAAAAAAGAAAGTGTATTGTTATTTATGTTAAACTGTCTCAAGACTTAAAAAAGAAAGTATATTGTTATTTATGTTAAACAGTCTCAAGACTTAAAAAAGAAAGTATATTGTTATTTATGTTAAACAGTCTCAAGACTTAAAAAAGAAAGTGTATTGTTATTTATGTTAAACAGTCTCAAGACTTAAAAAAGAAAGTGTATTGTTATTTATGTTAAACAGTCTCAAGACTTAAAAAAGAAAGTGTATTGTTATTTATGTTAAACAGTCTCAAGACTTAAAAAAGAAAGTATATTGTTATTTATGTTAAACAGTCTCAAGACTTAAAAAAGAAAGTGTATTGTTATTTATGTTAAACAGTCTCAAGACTTAAAAAAGAAAGTGTATTGTTATTTATGTTAAACAGTCTCAAGACTTAAAAAAGAAAGTGTATTGTTATTTATGTTAAACAGTCTCAAGACTTAAAAAAGAAAGTGTATTGTTATTTATGTTAAACAGTCTCAAGACTTAAAAAAGAAAGTGTATTGTTATTTATGTTAAACAGTCTCAAGACTTAAAAAAGAAAGTGTATTGTTATTTATGTTAAACAAGCAATAGAAAAAGAAATACTTTTTAAAGCCAATGCTTATCTAAGGGGAAATAACCGCAATTTACTACTATTTTTATCTGAAAATTACAGTGTTTAGCTCCTTTTCTGCTGTATAAAACATAATTAATTAGTACTAAATGGTTAATTAATTGGTTAATTTTTGGATTGATTCGTGTATTGTTATCAACTATGAATAATTATGCAAAATTTCAACTTCATCCAAGAATGGGAAGTTGGAGAAAAAACGTGTCAAAATGTATTCCAAATCAAACAAAATAATTAATCATCAACAATTAATTGACTAATTGTTTTTTTTTATAATTGATTCATGTTTTGTCAGGTTAAATGATTAATTGAGCAAAGTTTTAACTTGATCCGAGAATGGGAAATGGGAGGAAAAACATGTTCCAACTGTTTACCACAGAGGCAGACAGACAGATTGAGTTGATATAAGCTTTGTAAAAAAGAGAGAGAGACACAGACAGAGAGAGAGAGATGCAGACAGACAGAGAGAGAGGCAGAGAGACAGAGAGAGAGAGACAGAGAGAGAGGCAGAGAGAGAGACAGAGAGCAAGTATTTTAATGACCTACCAGTACCACGAAAAACAAAAGAATGGAGACGAAGATCTACTGATACATTAATATACAGCATGGTGTGTGTGTGGGGGGGGGGGAGTAAATCAGTTGGGGGGGGGGGTAGGTAAACACAGAATATTTGTGAAACACAAAGCCTTACTTGTAGCATGTGCAAAAATGAAACACTCATTATAAAAACCAGTTAAGCTTTCAAAGCTACAAGTGTAACATTTCAATTGTGCTTGTATGTGTTATAAAGATTTTCAAATAATAGATCCAGATTCTTGACTTGCCAACGACTTTAGAACCAGTGTCGGGGATGAATGTGTACCAGTGTCGGGGATGAATGTGTACCAGTGTCGGGGATGAATGTGTACCAGTGTTGGGGATGAATGTGTTCAACGCCTATTACTTGCACCACATCACCTTTGACAACGAATGCGTTCTAGTTTTGTTTGTTTTGGTTCTATAACAATCAAGTGTCTGTGTAACACGAGGGGGAGGGGGGGGGATAATGTCTGTTTATATTTTTAAAAATGTTGACGCTATTCAAACGCATTTTTTGTTTCAGGGCATCAAGAAGTCATTGAAACAAAGGCTTCCATTGAAATACCATTCGTGAATGTTAGTTTTGTTCTAACGTTTTGCTTTCGGATAGACAAATCGAGACCTTCCCGTCAAGACAAAAAGACGTCTGCAAGCTAGACATATGAAACTATGAAGAGCGATCGCAGGTTGACGTTTATGACCTTAGCACCTTCACGACGGACTCGGTTATCGGCAGCCCACTTTGTCTTCACACTCAGCCTCTGCTGGTAGAAATGACCTTTCATGAACCTGGTCACTAACTTCACTGTTTACATTGTGCGGTAGCTGTCAAGCTAAGTGGGTGACGAAAGGCTTTCTGAAGACATAATGGTACCCGTGGTATGGAGCTATGCAAGTATGTAGTTACTAGAGGTCTAGTGGAATGTTAATGTTTTTTTTTTGAATCAAACTTTCTATAATATATTTTTTTTTATATAATTTGATGGATCATTCTCTTCACTACTTAATAGGCTTAGCTTTGGTGAATTCAAAATGTAAAATTATCCATGCAGAAAATGCTCTGTGTGCGTGTGTGTGTGTTATTTTCCTTCAAGCTTTTAGTTTTCCTATTTGAAATGCCCACGCTTTTCATGATAAAGTGTATTGAACAATGAACAATCTCTGAATAATATTGACCTTGCACGTTCGAAGGACCACCAATACTTATTCATTAGTCTTGTAATCTTTCTTGGCAATGTAATTCCATATAATACTTAACTGTATAAAGTTTATTTGTTTCAATAGGAGCAGTTGAAAACATTTTGGTTCACATGTAAATATTATTTTTTCAGATGACACTACATAGTTCAACTGGTGTTGCAGAGATCTCAGAGATCAAACTTCACTAAAGAATCAACGGAGCATCTTTTTTATAATTAATAGCGCTTTGAAAAAGCCAAAATGTTTCTGGATGTTATTAAAAACGCATTTGGCTGTCGACGTAAGTCTTGGTTATATAAATTATTGCCAGCGTTTTTACAAGTTTTTCTGGTCATTACAATCTGGCACTTTCTAAAATCTCGAGATTCACACGAGTCACGAAATGTGCGCACCACCAGTGACGACGGTGGTAAAACTGCACCCCTTTGCTCGCCAGGTGAGTACGCCACTGGAAACAAGCTCAGCCTCGGCTCTCTCGTAGCAATAGAAGATGAGGGGTTTATTTTACGAGATCCCATGCAACCACTTTTCTTGAACGTAGAGATTTTCGTCAGGGATTCGGAACTAGGTACCCTGATACTTTACCCTGCCGGAACCCCTGTCATTATCAGCAGGACTAAAGACAGTGATGAAAAAGTGGGCGATGAACTAGTATTTTTTGATGACAATAATGAAGAAGGACTTAAAGGCGGCATGGAAGAAGAAAGACTGTATGCTAAAGATACTAGCAAGACAGCCAATCAATTTGTCGAAGACATTCAAAAAGACAGCTATCTCGTTAATAATCGCCTGGAAGAATCTCAGGTAGAGCAAGCGCAAGACAAACCAAACATTAACGGGATGTTGGTGGCGGACGAGATGCTTCGTGTCAGACCTGAAGACCAGAAAGGCCAACAGGAGATTCTTGAAGCCTTGGAAGAACACGACGATGCTAAGGAGCCCGGTGACACAGATGGTCTTCAGGAACGAGAGCACGCCATCCCAATGTACGAAGCAGTTAATGAACAAAATCAGGAGCAAGCGTTTTTAAAGCCATCAAGCTTTCCTATTTACAAGAAAAAACATTTCGCCCAAGTTAATGACCAGGGAAAACTGTTGCAACCGAAGAAAGCAACATTAAAATCAGCTGTGTTTGACCAGATGCGAAACAATAAATTTATTGCTGATAGTTCTACAACTAAATTTTCCAGTCACACTTTCCCTTCAGTAACACAGACTTCTAAGCTTCCAGATACTGGTGCACAAGGTCAATGGAAAGCACAAACCAATAATGCTGAGCAAAGTCAGTTTTCTGCTGGATATGAAGATCGTATTAAAAAGTTTAAATACGAATATTTTGGCCGTTACGTAGATGCATCCCACAGAACTGGTAATATTGCTATTCCATACGTCCTTATAAACCCTCAACGTTGTGGGTTTCCCGAAGCAATAGACATACTGTACATCATCAACTCCTTACCTCAGAACTCCGAGCAGCGTCAGAGAATACGTGACACTTTTTCAGCCTCCAAATTTTTTCAGCCTCGCGTTATAGCCTATGTGTTTTTGCTTGGCATTTCAAAGATCCCTGGTTTACAAACAAAGCTAAAGCAAGAAAATCTCATGTACGGAGACGTGGTCCAGGGTGATTTTCAGGACACTCCAGGGAACGCATCATTGAAAGGACTTATGGGGCTACGCTGGGTTTTACAGTATTGCCCCCAAGTTGACTTTGTTATGAAAATTGATGACGAGGTTTTTGTTGACTCGGACAAATTGTTGAATGGGTTGTTACCAGTTGTGAGGAAAACAGTCCCACAACGCTCAGTGCTCTGTGCCTTCAATTCGCAGGGACCCATCCCCCGAGTTGGATCTAATTCATTCACATTTGATATGTTCCCAAACCGAACATTACTGAGGCCCTACTGCAAGGGCTATGCTGTAATTATTTCACGTTCCTTGATTCAAAGCCTCGTTGAGGCTGCAAAGCATGTACCACTATTGCACGTCGATGACTTCTATCTGTACGGCGTGCTCCCATTTATCGTCGGTGGAGTGGACGTCTACGACCTCGGGAACAAGAGAGCGTTTCACGACTTCGGCGTTGAGGCTGTCAGTTGCTATGAGAACATGGGAGACAAATGTCCCTATGTGGCTTCCAAAGCGTTCAGTGATCGTTTCACGTCACTGTGGGACATGTTGCAAGCCAGAATGTCACGCTCTGGTGGAAAGTGGAATTCAAAACTTTCTTTATGGAATATTCCGAGTTTTAAGAGAAATTTTTGAGGATGAAAGAAACTTGTTCCACTTTGACCTTTGGAAAAGTGTAGCGAGAGAACGTTTAGTTTATGTTTACGTTGGGTACATGAGTATCAATGTGACATTTCAAGTAGGAGATGTTTTGTACATTTACGTTGGTCTAATATAGAGACATATCATAAGCCTAAGTTTCATCTATGTTCAATATGTAAGTGCTTTAAGCTTGTTTTATTTAAGGCTGTTAGATATTTGTATTTTTGACACATGTAACAAAGTCATTCGAGTCACAGTGGGGGAAAGTGCAATAGAAACACGTTCACATTTAGTGGTACTGTTTGTCTCTACTTCTAGATCTTGCAGAGTTCAAAGACTAAACCGTTATAAGCAGAATTTATATGGACCTTTGGGGATTGTAATGCATCAAGAATCAGTGGCGTAGCTTTGGATTTGGGGGCCCGGGAGGGCTTGATCTCTATTGGGGACCCTGCATTTTTGACATTCGACATCCTGACATGAGATAATGGCGTTATATATAATATTTAATGTAAAAACAAATTTCGGGTACTCAAGTGGGATGAGGGGGGATTTTCATATTTGGACCTCCCACCCTAGCTACGCCACTGTCAAGAAATTTTTTTTTTCGTGTAAAGTAGATGTGTTGGTTAGAGAGTGAATAGGAAAGAAGGAATGGGGCATTACTTACATTTCTTAGAGGGACAAGTACATTCAAATCAATGTACATTCAAGTTTCAATAAAAGTTTATTTTTATTTTCAAGATTTCTAAAGAAGTGAAAACATTTCATTGCGAAGAGGAAGAGGGGGTGCTTCCACCACAACCAAAAACAGCGTGCTGACAATGAAGAAATGTATTTATTTTGTATACAATGAATGTATACGAGAAAGTGTTTTTATTTGTCATGATTATATTGTGATCTTTTATTTTATTTGTGTAAGCTGATTCATAAGTTATTGAGTAAGATATAAGACCTGCTGTTTGAAGCATTTTGTTTCCTATAAGAACTGATTGTGATATATTATGGTGTATATTTAACAAAAAATGGCTTTTGAAATGTTTTATTAGTGACCTTTTTTTTTTATTCGAGCTAGTGTGTATGTGTGTGTGTGTATGCTTGGTGAAATGTAAGACTTGTTTTTGTGACGTAACACACATGCAAAAGTGGCGTAGCTACGAGGGGGGGGGGGAGGCTAGGAGGGGGGCAGAGATGGAGATGTGCAATGTTTCTCTACGTCTGACTTCCACGGTACCGAGGTCAAATCTAGACAATTTTCGTTCGAATTCATTGACCTGAGTAAGTTCACCCGGCACCAGTGATGACTAGATACATTTTTCTGATCATGTAAACATGGTTCAAGTTGATCTACCAAGAAAAGTAAAGCGAGAACGTGTCGATTCTAGACGAGAAATACAAGATGGATGAACTTGAGTGGTTCTGTTGCACTGAAACAATGGCGACTTCCCAATTTATGTCGAAAAAAAAATGAAAGCATCAAAAGTATGTCTGCCGATTGGGGAAAATGTTATGCTCACATGTGCTCTTGACTTCCCAAGTAATAAATACTTGGTCCAGTAGACTGTGAGATGCTGTTTATAGAATAGATCATTACATAGTGTGAATGAGCTTGACACGTTTGTTATACTGTCAACGAATCAATATGCACAAGAATAAAACTGTCATGTTTTCTCCAAGTATTCAATTTATTATTGGACAACTTGAACTGCAATTATTGATGAGATATCTTGCAAAAGTAGAGAGAGAAAACAGCTATCCACCATCTTATTGGTGTACCATAGGTGTGTCTCACTTTAAAAAACGTATTTTTGAATTTATAGAAATACATTTTAAAAACCCTTCACCTACAATTGCGTCCATGGTTAAGTCAATTATTAAGTAGTCCTAATTAAAAGTTCCACTTAGTCAGTATTATTAGGAATTACGAATTTCTGAAATGACGTTTTCAGTTCTCTCTCTCTCTCTCTTCCAAAAAAAAAAAAATAGCTATGATATTCAATGAATTTAAAATTGATTGATTTTTTTTGTTTACTTATGTACAAAACTGCATTGATCTATCAATTTGTCTTAGCAGAAATGCTTTACTTCTCAAGGCGCTGCGCTAGCCAATCAGTTTTATAGTCAATCCAGAAAATGTAAATCATTTTTTATAATACAATGCATAAAGAAGAGCGGTCAACTTGAAAACTAAAAGTAATGTACTGTATAAGATAATCGGTCTTCATTTGGTAAACATTCGGTCAACTCTCTGCCTCTACCAGGGCCGTCATTTCAAAACAAGGGGTTGGAGAGAACAGAGGTGATCTTTACAAAAAGTGGGGGGGGGGGGTATTCACACACTGTCATAACAAACACACACACACACATCCAAAGGCTTAGTAGAAGAATGTGAAAGCAGAATCTTTTTTTTTAAAGTGCACACAAAAACAGGTCATATAGATATGTCTTCAAGATTTGTACAAACTGGGGCTTCGAAATTCTTCTCTTACGTATTTAAATCTCTAGAACCTCTCCACAAAGACGTTGTGTGTATGTTTGTGTGTGTGTGTGTGCCTGTATGGGGGGGGGGGTACAAATGTATGGACATTGTTTCAGCAATAACCTGCAGGGGTTAACATACAAGTATTTCAACATTAATCCAAGTCTCTGTTTCAACACCTGTGTGGGTGTACATGAAAAGCGTTTGTTAAACCATTTTTACAAATCTCAGTCTTAGAAATAGATACTTTGATGTTAGCGTGAATAGTGTAACTGGTAAACTGATGTTACACACACATGTAAGAAATAGTCAGTATTAAAAACTATAAACAAACATTAAAGCTTAAAAAAACAACCTTTTCTTGGTGTGTATATAAAATGTAGGGCATAACTAACATTAACGTATTAATATCAACATTAATAATAATTTTAATATGGGCTTTCAGATTCTTGAGAATTTAAAATAATGCTTTCATTATTTTGTCCATTATTTTGTCCAATACCATTAAATAAATAAGATTGAATATTGTTTTAAAAGTTAACTTATAAAAATAACATAAAGAAAGATTCGTAGGTTTGGTTCCGGCAATGCTTTTTGTAACTTCTTTCCACAATACCAATGGTGTGATGTATCGAAGCTTACGTCAGCGCTAATTTCAAATAAAATCAGTATTCTATTAACTCTCTGAAAACCAAAGATTAATGACCGCGGATGTAAATTTTTTTTTAAAGTTTCGGCCCTTTATTATCGCTACACCAAACACATACTGTTCTTCGTTTACTAATAATATTACAATTATAATAAAACCTTTAATTTTAATTTCTTATAATAAAACCTATGTGACTCTACATTTTAATTTTTATTTAAGTAATAAGAACGACTATCTAAAACAGATGTTAGAACTATGGTTGTATCGCCTGGTCATCATGAGTGTCATGTAGACCTAGTTATTAGACAACAAACACATTTTCTGATTTTAAAGTTTATTGAAGAGTTTGTGTTTAAAAACCCCTGGGATCCATTCAACCTTTCAAGGAACTCAATCAAGGATTCAACTCTGACCATCACATTGGCTATAAGAATTCTCTACCTAATCTTCAATACAACATTAATAAAGGTTGCCACTTGGTCTACTTGTGTTATTATTTCACTGCAACTACTAGTATCAATGCAACAAATACAATCATTATAACTAAGTAGACAGCTATACCCAACAACAAGGCGCAGAGAGACAATTGTCTAGCCATTATACCAACGCAGGAATTGCGACCGCCGTCTCTAGGAAACTGAAAAAAAACAAAACTAATATAATAATAATAAATAATATAATAAATAATATGTATGTATGTAGGCCAATGTATGTATATATGTATGTATAATATATATATTTGTGTGTGTGTGTGTGATTAGGTTACATCAGCTTTAAAGACAATCCCCAACTAAAAAACTGTTCGGAATAATTTCTTCTGTATCTATGGTAACAGTTACATGCATGAATACAAATATTATTTAGCGATCTTCAGATTGATCTATGCAGCCACAACATGCTTTGCAACTGGACAAAAACCAGAATTGACCACTACATAGGCAAGATATTGCAATCTTCCACTAGCCGGGTCAAGCTGTCTCCCGGTGTTTGGGTCTCATACTGACTTAGTCTTTTTCTTCCAGTGCTGACTTTAAAACTCCCCCCTCTCCTTGATGCGATGAAAATGACCTAACCATCCAACACAACGTCGTGAAAAAAGGCATCCTCCCCTCCCAAACGGTTTGGTCACAATGCTCGTCATTGACTGACTTCTTAGTGCAGACAGCAACACGTGACTTGGAGAGACAAGAGAACATAGGAATCGACGTGGTCAATGTTACACAACTAAATAGGAATCAAGGTGGTCAATGTTACACAACTAAATAGGAATCGACGTGGTCAATGCTGCACAACTAAATAGGAATCGAGGTGGTCAATGCTGCACAACTAAAAAGGAATCGACGTGGTCAATGTTACACAACTAAATAGGAATCGAGATGGTCAATGTTACACAACTAAATAGGAATCGACGTGGTCAATGTTACACAATTAAATAGGAATCAAGGTGGTCAATGTTACACAACTAAATAGGAATCGAGGTGGTCAATGTTACACAATTAAATAGGAATCGACGTGGTCAATGTTACACAACTAAATAGGAATCGACGTGGTCAATGCTGCACAACTAAATTGGAATCGACGTGGTCAATGTTACACAACTAAATAGGAATCAACGTGGGCAATGTTACACAACTAAATAGGAATCGACGTGGTCAATGTTACACAACTAAATAGGAATCAACGTGGGCAATGTTACACAACTAAATAGGAATCGACGTGGTCAATGCTGCACAACTAAAAAGGAATCGACGTGGTCAATGTTACACAACTAAATAGGAATCGACGTGGTCAATGTTACACAATTAAATAGGAATCGACGTGGTCAATGCTGCACAACTAAAAAGGAATCGACGTGGTTAATGTTACACAACTAAATAGGAATCGACGTGGTCAATGCTGCACAACTAAATAGGAATCAACGTGGGCAATGTTACACAACTAAATAGGAATCGACGTGGTCAATGCTGCACAACTAAAAAGGAATCGACGTGGTCAATGTTACACAACTAAATAGGAATCGACGTGGTCAATGTTACACAATTAAATAGGAATCGACGTGGTCAATGCTGCACAACTAAAAAGGAATCGACGTGGTTAATGTTACACAACTAAATAGGAATCGACGTGGTCAATGCTGCACAACTAAAAAGGAATCGACGTGGTCAATGTTACACAACTAAATAGGAATCGACGTGGTCAATGTTACACAACTAAATAGGAATCGACGTGGTCAATGCTGCACAACTAAAAAGGAATCGACGTGGTCAATGTTACACAACTAAATAGGAATCGACGTGGTCAATGTTACACAATTAAATAGGAATCGACGTGGTCAATGCTGCATAACTAAAAAGGAATCGACGTGGTTAATGTTACACAACTAAATAGGAATCGACGTGGTCAATGCTGCACAACTAAAAAGGAATCGACGTGGTCAATGTTACACAACTAAATAGAGATCGTGTTTTTTACTAAGACTAACCTGGCAATATATATAGATATGCAGTGCAAGTGCTTTTAAAAAAATAGGTGCCGGTACTCAGTAGTTGATTGCCTAGCTCTAACTTTGAACTACTAAAAAATAAAAATATACGTTAAAATACAAGAAAAAAATTTTTGTTTTCAAAAAGGTGCCGGTATGCGTACCATTAGTAGCCCATATATATATATATGTGTGTGTGTGTGTGTAAAACATAATAGGTGCCGGTACTCAGTGATGGAGTGACTAACTTTTAAATACTAATAAATTAATAAAAAAAAACCGTTAAAATACAAGAAAAGTCATACTTTTTCCCCACATTGAAAAAGGTGCCGATACACCGTACCGGTGCGTATCGTCAAAAGTAAAGCTACTATCCCATTCTATACAACGATTTGAAATAGAAAACTCAAGGGATACTACTCAGCTAAATAAGCTGCATTCTATCTTTGCTGGGTTCCCTCCCATAATGAATTATTGAAAAGTTTTTATTATTATTTTTTTTTAGTGTCACCAACTTTTATCAGAATTAAAGATTATTACCTCCAAACTCAAAACCTCCCGCAGGACGGCAAGGGATTACGAATGGCGTGATTCGAACCCGAGACATTGAGACAATTGTCCAGTCGTATACCACACGACCATGCAGGTGGGATCAACAAAATGTGTCAATAATGTGTTTACGGCGTATGTGTGAAAACAGGACACTAATACCTACCAATGCTGCTAGGATTTTGGCGGCTAAACCACAAGGCCAGCAACAGCAGCAGACCATCTGAAAAAGTAGGTCGTCCGGATTGCAATCATTAGGCCTACCAGTTTTGTTTCTCTGAAAAATGATATAGATCTAGACCTATTTACTAAAACTGAAGGCTGTTGAAAGTTTAAAACTTAGAACAAGATAAACATTAAAAATTACTTTTGAAAAAAAAAAAAGACAATACCTCCTTTATAAAACCTTCAGAGCGATTATTTTTCTCTAAATAACTAATAAATTTTAGATGTAAAAAAAAATGAAACATTTTTTACCCTGCCCCACCCCCCTTTTTTCCAGAAGAAATCTCGGTTAAAGCGAATGTATAGATCAACTACACTTTATAATATTCCATGATAGTATAATGTATAGACCTTTATATCTGGATGTAGAAAACCCCATGTCTAGTGTTTCCGAGCATTAATTTATTACTCCTGAAATAGAGCGGAAATACCCGAAGAAATATGGTCCGTTTAATATGAATATCTTCTAGTTCTCTAGCGAAATTAAATTTTTTTTTTTTTACTTTGGAAAATTATAACGGTCAAACTAGAGTTTTCCCAGTGTGACCAAAGAGTTAGTAATTTTTTTTCCCTAAAGATATACATCAACTGTCAAATTGGTGTCTATGTTCCACCCAGGTTTCAGGAAGGGATGAGTTGAATAGAGGTATTGTAACAAGAAAAAACAACTAATTTTTTTTATAACTGTGTTTTCCTTAAATGGTTAATTAATCAAGACTAATTAATAAATTAGTTGGTTAATATTTTAATTGATTCATGTTTTGTTAGGGACAATGAATAATTGTGCAAAGTTTCAACTTCAACAGAGACTGGGAGGTGGGAGACATAACGTGTAGGCCTACCAGACAGAAAAACGGAATGAATTGATAGAAGCTTTGTAATAATATGCAAGACCTCTGACACGCATTCTAACGAACCATACCAATACGTTCTAGAGTACTCTAAGACTAGTCTATACTATGAAATACGATGTGCTGGATTTATAAAAAAAAAAAAACAATAAAAACACGGACTTATCACCCACTAGCATGCTATAGTTGAAGCCTTTCTAGCCTCTAAAGCTATCACAATTAACGCTCTTTTAGTATGATATTTTGGGTTAGAGTTAGGGTTATGCTCGCATAGGACCATCGTCTTTGGGTTAGGTTTAGGCCCGCATAGGACCATCGTCTTTGCATTAGGGTTAGGCCCGCATAGGACCATCGTCTTTGGATTAGGGTTAGGCCCGCATAGGACCATCGTCTTTGGATTAGGGTTAGGCCCGCACAGGACCATCGTCTTTGGGTTAGGGTTAGGCCCGCATAGGACCATCGTCTTTGGGTTTTTTCTGCAATGCGAAGTCGCTACTCTAAATTAAAATCATCCCTAAACCGTGTTATTATTATGTAGTAAACCTGGGCTTCATAAAGTCTGGATTATATTTAAACGATCTAGCGGCAACTGAACAAGTCAGGTGATACATTGGTCTCAACATCTCACTCACTCTATGTAGCCCTACCGAATATATTGACTCATTACGTCCGCTATGGAACATGTTATTGAGAGACTCTTGGCGTGGTCTGTAAGAATTATGCTGCAACTCATCGCTGTCATCAAACTGTTTAGCTCCAAACAGAAACGGGAAGCAGGAAGATAATTTTCTGGACACATAAGATCGTCTGAAAAATAACGCATAGAAAACTATATTACATTATGTTTTTAATAGTGATTTTTTTTATATGACTACACTCAGACAAAACTAAGCAAGCTCACACACAAAAAAAAGCAGAGAAGACTGGCTTGAAAATCAAAGTGAAGAGAAACTGAGGTGATGAGAATGACAAACACCCAAGAAACTGAGGTGATGAGAATGACAAACAGCCAAGAAACTGGGGTGATGAGAATGACAAACACCCAAGAAACTGAGGTGATGAGAATGACAAACACCCAAGAAACTGGGGTGATGAGAATGACAAACAGCCAAGAAACTGGGGTGATGAGAATGACAAACAGCCAAGAAACTGAGGTGATGAGAATGACAAACACCCAAGAAACTGGGGTGATGAGAATGACAAACAGCCAAGAAACTGGGGTGATGAGAATGACAAACAGCCAAGAAACTGGGGTGATGAGAATGACAAACACCCAAGAAACTGGGGTGATGAGAATGACAAACACCCAAGAAACTGAGGTGATGAGAATGACAAACACCCAAGAAACTGAGGTGATGAGAATGACAAACACCCAAGAAACTGAGGTGATGAGAATGACAAACACCCAAGAAACTGAGGTGATGAGAATGACAAACACCCAAGAAACTGAGGTGATGAGAATGACAAACAGCCAAGAAACTGAGGTGATGAGAATGACAAACACCCAAGAAACTGAGGTGATGAGAATGACAAACAGCCAAGAAACTGGGGTGATGAGAATGACAAACACCCAAGAAACTGAGGTGATGAGAATGACAAACACCCAAGAAACTGAGGTGATGAGAATGACAAACACCCAAGAAACTGGGGTGATGAGAATGACAAACACCCAAGAAACTGAGGTGATGAGAATGACACACAGCCAAGAAACTGAGGTGATGAGAATGACAAACAGCCAAGAAACTGGGGTGATGAGAATGACAAACACCCAAGAAACTGAGGTGATGAGAATGACAAACACCCAAGAAACTCCACTACAACTCCAAACCTTTGAGAAACCGAAAACGTTTGTCTACCATGTGTTATTAAAGACCTTGTACAGAAACGGTATTTAAAACCAGATGAAAAAAAATATTAATATCAAAAAGTAATATTTATAATTATGCAAATGAACAGAAACAATTGACCAACGATACTTACCTATACTGACCACGCTCTGAATTCTGGGTAACTTGTTGAGGATACGCCATGCGCTGTCCACTCATGATCTCAACAGTGGCTGGAGGCTGGTGATGTGCCCAGTAATAGCTGGGCACTGGCATTGGTGGGGCTGATAACGATGGTGGCGGCATGGTCAATGAAGAGGGATGCGGCGCGGTAGGTGGTAGATAAGAAAATGTGTTATATGGAGGGTTGTTCAGAGTGGTGCTAGTAAAGGTTACAGGGGCCACCTGCTGAGGAGAGAAAGACTTTTCTGGACTAATGCTCATTCGATACTTCTTTACAGCAGCATTTTTTTCCTTCGTAGATGCAAATTTATATTTACTCATATCCAGAAAAGGGCTTCCATTTTCAAACCTGTTAACAATAATGGTGCTCTTTGGAAGCACAGCTTCCGGTGGAGGTTTGGGCACACCGGAAGGTCTGTACACATCTTTGTAAGCTTGGTTGACATCCTTTGTAAACAACGGGACGGCCACATGTAACGTGTCTTCTGAAGAGCTTGATCTATATGTCTGCAGATTGGACTCACTGTTGTGCCACAAAGGCTTCCTGAAGATAAGCTCTTTGGTCTCTAGACATGGGCTAACAAGAACGTTTGTCGCGGGTTGCTTCTGGCACGCTTCGGAATCGTGTCGTGATTCCGGTGATGACTCTGACCTCGCTTCTGAGAGGGAGAGCGGAGGGCGTAGGCCTACTGGTGTGTTCAATAAAGATTTCTTTTGCTCATCGGCAGTCCTAAATTCTCTCTTTTGGTGTAAGTTTAAAGTTTGTCCGCTGAGGTCTTCGGGTTTAAACATTGCCTGTTGGTAGGGGACTGCGTTTCTGGTGTGCGATGGTGTAGCTGATGGCCTAGGGGATGTGGCTCGAATAACATCATGAATTTCTATTTGTAGTGAACCTGAACCCAATCTTTGACGATCATCAGAATTAGAAATGGAGATCACAGTCTGTGCAGAGAGCTCTTTGGCCTCTTTGGAGGGTGATGGACGTTCTGCGTCGTCATATCGGCCTTCAAGCTGGTGGTCGTGGCTAAAGCTTTTGTTCAGTTTAGATTTGAGTTTGCTTCGATACATTTGCATTTGTTGATTGCCCAGTTGACCAACGGCTGCCAAGGATCGCCCGATTCCATCCATGAATTTAGTCGTCGGCCTTTCTGTTTGGTCCTCCGAAGATGTTTTGTATACCGGAGCTCCATTGTTCTGACCATTATTTTCAGACATTCTGTTAAGATAAACTTCCTAACAAAACAAGATTTCTTGACGAATCCTAAACTAGTGAATACAAATAGGCTTCAATAGGCTTCACTATGCTTACTTGTCGTTGCATTGCCACATGTATGAAAGGTTAACATGTTTCTTTTAGTCTGAAGACTGTTATACAATTTAAACTTGAGAAATAATATAGATAATGTTGGCGTAATTTAATTTTATTATATCAAGTAGATCTAGAATCTAGATCTATCATCTAATTTTTTTTTTATTTAGTCAAAATTGTTTGGTTTTTCCACACTAAAGGAAGCTACTTACCAATATAATATTTATTAAAATCGTAGCTAAATTGTATTATTTTATTTTAGTAACCATAAGTCTAGTTAAACTTGAGTGTGTCTGTGTGTGTGTATGCAATATGATCACAAAAAAAAACAACTATTGCGTATGCTATGAATCTACAAATCCAAGTATCCAATAGTTCAGATGAAGCATACCGGATATCCTGTTTTTAGAAATACTTTATCACATTCTTTTTTAAATGTAAGCTTGGAAGACTAGAATGTACACAAACTCCATCATGTAGTTTCACTGACATAAAAATGGTAGCTTTTTGTAATTTCCCGATTGGAGTTTTCTATTTATCTCGATCTGCTAATGTGAAACTAAAGATAAACTTTGTATGAACTGAACTCTAAATAGAAAGATCAACGCCAAAAGATGCAAAGCACAATTTTAACTTGATTGCCGCTCGTTAATTTTGATTTAAATTGACGTTTTTATTATTCTTAAACACAAACACACAAAAAAACAACTCACTGATAAAAATCAGAAAATATGAAATTAATTTAGCTGTAGCAGATGTTAAAGGTAGCTATAATACATAAAATACTAAACCATAATTTACTAATAGAAAAACATGAAACCTAATGAAATACTCAGAAAGACACAAAGCTAATTATCGCATACGCTAGAACAAATTCGTACAAGTGCTTCTTCTTCCCTAGTGCCATTAGAGAAAGGAATGGGCTGCTTGAGTCAGCCAGGAAACCCAACCAACGACTTGGCATTGATTTACATGCATGACGAGATTGACACATAAAATGCGTAGGACGTAATTGTCTTCTTTTTTTTAATTAACGTCTGTAATATAGGCCTATAAGATAAGCCTACCTAGGACAAAATTCCACATATATAAAGCTGAGCTATGGAAAAACAAAACAGTTAAAGCTCCTCCTTTGTGGTCGAATTTAAACATAGAGTTGTTGATGTTCATTTGGAAAAGCTTCCATTCAGAGAGCACGGGTAAATTGGCCTATTGATGCATTGTCTGTACTATCTTAGAGTTTCTTGGCTAGCCTTTTTTTTTCCTTTGCTGTCGGCTTTCCTCTTAAACTGAGATACCAACACTGACTGCATCTCGTCTCGAGAAGCGATAATGGGCCAGTTCTTTCAATTCGAGGATACGATTGGCGGGGCATGTTGTCCGATATTCGACTTCCTAAATTACTTTTAGATCGAGCTGTGCAAGGGATGGCGCCCTCAAGTAGGTTAACAAATTCACACTAAATATATAAAGATAGCTCAAAACCAGAACCGTAAAAGATTGAACAAAATGTAAAAGTTATAAGACGATACAAGCTTACTTTCATGATTCTCCATGCAAATGTCTGGACAAGAATACACCATTAATTATTGGGAGATGAAATAGCATCGGATACATTCATATAAAGTTAATTAATTAATTGGTTATATTCTGTATTTTAGGAAATCAGATCCAGCTCAGAAGATGTTCAAGGTCATCTAAACAATGTCAAGGATGCTGAATTGAACGTCACTGCTGCCAACTAGAGACAAAGAATTGAGCTCTAATGGTTCACACTCTCTCAATGCGTGGTAGTTGATTCTTCTTTACTATGAAGTAGTTTAGGCTATTCGGACACCTATAGGACAACATTTCAAAGTTGGACTTTGACAGCGCATTATTTGATAATGGTTTGACATAAAAAAGAAAATGACATATCTAAATATAATTTAGTTTAAGGAGAATAAGGATGACTACTTATATATTTGTTATTATATTTAAGGTCAATGAGGCCATGTATTTTCCTTTAATTCAAACAAATTTTGCCAAATTCTATATTGGTATTAACTAAATTTTAAGATCCCCAGGCATAGCCCCTCACATGAAATCAATAAGATGTCTTCTCATTATGCCTAAATATGAACACAAAAATAACAAGGTTGCAAAAGACAGTTTGTGTGGAAACACAAACTGAAAATCGGCCCCCGAAGTGGTCCACCCAGGAAGGTAAAAAGGCTGGTTTCAATATTATCAGAATGAAATTCTATCAAAGACAAATGACAGAAAATAATGGAGAAAAAAGGTTAAAGATCTTGTATGGTGCCCCAGCGGTCCAGCAGACCAAAGGATAGGTGAATGTGAAGTTCAAAGTGAACCTTGCCTAACTGATGTCTTATAATGAGTATCTAATTGATCTAATTGTTTTGTAAAGGGTCAATCTCTTATTCCTTAAGAATACAACATTTCCTTAAAAAAAAAAATATTTTTGTTCTTTGGTTACGTGTTCTTCTTCTTTTTTTTTTGTTAGGCTACCTCAGCTTTTTAGCTTTTGACTTCAGTTATCGAGCTGTTTACATCCTAGGAATCCTTGGGCCTTTGCCTCTTTTCTTTGCCTTTTTTTTTGGCATTGCCTCTTTTTTTTTTGAGGCTATTGGCCTCTTTATTGGGCTTTTTTTTTTTTTTTTTTTTTTAACAAAAGGATGCATATTTTATTAGAAAGCGTACAAATAAGGTAGTTACATTTTAAAGTACAATGATTGCAAAACATAGCAATGCATATAGTTACATTTAGGTTGTCATAATATTGTTACAACATTTAAAGGAGGCAACTCAACGAGGTATGGGAACAAAGATAATACAAAGTTTAATCAACATAGATCACCAAAAACAAGAACCGTTCCAATCTCAATCTTCTCGCACTTCCTCTTACTCTCTCCCCGTTCATTTAGTCCATCCTCGTGCGCTGGTGCGCAACCATAGAGTCACTACAGAACATGGTCATTACACTGCCCCCTTCTTATGTCTGTTCGTCCCGAACTGACTCTGTTCCTCTCTCCTCTCCACAATACCGATACAACCGATCGACGTGTACCACCTTGCATTTAGTTCGAGGACCCCTCTGGATACGGTATACCACGTCGTTGATTCTCTTCACAATCCGATACGGACCTTCCCAATCCTTTTGTAATTTAGGCGATCTTCCCTTCCTTCTCTTTGGGTTGTACAGCCAAACGAAATCATGCTCTACAAACCCCGTAGAATTGGCTCTTCTATCATATCTGGTCTTCATGAGGTCGCTACTGTCTTTTATCCTACTCCGTGCAAGTGCATGAACCCTCTCAGGTCTCCCCCTAAGTTCTGTTACGTATTTGCTAGCTGTCGTTTGTTTTTCTCCTGGCAACCCGAATAAGAGGTCTGCTGGCAGCCGAAGTTCCCGACCAAATAATAATTTGGCTGGCGTATAACCAGTGGTTGCATGAACGGCTCCTCTATAAGACATGAGGAATAGAGGAATGTAGTCATCCCAATCGTTTTGCTGTTCTACTGTCATCTTAGCCAAGTGTTGTATCAATGTGCGATTAAAGCGTTCCACCATCCCGTCTGACTGAGGGCGAAGTGGCGTTGTTCGAGTCTTTTCAATTTTTTAAGATTTTACAAATCTCCTGGAATAGCTTGGATTCAAAGTTGCGTCCTTGATCTGAATGTAGTTCCATAGGTACACCAAAGCGGCTAATCCAGTGTTCCACTAAAATATCGACTATTGTTGTGGTTTCTTGGTTTGGTATCGCGAAAGCCTCAGGCCATTTACTAAAATAGTCCATTATTACTAGAATATATCTGTTGCCTTTTAGTGTCTCAGGAAACGGGCCAGCTATATCCAGTGCGATTCTTTCGAAAGGAACACCTACGTTGTACTGTTGTAGGGGTCCCCTTGTCCGACGTTGCGGGCCTTTGGTTGCTGCACATCGATCACATCTTCTGCACCAATCCTCTACGTCTTCCTTGTACCGACACCAATAAAACCTTTGTCTCACTTTCTCCAACGTCTTGTTAATATCCAAGTGACCACCCGTGGAACCATTGTGCAACTCTTGGAGTACTTCTTGGATTCTAACTTTTGGGAGAACTATTTGTAATCGTGTTGATGTCCCATCAGAAGATTCCCACATTCGCTTAAGAACACCGTTTTCCACTACCATTGAGTCCCATTGTGCCCAGTACGCCTTCATGGCAGCCCCTTTTTCAGCAATGTGTTGCCAATCTGGCCGTTGTCCCTTCTCCTTCCAAACAAGAACGATTGCCAGATCCTCATCTTTCAGCTGATCCTCTCGGATATTCTCATCAGACCAAGGTCCTAAAACATTCAGGTCCAAACGTTGACAATCGATTATCTCTTCCTTTTCCTCAGCTTTCTTACAATGTTTGCATTCTGTTTTGCAAGGTCGTCGAGATAGCGCATCAGCATTCTGATGAATTAGTCCTTTTCGATGGTGAATTTCAAATTCATAGGTTTGCAGACGTTCGATCCACCTAGCGACCTGACCTTCAGGGCACTTAAAAGAAAGAAGCCATTGTATTGCTGCGTGATCTGTCCTTAAATAAATTTCTGCCTATAAAAGTACTTATGAAAATGTTTTATTGCATCGACGGCGGCCAGGAGTTCACGTCTTGTGACACAGTAGTTCCTTTCAGCCTTTGACAAACTTCGACTGAAGTAAGCGATGACTCGTTCCGTTCCATCAATCTTTTGGGAAAGGACGGCGCCTATTCCGGTATTGCTTGCATCCGTATCCAAAATGAACGTCATGCCTGGTATCGCATAGGCAATTATGGAGGATGAGACAAGTGTGTCTTTTAACATTTCAAAGGACTCTTGACACTCCTGTGTCCAGTTGAATGACCTCTTTTGTTCTGTCAATCGATGAAGGGGTGCACATATATTGGAGAAATTTGGCACAAACCGTCTATAGTACGTACAGAGTCCTAAAAAACTTCTTAGTTCTCGAATATTGGATGGTGTAGGCCAACATTTTACTGCCTCAGTCTTGTCAGGATCAGTGCTGATGCCGTCCCCTGATATGTGGCCAAGATATTTGACACTCTTCCTGAAAAACGAGCACTTCTTTGGATTGATTTTCATACCCGCATTCCTGATCCGTCCAAAAACTTCATGTAGATTTGCCAGATGCTCTTCAAACATCCTACCAGTGACTATAATGTCATCCAGGTATACAAGACACGTGTTCCAATGAAGTCCCTGTAAAACGCGCTCCATCAATCTTTCAAAAGTGGCGGGAGCATTACAGAGACCAAAATGCATCACAGTGAACTGCCAAAGACCGTTGCCAGCAGAGAAAGCCGTTTTCTCTTTATCCTCAGGATGCATTCCCACCTGCCAGTATCCGCTCTTTAGATCGAGAGTAGAAAAAATATGTGATCCAGCAAGCGTATCCAAGGTATCGTCTATTCTTGGGAGTGGATAGCTATCTTTATGCGTGACTTCATTAAGTGCTCTGTAGTCTACACAAAATCGCATGGATCCATCTTTTTTTTTACTAGGACGATCGGTGAACACCAAGGGCCATTAGAGGGCTCTATGACCCCTTGCTGTCTCATTTGTTCTATCAGGTCTGTAGCCTTCTGTTGTTTTGCGAGAGGAAGGCGGCGTGGTGGCTGCCGAATCGGTCTAGTTACTCCAGTATCGATCCTATGTTGTACCATGTCTGTTCTTCCGCATTCTGACTCATCAGATGGAAAGATGTCTGCAAATTTCATTATCAACTCTTTGGCTTTGCTATACTGCTCTTCAGATAGGTTCGCCTTGGTTTCTGTCAAAAGCCTGGTAATTTGAGGGTTGACCAATTCAGTGGGCGTAAAAGAAACGTTGTTAATGTTGCAATTCTTAATTAGGTCAATTGTGTGGCATTTAGCAATGTAACTATCCCTTCGTAGATGCTTCTCCCTCAAACCAAGGTTCATGATTCTGACAGGTACTCTCTGATGATCTTTACCGATCATGACCAGCGTTTTCCCTACAGCCACTCCGTCGTAATTGTCTTCCGTTCCTTCGATTAGCGCCGTTCCCGACTTTTCATGTCCGTTCTCCCCAAATAATTGATTCGGACTGTGCAGGCAGATTTGTATCCTCCGTCAATAGTATTTTCATCATTCGATTGTTTCCTTCTTCACTATCACCTAACAAAGGAATCTCCACATTTCCATACAACAAAGTTCCTCCGCTAATGTTAATGGAAAATCCAAATTTCTGTAGAAAATCTAGACCTAAAATGCAATCATCAGTTATGTTTGCTATCAAAAATTAATGCACGAATGACTGACACCCGAGCTCAAATTCTAAGTCCGCCAGTCCTTTTATGGGCATCAGTTCTCCACTGGCTGTTTTCAGGGAGAAAAGGCTCACATTTGTAGTATTATTGCTGTTTGCGACATTTGGCCTAATGACTGAACGTGAAGCACCAGTGTCTATGAGAAACCGATACTTCCGAATTCCAATCCTTCCTTCTACTATAAGACTCCTACTCTGTCCCAGCACAGCTATTGGAGTGACATTGACAGGGGCTCCCATTTCCTGGATCGCCGGTTTCTGCCCCTTGAAGGCGACGAATGTTAGTTTTCCTGATAGCCATTGGCTCCAGGCCATGCACCCGTTTCTAATCTGTGCTGAGTCGCTTCTTGCTGATTAGGTGTTCTTCTACACATCCTTTGTATATGCCCAGATTCACCACAGTTCCAGCAACGGACCCTGGTCGCACGACGAGCTCCCTGTGACCGGCTTGGCTTATACTCTTCAAGAACCTCCGTCATCCGTCTGAGTACTTGTGTTAAATCTTCTTCCTGAACTTCCAGTCTCCGACCATGATGACTGTTGATGGATGCGTTCTTAGCGGCTTCATAGGACAGAGCGAACACAAGAGCTTCGCTGGCCTTACGCTTGTCACTAACTCTAATAACCTTTTTTAGCTCTGGATCTCGAACGGCATCGATGAAGGCATCAGTGACGATTACTTCGAGGAACTCCTGTGCTGCTGTGGGGTATGCCAGATGGGCAAGTCGTTCAATGTCCGTCTTTAGCTCTTGTAGGGTTTCACTGACCCGCTGTTGTCTGGTCTTCAGCTGGACCCTATAAACTTCCTGTAAGTGCTCGTCCCTGTATCGAAGCTCCATAGCCTGGACGAGAGCAGCATAATCCTGCTGGTTTGGAATGGATTGGAGTACTTCGGAAGCCTTTCCTCTAAGGGCCAGTACTAGAGCGGTCGCTTTTTCCTCCTCGCTGCCCCATTTGTTGACCTTAGCAGCTGCCTCAAACTGTCTTCTGTAGACTGACCAGGAGACGGACCCATCAAACACAGGGGGTTTCATCTTTACAAGCCCTTCGGGTAACATTGATCCTGTATTACTCACCGGCGCCTTGCTGAACCCTTCTCTAACTTGAACTTTCAGTTCTTCTATGTCTTTTTCTACCACATCGACTCTCTGGTTCATCGTGACCTCCATCGTGGTTATTTTCTGGTTAACCAATACCAATTCAGTCCTGATACCTGAATCGAGTGTGTCTATTTTGTCCTGCATGGTTCTAATCCCTATATCAAGTGTATCCATCTTTTCCTGCATCTTACCTAGGAGTTCAGTTATATCTGGCCCTACTTCGAATTGATAACTGTCCGGGTCTTCTTCTTCCTCAATCAGGGCCTGCCGGAGACGAGCTGTAAGTGTCTCCTTGCTACCACCAAGCTTTAGACCTCGATACCGAAGCTCTTGTTTTAGTTCTTTAATCAAGAGTTGGTCTAGTTGTTTCATAACAGGGGAAGCCATTACTAACTTACCTCCCGTTCGTTGAGTCGCCTATAATCCCACTTCTGATACCAATGTTACAACATTTAAAGGAGGCAACTCAACGAGGTATGGGAACAAAGATAATACAAAGTTTAATCAACATAGATCACCAAAAACAAGAACCGTTCCAATCTCAATCTTCTCGCACTTCCTCTTACTCTCTCCCCGTTCATTTAGTCCATCCTCGTGCGCTGGTGCGCAACCATAGAGTCACTACAGAACATGGTCATTACAATATTTTCGCTTTTTTAATTGCTTTGTATATGGCTCTATTTTTTTTTTTTTCCAATAGCATATAATGAATATTTTTAAAATTTAAGGTTCTTAAAATATATGTGGTGAGAATGTCAAGAATAGGTAATTAATTAGAAACAATCAAAGAGTGAAAGTAGAAACTTAAATGATATTAAAACATTTTAAACATCGTAGTCACATTTATTTCCACTTTGTCTACATTGCTTATGGTTGTTTCCTTTGTGCTTTGCTACATTACCCCAGTTCTTTATATTAACTTCTATCAAAAGTGCATACACATCTATGTGTGTACACACTTATGCGAATATAGGCATTTAAACATTTATATTGTTTCTTTTGTTGTCTCCCTTTTTATGACAATTTTTGATTTCCTCCCTTGAGATTTGGAAATAATCTGACTTTTGTTCCTGAACTAATGCAATTTGATAAATAGTTTATGTAAATTAAAAATAGTAGTGGACCCAAGACTGTTCCTTGAGGTACACCTGAGTTTATTGTTATCGGTGTTGATTTAGAGCCATTTATTATTACAGTTTGTTCTCTCCCTATCAGAAAATCTTTAATCCACATATGCAGTGGACCCATTAATGCCAAAATATTTTAATTTTTTAAGCAAACTATGGTGGTGAACTTTGT
This sequence comes from Biomphalaria glabrata, assembly GCF_947242115.1. NCBI lineage: Eukaryota > Metazoa > Mollusca > Gastropoda > Planorbidae > Biomphalaria > Biomphalaria glabrata. The sequence continues at coordinate 30,432,870 of NC_074715.1, read as the reverse complement.
CAAAAGCCTTAGAAAAATCTAGTAAGATAGCATCTATTTGTTCATTATTATCTAAACCCTTTGAAAAATCATCAATTAGTCCTATTAGTTGTGTTTCACATGATCTATATTTCCTAAAGCCATGTTGGTATGGTGTGAGGACATTATGTTTGTCTAAGTGGTTTATGATGTTGCTACATATTATGTGGATTTTACATGTGATGCTGGTAAGTGATACTGGTCTGTAGTTTCCTGGGTCAGATTTTTCTCCTTTTTAAATAGGAGGGGGTGACATTAGCTTCTTTCCAGTCCTTTGGTACTCTGCCCTGGTTAATTGAAGCCTGAAAGAGTATTTTGAACACTGGGGCTAGCTCATTGCTTAGTTCTTTGAGTAATCTAGCTGGAATACCATCAGGTCCAGACGCTTTATTTGGTTTGGTGTTGGCTAATAGTTTTTGGATTCCATTTTCTTGTACTACTATATCTTCTATGTTGTCTACTTGGTTCAAATTCAGTAATATGTCTTTGTCTCCTGGGGCTGAGAATGCTGATGCAAAGTATTTGTTTAGGATGTTTGCTTTAGTTTCATTATCATTATGTATTATGTTATGTTCATCTTTTAATGGCGCTATGCCTGTTGTTTCCATTTTCTTAGACTTAATGTATGACCATAGGTTTTTGTTGTTATCTTTAGATATTACATTGTTTATGTATTCACTCTGCAGCTGTCTGCTTACTTTTTGGGTTAAGTGTTTAATTTTTATATACTTTTTGTAAACTCTTTCTGCATTAGTTTCTTTAAATTTTCTATATAGGTTTTCCTTCTGTTTACAAAGCTTCTTTAGTCTATTATTAAACCAGCATTTATTTATTTTGTTTGATGTGTATTTAGTTGGTATATGATTTTCTATAATGCTTACATTGACAAAGACTTATTTTATGTTTGCATGAATATATAATATGTGTGTTGAATGTTTTGAGTTTTTTTTTTGTTTATTCATTTAATAAGAAAATCATAATTTAATACAAACACGTACCCAGAGCTTTTTTTTTTTTTTTTTGTATGGAATCAAACAATTTGGCTTATGAATCAAATAAATCAGATCCAAAAACAGAATAAATGTTGGCGGCCTCATTAGCATAGACTTAGTCATCCTATGGTAACAGGAAAAAACAACAACTTGACTTACAAATTTGATTTTTTTAAATAAAAAGACAGCTAAATGGAAGGAAATTAGGTCAGAATCATTGGGAAATGGACACGCACATAATACAGCATGCTAGTTTCCTAGTAAATATCAAAATAAAGATGTATACCACAAAAACAGCGAGTTGTACGGAGTCATGTAATGTCCGGTATAAATAAACTACTCCCCTTGTTGCCTTTTGTTTTTGTTTCTCGAACTTTGCAGTCCTACGTCTGCTAATTTGAAATACTCCTAAATTTACAAGAAATAAAATTTCAGTTTACGTAAATGTTTAAACAAGCGACTGTTAATTTGGTGTTTAGTGTTGTTTTATCTTGGCTGTCCATGTTGTAAAATTTTTCAACGCTATAAATGTCGAATAAAAAAAAAAACATTGATTCAATTGTCTTGTTCTTAATGCTAAGTAGACATGGAAGTACTTTGTGTAAAATCTATGGACAAACTAATGTGTCTTATTTACATTAAAACTGTGAACATGTAAAGTCCTAATTAGGCCTACTTTATCCCATCACTTCAATTCTAAACATAATAACACTAAAAATGCATCCATGTCGACGACGAAAGAAGACAAAAGCCAAAATATATATATATATATATATATATATATATATATATATATAGGCCTATATATATATATATTACGTGGTCGTGGTCTTTTTTCAAAAAAGCTTATATTTCTCATAAAGCTGCTACAAGTGGGTAATATTTTAGCTCACAATATTGCTAAAAGTAATAAAATACTTTAATTAAAAAAAATGTTAAACAATGTATGATTCAAGTTTGCGATGTTTTATGCCTGGATAAGAAAACGTATTTTGAAACAGTAGGCTACATTTATCTAGAAAAGCTATAACATCTAGATATGAATACGGGCGATGTTCATATTATAAAATACAGTTTAGGGGTCTATATTACAGTTAGCCTCAAGGTTTTGTGGCGCCAGGTATCCGCCTTCACCTGTTAGTAAGAGCAGTTTCGCTGGGCTTTAGTATCTATAAGTCATACAGGGCCGCCGCTACCTATTGTTCAATGTGTGCATTGCACGAAGTCGGCAGAATGTACGGGGCGGCCAAATCATTATTTCACAATTATTTTTTTATTTTTAGTCTAATAATAATAATAAAATATTTTATTTAAATTCTAATTATTCCATTATCATTTGAAAACTTGCGGGTGGGGGGGGGGGGAGACGATATTCGTACAATGAGTTATTTTGGAAACTTTACCAAAAAAAAAAAAAAAAAGCGGCGCGCGATAGATTCACATGAGTTTTTCCATACGCGCCGACTCTCCCTGGCCTTGAAGTTTCGCGGGTTGTTTGCAATATTTGTTTCGAATTGAATAGCCCGCCCTGTAAGTAGATCTAGTAATTAGAAAGTCCATTTTAAAACATTGTCACTTTTATTTGAAATGGCTGTTAGTTGAAAGTAGAATAATTTTAGATTATAGAGTGTAGATGCAGATCTACAATAAGTTCATTTGTGTTCCAGTTTAAAATAAATTTTAATTATCTTCTTTTAGTAGTTAGTTTCTCAAACTTTCGGCCCTCCTCGAGGTGGGGGGGGGGTGAGTGAGGGGGGGGTGCAACTTCCTGACAAAAGGGGGTGTTACAGAAAGTGTGTGTGTGTGTTCTAGGCGGCAGTAAGAAGAGGTTAAGCGATTGATTGGTGGTTAGAATATATGCATTGAGGATGATGAATTTAGCGTAATGCAAATGTGAAACGGCAGACAATCTTGAGACATGAAAGTGTAAAGACGTTGTTTTGTGGTGAGCTAGATTTCGTTTAAATATCAGTATATTTCATTAATACTACATGTCTCTAAATCAACACCAATAACAGTAAACTCAGGTGTACCTCAAGGAACAGTCTTAGGTCCACTACTATTTTTAATTTACATAAACGATTTACCAAGTTGCATTAGTTCAGGAACAAAAGTCAGATTATTCGCAGACGAGTGCATAATATATACATAGAACAATAAAAACAACACAAGACACAGAAATTTTACAAAGAGAATGAGATGAATTACAGAAATGGGAATCAAATAGGAGCATGTCTTTCCACCCAGAAAAATGTCGAGTCAGTTATTAAGAGTAAAAAAAAAAACTAAAATTAATTCCACTTATCTTATTCATGGTGAAACCAGTAACACAGACTAAAAACGCAAAATACCTAGGTGTTATAATAAATGAAAAACTGTAATGGAATCCCCATATTAATGAAACTAACAAAAATCAAACAAAGTATTAGGGTTTATTAAAAGAAATTTCTATAAATTTATAATAAATCAAATAAGAACATACAACTAAAATGTTATTTAACCTTGGTTAGGCCAATAATAGAATATGCATCTTCTGTTTGGGGGTTCCCGGTCATTTCAACCCCGGTCACTTCATCCCCGGTCATTTCATCCCCTGGTCACTTCATCCCCCAGTCACTTCATCCCCGGTCATTTCATCCCCTGGTCACTTCATCCCCGGTCATTTAATCCCCTGAAATTTACATCATCTGATCATTTTTATCTAACAAATTGTAATTTTAAAAATCATGACATGAGCAATATTTAATGTATTCATTTTTTATTTAAATGACAAAATTGTAACACGTTAATGTTTAAAAGGAATTAAAGCAAAACTTATACAGGCGACATGATATCACGAGGGTGGGTGAACTCCGCCTTTATTAGAAAAAAAATAAAACCTTATTTCAAGGCTAAAAATGACGCGCCCATTTTCAAGAAAATGCGATTGCAAAATTAAATAAAGTGAAACATGGTCGTACTTCCACCACACCTTGGCCTATGGTGATAAGTTATCAGCGGCATGATCATTATTATTCTAATCGCACTTCTATCTCTCAAATGATTTCCACTACTTGCACCACACCTTGGCCTTTGATGATAAGTTATCAGCGGCATGATCAAAATTATTCTAATCGCACTTCTATCTCTCTAAGGATTTTTTACTACTTCCACCAAACCTTGGCCTTCGATCAGGATAATATTATGATATTACAACCCCCACATCCAATAGAAGCGCTACAGCTAAGTGCACACCCAGATTTACAATATAATATAAGATTTCTCATTAAGAAAACAAAGTGGAAGAGGAAACACTATAAACGCATTAGTAACAGGTCATAAAATGTCAAAAAGCATTCTACATAATCATATTTATATATAAAATATTTATTTGGGGATGAAATGACCGGGTATGAAGTGACCGGGGGATGAAGAGACCAGGGGATGAAGTGACCAGGGGATGAAATGACCGGGGATGAAGTGACCGGGGATGAAGTGACCGGGGATGAAATGACCGGGGATGAAGTGACCGGGGGATGAAGTGACCAGGGGATGTTATTAGTGTATTATTATTATACTAGAATGGATTGCCTGAACCAGCCAGGAAAACCAATGACTTGGCAGAATTTAAGTAATTTGTTAACGTCCATGAATAGATGCATGACGCATAGGACGTAATCATCTTCTTTTTTGAAGTAACGTCTATATTATAGGCCTATAAGATAAGATTTGTGTACTTGATTTAATTTTTATTTTTTATAAATTTGGGCTGTTGACAGCTTTTCCTGGTTACAATAATTGAATCAACGTTGGCACCATTTTGTGTTTGTTTACACTACAGTACAGTCATACAGTTTACTAAAACTAGAGTCTACATCTAGAAATTAGAGTCTCGTCCAATAAAAATAGATCTATATAGATCTAGTTTCAAGAAATAATGCCTCTACTTTAGATTAGATCTAAATTAAGGTGATACATTTCTAGAATCTATACTATATTTTTTATAGATCTAGTATATAGAATATATACTATACTATATAACTATTAGTCTATTAGTAGTATTATTATATTATAACTATAACTATAACTTTATTATACTATAACTATAATATACTATAAAAGTATATAGTTAATATAATATAGTATATAGAGTCTAGTATATAGTATAGAATCTAGATCTAGAATCTAGATTTCTAGATAATTAATAGACTATACCGTGAGTATACCTCTAACTCAACTCTAAGTCTAGTGACTCTAGTCTAGACTAAGTCTAAGAAAACTAAGTTGACTAACTAGTTAAGTCATACTAGAATAAGGGTAACTAAGTTCAATAAGCTCAATAACTAGATCTAGTTATTACTAGTAATAAGTAGTAAATAGTAAAATACTAGGACCTAGGACTAGTAGAGTAGACTAGTCTACTGTAAACTGTAAAGTGTAATACAAATACAATCATTATTGAATCATATCATAATAATAATTATGTAATGTCAATAGACTCAATAAACTCAATTCAATTTAGATTATATAAGTCACTAGCTTACTAGATCTAATAATAAGTCATAGAGTCACAATGAGAATGACTCATTGAGGAGTCTTTGATCAAAATCAATGAATAGATCTAGTATTCTAGATCTAATTTAGTAATTTAAAATATTTAAATTAGATCTAGAGATCTTAGATCTTGTTATAACAGAGTCAACTAAAATAGATAAAATAAACTCGAAGTCAGTCCAAGTAGATCTAGATCTAGACTGTTAGCATTACTAGTATTCTAGTCCAAGTCACCCATCATGACATTGATTTAATTTTAATAATCACAAGTAACTGGGACACTAGTATATGACTATCTCAGATCTGTAATCTATATATTTATCTAGTATATATACATATAGTTTGTCCATCCTCATCATGGTTCGATGATGATCACTTTGTCATCCAGGGGGCTGAGGGCTTTGCACTGGGGTTTTGTACCTCCTCATGTGGCTGGTGAGACCTATGTGAGCCCGGAATGTTCGGCTGCTCATTGGCCTTGCTTTTCTTCTCTGGGGTTTTTCTTCTGCCAGCGATGTTCTCTTTTCCTCAGCAACTTGTGCGCCAGTTTTCACAGCGCAACACCATGATGCTCTGTTATGTGCCTCTGTCTCCCAGGTGGCTGGGTCTATGTTGAACGCCTTTAGAGAAGCTTTGAGTGTCCCTGAAGTGTTTTCTTTGACAGCCATTAGTGAGCGCTTTCCTTCGCTTAATCTATTTCATAAGTGACAAGATATCTAGATCTACATCTATGACTATCTAGAAAAATCTAGATCTATTTAATTTATTAATAGAGATGAAATAAGCTCTAATAGATATTGTATAGAATAGTAGTGTTTGATCCAAATTGAGATCTATATTCTATAGCTATATAATTAATAAAGATCTAGTATAGAGACTTGTCACTCTAGACTAGTGTCTTTAGAATCTAAATTGTCTAGATGAGTAGGCTATCATAAAAAATATATTAAATATAAACTGTAAATGAATTAATGTTGTTTGTTTTTTTTTGTTAATTGTTTGGATTTTTTTATTTATGAGGCTTAACAAATGTATGGTGTTCTATATGGGTCATAGCTTTAGAAAATGTAATTTTGATAACATTTGTTTATGTTTTATTTATGTTCATGTGTAATAATTATTAATAACTTTTTATTCTATAGCTATATAATTAATAAAGATCTAGTATAGAGACTTGTCACTCTAGACTAGTGTCTTTAGAATCTAAATTGTCTAGATGAGTAGGCTATCATAAAAAATATATTAAATATAAACTGTAAATGAATTAATGTTGTTTGTTTTTTTTTGTTAATTGTTTGGATTTTTTTATTTATGAGGCTTAACAAATGTATGGTGTTCTATATGGGTCATAGCTTTAGAAAATGTAATTTTGATAATATTTGTTTATGTTTTATTTATGTTCATGTGTAATAATTATTAATAACTTTTGAAATTGTTTTTCCCAACTATGATAGATGCTTCATGTGTTGATAACTCTTGAGACACAAATATACAGGAGAAAATAATACATCCTTCATGCATAGGATCACAGTTCTCAGTCTTCCGGTTATGTCAACAAAAGGTAACAAAAAAATGCCACCATTTGATATAGCTATAAAATCTGAATCTGACAAGTTTAAGTTCAGTAAATTATTAGTCCTAATTTCTATTAGCAAGATTATCTTAATCTGATGCTGTTGCTTTCCTGATAAGTTAAAACCATTTTTTTTTATCTCCCTTAGACTTTTATCAATGACAAATAATACAAATGTCATGTCATGAAACCCTTTAATTTGAAATATCTTTATGCAAATTGATATAAGGTACTAAGTGATTTATATGAAACTATTACTAGAGACAAATGTAAATAATTTAAAAAGTTGTCATTATATAATTATAAAATGGCAACAAAAAGTCCTAAGAAAGGGGAGATATCTTTCGTATTTGATTCTTGATACAATTGCAAAATATCTATCTATATCTTTGTTTTTCATTTAATAGCTAATGGTGGTGAAAATCAGTATTATCTCTCCTAGTGGGGCCCACCTAATGAATAGTCATTTACATACTTGTCTTTTTAAATGTATACTAAAATTAAGTTGATGTTTATTTTTAAATATTTTTTTTAGGAATGGAAAGTTAGATAAGAAATTATTTAGACACAAAGTGTATTGAACCTAATACAAAATTTGATTTTTAAATTGTAACAGTAAATATATATACAGATTTTTTTTCATTCTTTCAGATGATAATCAAAATAAAGAAAAGCTTAAATGTAATAAAAATTTTGGAATTCATGAGTGTGATGCCTCTAAATGTCATCTGAACAATCCTGTCGAAAATGAAACTTTAGAATATTGTCCAGACAGTAATAAAGAAGAAATGTCAGAATTATCTGGTGATATGTGTAATTGAATTTTTTTTTCATTTATTTTTAGATAATTCTTGTTATTAATGTATAATAGATTAACTGGTTAGGTAGTGTTATTTTTTTAACCTGTTTCTTGTTTTGTTTCCCTAAGAGTTTAAATCATTTATTCACTTGTATATTATTATTCTAGCACTTATAAACAAATAAAAAAAGTTTTATCATAAGTTAGAATGATAAAGATTAATTAAAGGTTTGACTAATTTGAAATGAGAAAATAAGTTATAGCTAAAGATAAGATAAGATAATTTTATTGGTCCAAACTAATGGAAATTCAGTTTCACTACAATTGTCCACCTCAGTGTTACTATTATAACAATAACAATGTATAGATGCAATGTAGTAAGGCTAAAACTTGTTGCTGACATTGTTTTCTTCAATCTTTCTTTAGGTTCTTTAACACTGGACCAGCTGGATGATGATGTTCTCTTCCACATCGCAACATTCCTGGAAGCTAGAGTTGTCAAGTATGCCTTGAGTCAGGTGTGTAAAAGATTCCAGGAAATGTTTGACAATGAAACGTATTGGAAGATGAGAATGACTGTTAGGTTCTCAAAAAAATATCCTGCCGTGCCATGTAAGCTCTTATTTATAAAGTTTTAAAAAGTAATATTAAGTTTTGTGTGCTTTTTATGTAATTTGTTGTTTGCTATATCATTTGAAATGAAATTAAAGGTTTCCTTCACCGAGTTTGTATCTAATAACACTGCAGCAATGACAACCTATTTTTTAAAATTATTATTATTATTCTAAAGTGCATTTTCAATACTCTTATTTGAAGTTCAGTGCGCTACCATCCTATCTCTAGTGGACATTTGGGAAATACAGTTCCTGGTAGAAGGCTTTATTCTGCTTTTAGGCGCTTAGAAAACACAAGACAGCTGGTTTAAATTCAAATTTAGCATTTCTAGTGTACATCAGGACTCAAACTTTTGTCCCATCAGTCATCAGGTAGCCAAGCAGAACCTACCACTCAGTCACACATTACAGTTATTTTGAAATACATACACATTGATCAACTTGTTTTTTTTAAGCGCAGATATAAAGAATATTCCAGCATTTAAAAATGCTTTGATTACTATTGTCTGATTTGATACTGTTGATATATTTTCATGGTAGTCATAAAACTCTTAAAATAACAATTTCTTTGCCCCCCAGGTCCTCCCAACTTTCAATGGGATGATGCTTGTGTGGCAAGAGAAGATATGCACAGAGTCTGGTCTAACATTGATCAGTCTACTCACAATTTTATGTACTCTTGTAACATTTATGGAGGTGTGGATGCTGTGCATCTTATGCAAGTAAAAAGTCTCTAATGTGTCAACTTCTTTAGAAATTTTATTATATATTTATTACATTATTACATTTAAAAAAAAATAGTTTTTTTTTTTTTTTTTTTTTTTAGGTTTCATTTAACTCAATATATAAAGACACACACATTTACAATAATTGAAATACATTTACACATAGCTAGACAGTTTCAAAGTTAATGGGATATCTGGGGCGTAGCTAGGAATTTTCCATCGTTTGGGGGCCTGGGGCCATGACCTGTCTGGGGGGCCCTAGCATTTTGCGTAATATTTAATTCTTAATGTAAAAAACACTCATCTGGGGCCTCCCTCATGTGGGGGCCCGGGGGGGGGGGGGGGGGGGGGGGGTTAAAATTCTCCTACCCCCACCCTAGCTACGCCACTGTGGGATATGAAAAGGTGTACATTCCAGAAATAATTGTTTATTGTTCAATACTGCATCTAGCTCTTATGGTTCCTTATCACCTGGTTAACTTGATACGTGACATTTTGGTGAGAGATATTCTGACTATAATTTAAAAAACACATAGCTTTTAAAATAAAATTTATTTCACTAAACTATATTATTGTATGTATACTATTAATTCAACTCCCATCCACCAAATTGTTTTTTGATAAAGGTTTTCATTATTTCATGAAACCTGAAGTGAGACTATGGAAATGACATGCTTCCCTCTCCCCCCTAAATTACATGCAAGTTCTGCTAAGCGCACAGGATTACTTCCTTTGATTTGTATTTTCAAAAGACATTTTAAAAAGTATTGACATTAGTTAAATGTCCTTAAAAGCTAAGAAACTTTTAAAAGATAGATTTTATTTCATAGAATTATTTTGGGTAAGGGTGATTTGAGTGACAGATCTTTCTTGACACAGATAAATACAAACAACTAAAGGGAAGACCTACACTGCGCACATATTAAATAAATATATAGTTGGAGATACCATAAATTAATAAAATAAATCTTTCTTTGTGTGTGTAAAAGAAAAATTGCATCGATTGTATTTTTTCCTATCCTTGTTTCGCCTAGTTTTTGTTTGTAAATCAGCATCATTACTTAAACAAATATTAGTTTTTGTTTGTAAATCAACATCATTACTTAAACAAATATTTTTGAAAATAAAAATGTTCCACTTAATAAATAAACAATCACAAGCCAACATAATAAGAACATTATTTAAAATACAAACACACATGCATGAAATAAATGATATATCACACTTATTAATGAACATAGTGTGAACTATAAGGATAGCAGGAGGACATTTCTCAGTTTTCTTCCCCCTTTTTTTTTTTTTGTTGAAGGTATTTTAAATTAAATAAATCATTTTCTTATCCACTTAAAAATGCATCAATTTTTCCTATTGTTTTATTTTGATTTGGGCAATATAAAGCCCACATTCACATTATAATTTGATTTAACAATAATTACAAAACAAAATTAAAGACCAAAAATAATGGATAAAAATATCTCTTGTTCTATCCTCAAATAATACACATACAAAACATAGATATTCATCATTCTTCTTTAAAGAAATAATACAATGAATATAAACAATGCGATCAAAACATATCACACTTTGTCCAAATGATCATCGTGCCAAAACGTTTTGCTTCGTAGTTAACTATCTACAGAAATGTCTAAAAAAAAATTTCACATGGCTATTGACCATTAGTTGCCAAAACATTGTTTTCAACATATTATTTCCTCTGTGTCTTATCAGTTACACTAATAGTTTTATTTTGTTAAACAACTATATATTTAAATTCCTGTCTGTAACAGTAACATTAGAGCCCTGGAAGGCCCTGATCTGCATGCTGATTAACCATTCAACAATTATTTTTATTAATTTTTTAAAATTTAATAAATCCTTTTTTTTTGTTTTGAAGTCTTCAAGGTATGAAAATAAAATTGTATTCACTACTTAAAAGTTTCATCTCATCCAAACTACAGGGTGGTGAAATACTTGTAGCTGGTGACCGCAACAGAAGTCTGAATTTGATTGACCTAACCAAGTATCCTGGAAATCAAGCCAGTGAGGAACAAATCAAGGAAATGCTGGTCCATTCGAACAAAACTGCACATGAGGTTAATTCAACAATACAATGCTTGTGTGTTTTTTCTTTATCATGATAATATCTTTATTATCCAGGAGAAATTTGTTTTACAATATTAAATAATAATAATAATAATGCAATTTTAATATAGCGCAAATGAGCTTGCTCTTTTGAACATTGTTTTGTAAATGTTTTCATTGCCAGGGATGGATTTGGAGCATAACTTCTGTTGATAAAAAGGTAATCACAGGATGCTGGGACAATCAGATAAGAATGTTTGATGCTGAAGTTGGATGCTCATTAGCTTCATCATTTAAGTGAGTTGGAAGTTTGATAACAGGACAGAGAATAAGCACTGAGTAGTCCATTTAGTGTTTGCAGTAGGGGAAAAAGTTATTTATCGGGAAGTGATGGGATCAGATCTCCTTGAAAATTGAGAGGTTGACATCTACTTTATAATTGAGTGGTTGACATCTACTTTATAATTGAGTGGTTGACATCTACTTTATAATTGAGAGGTTGACATCTACTTTATAATTGAGAGGTTGACATCTACTTTATAATTGAGAGGTTGACATCTACTTTATAATTGAGTGGTTGACATCTACTTTATAATTGAGTGGTTGACATCTACTTTATAATTGAGTGGTTGACATCTACTTTATAATTGAGTGGTTGACCACTACTTTATAATTGAGAGGTTGACATCTACTTTATAATTGAGAGGTTGACATCTACTTTATAATTGAGTGGTTGACATCTACTTTATAATTGAGAGGTTGACATCTACTTTATAATTGAGTGGTTGACATCTACTTTATAATTGAGTGGTTGACATCTACTTTATAATTGAGTGGTTGACATGTACTTTATAATTGAGTGGTTGACATCTACTTTATAATTGAGTGGTTGACATGTACTTTATAATTGAGTGGTTGACATCTACTTTATAATTGAGTGGTTGACATCTACTTTATAATTGAGTGGTTGACATCTACTTTATAATTGAGTGGTTGACATGTACTTTATAATTGAGTGGTTGACATCTACTTTATAATTGAGTGGTTGACATCTACTTTATAATTGAGTGGTTGACATCTACTTTATAATTGAGTGGTTGACATCTACTTTATAATTGAGTGGTTGACATGTACTTTATAATTGAGTGGTTGACATGTACTTTATAATTGAGTGGTTGACATGTACTTTATAATTGAGTGGTTGACATGTACTTTATAATTGAGTGGTTGACATGTACTTTATAATTGAGTGGTTGACATGTACTTTATAATTGAGTGGTTGACATCTACTTTATAATTGAGTGGTTGACAGCTACTTTATAATTGAGTGGTTGACATCTACTTTATAATTGAGTGGTTGACATCTACTTTATAATTGAGTGGTTGACATCTACTTTATAATTGAGTGGTTGACATCTACTTTATAATTGAGTGGTTGACATGTACTTTATAATTGAGTGGTTGACATCTACTTTATAATTGAGTGGTTGACATGTACTTTATAATTGAGTGGTTGACATCTACTTTATAATTGAGTGGTTGACATGTACTTTATAATTGAGTGGTTGACATCTACTTTATAATTGAGTGGTTGACATGTACTTTATAATTGAGTGGTTGACATCTACTTTATAATTGAGTGGTTGACATCTACTATATAAGAGAAGACATGTGGAAATTGGTGGGATTATTAAGCATGAAAGTAGCGCTATATAAAAGCTAAAATTTATTTATTTATTTGTTTATTATTTATTATCTTCTCTTTTGTAGTAATGCCTGTAATTTATAAGATAAGACTACTTGATAATGTTTTCTTAGTAGATTATCTATGTTAAAAAATTTCTATAACCTTATTCTATAGAATTTCCCTTTTGTAAGTAGTATTTAGTAAATTGTGACTTTTTTTCCCCTTCTGTCCAAATATTTTAATATAGCTAATGGAAAAAGGCTTTTCTCTGTGAAATTAATTTTGATGTGTAGCATAGAAGGTTTGCAAACAAACTGGGAAAGGGATGGAGTTTTAAGAAATTAGATTCTGTACTTGAAACAAATCTGGAAGTTATTTACTTTAAATGACTATTTTGTTAAATAAATGGAGTTGGAAGCCTTAAAGTGCTGAAACAAATTATGAATAAACTTGAAATGTTTTTAAATAATATGATATGTAACAAATAATACCATCCCGTTGGTTAGTGAAAGTGAATACTAGATGCTGGGTTGGGGGTCAGTGGTTCAAGTCTTCCTCTGGGTTTGTCTATGTTTTACCATATTTTCTTCTCTTAATAGCCTTAATACCTTAGTCCTACTGTTATTATGTGTTACATATCATGTGTATCCTATTTTGTGAAAGTCTTGAATATCTGGCTTACATACAATTAATTGGGGAAACATTTAAGCCTATTAAATGAATAGCAGTAAGGATATTTTTATACAAGTTGTAGTATAAAGTCGGATCATACAAATAAGTTAATAGTTATAATTTCACTTCCTATGAAAGGTATTTTCTTTTGAAATAATTGAGAAATAAAATTTTTTGTAATGATTTAATAATCAGCCATTTTCTACAATCTCTATCAGATGTAAAGCACCAGTCTTGTCTTTGTATGCTGAAGATAATGAAATAGTGGCCAGTTGCTTTGATAAAAAAGTGTACTTCATTGATCGACGGACTTCTGCTGTACGCTCGAGGGTATTCCATACTAAACCAGTGCTTTGTGTCACAGGAAGTGATCACTTTATTATCTCTGGCAGTGAGGATAAGTCAATATCAATTTTTGAGCGTAGAGCTGGCAAAATTTTTATGATGTTCAAGGTATGTGTGTAACATGCAACATCTATTAACTATTTTTGAAAAACAACTAGTAAATATATGAAGTAATAATTGGCACATCTTTAAGCAAACTATATTTAATCATGCAAACAAAAATGTTTATACTTTATCAGGTTTTTTTTTGTCATTAAACATTGATTTCCTGGTGGACAAAAGTGCATACTTTTGAAAAACATTCAGTAGTTAAATATTTTATAGAATTAGTCTTCTTTGTTTAATGCAAAATGTTCAGAGATCTGAGACCATATTACATTTATTTTTTTTTTTAGTTTTTTTATTAGAATTTAAAAAAAAATTAAAACAGTAGCCAACTTAGATGAAAAAGGAAATAAATGGACTAATTGTAATTTAGAATTCTTTATGCATTTGTATTTTATAAAAATTAGATTAAATAATATATGCTAAGAAAAACTCCAAGTAAAATAAATTTAGAAAATTAACACTAACAAAATATGCATTTCAAGTTTCATAGAATATATATAGAGTATTTAAAAAAGATTTGTAAAAGATTGTAAATATCTGACAGACTGCTATAATTATTGTAACCAAACAATTTTTTTTTTTATAACTTTTGTTTGAAATGTCTTTATAAATTTTCATTGTTTTCAGTTGGACAAATATCCTCTATGTTTGAGTTACAGTAATAACCAGTTGTGGTTTGGTGATGTATCCGGAAATCTACATCTGCATGATGGCACAGAGGATGTTTTTCAGTACATTGGGGTAAGTCAGAGGGCTGATGTTTATCCTTTTAGACTATTATTTTGGACTATAAAAATTTACAATGTTTGCAATAATTGCCCACAGAATAATACATTAGAATTTGATAAAGTGTTAATATGTAAATAGAGTTCTTTATGTAGTGTTTAAAAACATCTACAATAGCCAAATAACTATTAATTCAAATGATAATAATAATGGTTATACACAATTAAAAATTATCCTAAGAATAAAGAATTGCAACTTTTAGTACATGATTTAATTATTGCTTAATGTCATCCTTTTGAAAAGCTCTGAGCTTTAATATTTCAAGAACTAAAAATCTATATTTAAATTATATTTGATCAGATAGATTTTAAAAAATGGCTCAACAAAATAAGTAAATGGGTAAATAGCTTGGAATGAAATGACTTCTTTACTTTTCAGACTTACAATGTGGGACACACAGAAAAAATGACTGGCCTGATCACTACACCTGGTGCCATATTTACCTGTTCAGGGGACAAGTCTATCAAAGTTTTAGATCCAACACGAGAACCCACTAGCATTGCTTCCATTAATGTCCATAAAAAAGAAATTGCAAAAGTAAGAAAATATCCAGAGTTTGGAGTTAAACTAAAGACATGAATTTATTGGCTAGAAATATTGATAGTCAAAAACTTGAAGAGATATGATTCTGTTGGCCAGAAGTGTTGGTACTCAAATGATAGTATTTTTAAATTGTAATGAGGATACAATTATTAAAAATTGCTATGGATAGTTTTCAACTTGAACACTTCTTGATGAGAAAATGTGTCTTTATACTTTGGTTTGTTTCAGATTGACTATATTCTTGATGAGACATAGCATGTCTTTATACTTTGGTTTGTTTCAGATTGACTATATTCTTGATGAGACATGTCTTTATACTTTGGTTTGTTTCAGATTGACTATATTCTTGATGAGACATGTCTTTATACTTTGGTTTGTTTCAGATTGACTATATTCTTGATGAGACATGTCTTTATACTTTGGTTTGTTTCAGATTGACTATATTCTTGATGAGACATAGCATGTCTTTATACTTTGGTTTGTTTCAGATTGACTATATTCTTGATGAGACATGTCTTTATACTTTGGTTTGTTTCAGATTGACTATATTCTTGATGAGACATGTCTTTATACTTTGGTTTGTTTCAGATTGACTATATTCTTGATGAGACATGTCTTTATACTTTGGTTTGTTTCAGATTGACTATATTCTTGATGAGACATAGCATGTCTTTATACTTTGGTTTGTTTCAGATTGACTATATTCTTGATGAGACATGTCTTTATACTTTGGTTTGTTTCAGATTGACTATATTCTTGATGAGACATGTCTTTATACTTTGGTTTGTTTCAGATTGACTATATTCTTGATGAGACATGTCTTTATACTTTGGTTTGTTTCAGATTGACTATATTCTTGATGAGACATAGCATGTCTTTATACTTTGGTTTGTTTCAGATTGACTATATTCTTGATGAGACATGTCTTTATACTTTGGTTTGTTTCAGATTGACTATATTCTTGATGAGACATGTCTTTATACTTTGGTTTGTTTCAGATTGACTATATTCTTGATGAGACATGTCTTTATACTTTGGTTTGTTTCAGATTGACTATATTCTTGATGAGACATGTCTTTATACTTTGGTTTGTTTCAGATTGACTATATTCTTGATGAGACATGTCTTTATACTTTGGTTTGTTTCAGATTGACTATATTCTTGATGAGACATGTCTTTATACTTTGGTTTGTTTCAGATTGACTATATTCTTGATGAGACATAGCATGTCTTTATACTTTGGTTTGTTTCAGATTGACTATATTCTTGATGAGACATAGCATGTCTTTATACTTTGGTTTGTTTCAGATTGACTATATTCTTGATGAGACATGTCTTTATACTTTGGTTTGTTTCAGATTGACTATATTCTTGATGAGACATGTCTTTATACTTTGGTTTGTTTCAGATTGACTATATTCTTGATGAGACATAGCATGTCTTTATACTTTGGTTTGTTTCAGATTGACTATATTCTTGATGAGACATGTCTTTATACTTTGGTTTGTTTCAGATTGACTATATTCTTGATGAGACATGTCTTTATACTTTGGTTTGTTTCAGATTGACTATATTCTTGATGAGACATAGCATGTCTTTATACTTTGGTTTGTTTCAGATTGACTATATTCTTGATGAGACATGTCTTTATACTTTGGTTTGTTTCAGATTGACTATATTCTTGATGAGACATAGCATGTCTTTATACTTTGGTTTGTTTCAGATTGACTATATTCTTGATGAGACATGTCTTTATACTTTGGTTTGTTTCAGATTGACTATATTCTTGATGAGACATGTCTTTATACTTTGGTTTGTTTCAGATTGACTATATTCTTGATGAGACATGTCTTTATACTTTGGTTTGTTTCAGATTGACTATATTCTTGATGAGACATGTCTTTATACTTTGGTTTGTTTCAGATTGACTATATTCTTGATGAGACATGTCTTTATACTTTGGTTTGTTTCAGATTGACTATATTCTTGATGAGACATATCATGTCTTTATACTTTGGTTTGTTTCAGATTGACTATATTCTTGATGAGACATGTCTTTATACTTTGGTTTGTTTCAGATTGACTATATTCTTGATGAGACATAGCATGTCTTTATACTTTGGTTTGTTTCAGATTGACTATATTCTTGATGAGACATAGCATGTCTTTATACTTTGGTTTGTTTCAGATTGACTATATTCTTGATGAGACATGTCTTTATACTTTGGTTTGTTTCAGATTGACTATATTCTTGATGAGACATAGCATGTCTTTATACTTTGGTTTGTTTCAGATTGACTATATTCTTGATGAGACATATCATGTCTTTATACTTTGGTTTGTTTCAGATTGACTATATTCTTGATGAGACATGTCTTTATACTTTGGTTTGTTTCAGATTGACTATATTCTTGATGAGACATGTCTTTATACTTTGGTTTGTTTCAGATTGACTATATTCTTGATGAGACATGTCTTTATACTTTGGTTTGTTTCAGATTGACTATATTCTTGATGAGACATAGCATGTCTTTATACTTTGGTTTGTTTCAGATTGACTATATTCTTGATGAGACATATCATGTCTTTATACTTTGGTTTGTTTCAGATTGACTATATTCTTGATGAGACATGTCTTTATACTTTGGTTTGTTTCAGATTGACTATATTCTTGATGAGACATGTCTTTATACTTTGGTTTGTTTCAGATTGACTATATTCTTGATGAGACATGTCTTTATACTTTGGTTTGTTTCAGATTGACTATATTCTTGATGAGACATAGCATGTCTTTATACTTTGGTTTGTTTCAGATTGACTATATTCTTGATGAGACATGTCTTTATACTTTGGTTTGTTTCAGATTGACTATATTCTTGATGAGACATAGCATGTCTTTATACTTTGGTTTGTTTCAGATTGACTATATTCTTGATGAGACATAGCATGTCTTTATACTTTGGTTTGTTTCAGATTGACTATATTCTTGATGAGACATAGCATGTCTTTATACTTTGGTTTGTTTCAGATTGACTATATTCTTGATGAGACATAGCATGTCTTTATACTTTGGTTTGTTTCAGATTGACTATATTCTTGATGAGACATAGCATGTCTTTATACTTTGGTTTGTTTCAGATTGACTATATTCTTGATGAGACATGTCTTTATACTTTGGTTTGTTTCAGATTGACTATATTCTTGATGAGACATAGCATGTCTTTATACTTTGGTTTGTTTCAGATTGACTATATTCTTGATGAGACATATCATGTCTTTATACTTTTCTTTGGTTTGTTTCAGATTGACTATATTCTTGATGAGATATATCATGTCTTTATACTTTGCTTTGGTTTGTTTCAGATTGACTATAAAAATGGTGTTCTTGTGAGTGCAGGTGGAGAGGACTGTATAGGAGTATGGCTTCCTAAAAGTTTTCAAAAGGAGTCTTATGTCTTAGTTTAAAAAAAAAAAATTTACATAATAATTAGAGCTTACTAAAAAAAATGTATTGCCTCTACAATGTGAAAAAAAAATTATAATCTATGTTTCAAAAATGATCATTTCATAACTGTAGCAATTTATTTTCATTTTGCATTTCAATGGTGCTCTATTGTATTTCTTATATGTTTAATATTTAATGATTCTAAAATCTCTCTAAACCCTTGAGCAATGACAATATGTAAAGCCATTTCTCCCATTTAAAGTCTATCCACATAAACCAGGGAGTTTATCCACATAAACTGGGAGGTCTAAAAAGATCTAAAAAGATTTTCTTTTGGCAAACCTGTCATCATGCTTTCTAAATTCACTTGTATGTCTTTACCATTTCAGTTTCACTCATATCCAAGTATGTCTTTACCATTTCAGTTTCACTCATATCCAAGTATGTCTTTACTATTTCAGTTTCACTCATATTCAAGTAGGTTTTAACCATTTCAGTTTCACTCATATCCAAGTATGTCCTTACCATTTCAGTTTCACACATATGCAAGTATGTCTTTACCATTTCAGTTTCACTCATATCCAAGTATGTCCTTACCATTTCAGTTTCACTCATATCCAAGTATATCCTTACCATTTCAGTTTCACTCATATCCAATTATGTCCTTACCATTTCAGTTTCACTCATATCCAATTATGTCCTTACCATTTCAGTTTCACTCATATCCAAGTATATCTTTACCATTTCAGTTTCACTCATATCTGAGTATGTCCTTACCATTTCAGTTTCACTCATATCCAAGTATGTCTTTACCATTTCAATTTCACTCATATCCAAGTATGTCCTTACCATTTCAGTTTCACTCATATCCAATTATGTCCTTACCATTTCAGTTTCACTCATATCCAAGTATGTCTTTACCATTTCAATTTCACTCATATCCAAGTATGTCCTTACCATTTCAGTTTCACTCATATCCAAGTAATTATTTACCATTTCAGTTTCACTCATACCGAAGTAGGTTTTTACCATTTCAGTTTCACTCATATTCAAGTATGTCCTTACTATTTCAGTTTCACTCATATCCAAGTATGTCCTTACCATTTCAGTTTCACTCATATCCAAGTATGTCCTTACCATTTCAGTTTCACTCATATCCAAGTATGTCTTTACCATTTCAATTTCACTCATATCCAAGTATGTCCTTACCATTTCAGTTTCACTCATATCCAAGTATTTCTTTACCATTTCAGTTTCACTCATACCGAAGTAGGTTTTTACCATTTCAGTTTCACTCATATCCAAGTATGTCCTTACTATTTCAGTTTCACTCATATCCAAGTATGTCCTTACCATTTCAGTTTCACTCATATCCAAGTATGTCCTTACCATTTCAGTTTCACTCATATCCAAGTATGTCCTTACCATTTCAGTTTCATTCATATCCAAGTATGTCCTTACCATTTCAGTTTCACTCATATCCAATTATGTCCTTACCATTTTAGTTTCACTCATACCGAAGTAGGTTTTTACCATTTCAGTTTCACTCATATCCAAGTATGTCCTTACTATTTCAATTTCACTCATATCCAAGTATGTCCTTACCATTTCAGTTTCACTCATATCCAAGTATGTCCTTACCATTTCAGTTTCATTCATATCCAAGTATGTCCTTACCATTTCAGTTTCACTCATATCCAAGTATGTCTTTACCATTTCAGTTTCACTCATATCCAATTATGTCCTTACCATTTCAGTTTCACTCATATCCAAGTATGTCTTTACCATTTCAGTTTCACTCATATCCAATTATGTCCTTACCATTTCAGTTTCACTCATATCCAAGTATGTCCTTACCATTTCAGTTTCACTCATATCCAAGTATGTCTTTACCATTTCAATTTCACTCATATCCAAGTCTGTCTTTACCATTTCAGTTTCACTCATATCCAAGTATGTCCTTACCATTTCAGTTTCACTCATACCGAAGTAGGTTTTTACCATTTTAGTTTCACTCATATCCAAGTATGTCTTTACCATTTCAGTTTCACTCATATCCAAGTATGTCCTTACCATTTCAGTTTCACTCATATCCAAGTATGTCCTTACCATTTTAGTTTCACTCATACCGAAGTAGGTTTTTACCATTTCAGTTTCACTCATATCCAAGTATGTCCTTACTATTTCAATTTCACTCATATCCAAGTATGTCCTTACCATTTCAGTTTCACTCATATCCAAGTATGTCCTTACCATTTCAGTTTCACTCATATCCAAGTATGTCCTTACCATTTCAGTTTCACTCATATCCAAGTATGTCCTTACCATTTCAGTTTCATTCATATCTAAGTATGTCCTTACCATTTCAGTTTCACTCATACCGAAGTAGGTTTTTACCATTTTAGTTTCACTCATATCCAAGTATGTCTTTACCATCTCAGTTTCAATTGCTTGTCTTTGCTGAGATTTTCATGGTTACTTGCTAGGGATAAATCAATAATAGAACTTTTACTACTTGTTTTATAAGTCCTATATCAATGAGCAATACTTTGTTCTCTCTAGCTTGCCTCTTAGTTCAGCAGTCAACTTCAACATTTCATAAGGATAAAAAATCTTAAGCCCAAAATCTGTTTCTAATAATCCCCTTCATGCATTCTCTATTATAATTAGCTGCTATTAACACTGATATAAACTACACTAGAAGTTTAAAAACTAGTATTTTCTATTGGATATTGGAATTTATGCTTAGGACAAGTGACATAAGCTAGCTTAAAAAAAGGCTTTTGGCTTCTTAAAATTTAATTTTCTAGTTAACATCAATGATATAGTAAACACAAATATATAACAGTTAAGATTTTTAAAAACAAATTTGTGTAAATCTGTAAGAAAAATAAAAATCTAATATCTAGTTACATAAACTGCCTGTAATCATTTTTTTTAGATTAGATGTAGCCTAATTAAATCAAATTACATTGTCATCTATTTGAAAAATAAATTAATGTTAGGAGCAATTCTTTATGTGTGCTATGTTCAAGAAAGTTACATGAGAAGAGGATGATGGACCATGAAATGCTTCAAATAAGAGTCATCACCTCTGTTCCTTCCATTTCCTCCACCCAAATTGAGATGTATCCATTTCTTGATTCTTTCTTTCACATACACTTCTCCACTGGGTCCCTGCAGGTCCAAGCCAAATTAGCATTTTTTGTTTCTATATGTTTTTCTGTCTTCCCAAACCTATCATCATTAGAGTACTATGCTACTTATAGCTTTTTATAAGATTTTAAGCATTTTTTAGATTGATGTTAAGGCCTGCTCCACTGACTTGCATTTATTAATTAATAATTATTTTGTTGCATTCTGTACTTGATGTATTACGCTTTGAGTAAAAGTCAATGTACACTCAAAAACTTGTTTTATTTTTTTATTTTTAGGAGTTGTACCCAAACCCAGTAGAATATTAAATCTCGAGCATATCAGTATGTTTCATTTCAATCATTTCCCTGGTCTAACAGAAAGTACAATAAATTAAATTAAGAAAATATAAAAATATGATGATACCCAGGCAATTGCTAAATCCTGTTAAGATGCTTTAGATTTGCTTTAATTTGAAAGTTCTGAAACAAATCCTGTCATTTACAGAAAAAAAGTCTTCTGAAATAAATCATACAAGAACACAATAGCCTAGGCTTTTTTTTTTCAATTAGAAACATTCTATTGAGCTTATTAATTAATGTTGATCTTAGAAATTAGTAGCATTCTTTAAATAAGAAAAAAATTATTGTTTAATGTGTCTAGTCGGTCTATTCTAGATTTTTTATACTAAAACTTTTAGAGATGTTTCAAATTAAGTGCAGGCTTAGCTTTAATCTGCGTATGCTTAAAATTTATTTCAAAAGGTACTTTCTTTTTCCAGCTAGACAAATGTTTAAAAAAAACTAATGATACTTGCAGCAGAATTCTGGATTGTAGGTTGTTTTTTTATTTCACCCAAGTCACAGCTTAAATCAGTTGTGCCAAAGGACTATGCAAAACAACTTTAGATTTATCTGAAGCAAAACTGCTCAAAACTAAGTGGAAAATAATGATTTATTTAATTTCACTTTAGATAGAGGCCAATTGCACAGCAGGGGATTTTCACAGTAATCTCCTCTTTGTTTACATTTTGTTAAGATTCTCGTGCAGAATAGACTTAGGAAGCAAAAGAAAAAGGAAAGTAATGTGGGGGAGAAATAAGAGTATGAATAAAGGAAGACTGTAAGAGATTAAAACCATAAAAATAAACTCTTTCAAGGATGCTATAATGAAAGAGCAGAATAAGCATTAAAAGCCTATAAATAAGAGCAGAGCTAATTAATTTTTAAATAATTATAGATTATCAATCCCATACACCAAATAAGATAACTATTTGGATAAATATTTATAGATTTGCCTCCATTCTGAGAATCCCCCCATACACTTCATTCGACTTAAAGAGTAACAAAACTACTTTTCTACACAGTTCTCTTTAATGACCATAGATGAGCAATAAGGATTTTGTATGAGCCAAAGAAAACATCATAAACATGGTAAACATTAAATGTTTTTACAATCAATCATTTAGTGAACACATTTAAAAACAGGACTAACACTAATAGATTCATAATATTTTCATTCATAAGATTTGTTTGAAGTAAAAAGAAGAATGGAGTTTAATATGCTTCAAAAAAATAAAATGCTCAATAAAGTGATTTCATCAAGCAACAGGTTTGATCGGACACAAGACATACCAACAAAGCTTAGATCAAATCACTGTTTAACAAAAATCCAGTACTAGTAATAGTAAGAAATATATTTGATTTTAAATGCATAACATAAAGTTACACAGTAAATATTTCATTATTAAAATACCCAAAACATTACAATATAACCCAAAAGTTACAACAAAACATTGCAAAGTTAAAAAAAAAAAAAGCAGATTTGTAGAGCTTATACATTTGAGTTGGTTTCTATTTTCCATTGAAAGTAAAAAATGTAATGTATATTATATTATACACATATATGGAGGCATCCTGTCTCCAATCAAGATGTTTTGAAATTGGCCAATATGTACAGTATCTATGCTCTTTTGACACAGAGAAGACTATGTTGGCTCGGACATATCACTCGTCAGATGAAAGAACTCCTAAAGACATCCTCTATGCTATATTTATTTATTTATGACAAGAAACAAATATTTCTTTGACAGACAATATTAACTAAAAATGATTTGCTAATATCCCTAACCAAACACATAACACTATTCAGTTAAGTGCCATACACAGAACAATGTAAACAGTGGACAACACTGAGCTAAATTATTAATATTAAAAAAATAATAGTTAATTAAATTAATAACAGCTATAAAAATAAACATAAAATAGCTTCATTGTTTGTGTGAATAGCACACTGGATGAATGAATTGAATACCTCTTTTATCAAATATTATTTAAGTCCGACTGAATTCTGCAGATAGTCTAACATATTTAGCTTTACGGTTAGTTAAACATGAACTAGTAATAGGAACGAATGCCTTATTATTTTTACTACTAGTACTGGAGATTTAAGTGTGCCATATTGGGGATAGGTTGAAAAAATTGAATAGATCTGTTACTGAAAAATGAATTAATATTTGGAAGCACAAAGACAGTAAGATACTTAGTTAGGTTAGACCTTATTGGAATAAATAACATATATACTATTATAGGCATACAAATATCTTTGTAAATTAAAAAAAAATATGCACACAACAATTGTAATATTATTTAGAAAATAAATTTAAAAAAAAAAAGTACACAACTCTGAACCTGGCGTATAAAAATCATAATATCAAAAGGTACCCAACAAGCAAAATGTAAAAAAAAAAAATAATACATAAAAATACAGTCCACCTATGTTAATAATGTACTCAAGGTCAAAGTGGCTTTAATTATAATCTGGAATGTACATGTCAACGTTTTTTTTTTTGTCCACAATTAAAAATATTCTTTATAGATCTATATATATTTTAATTTGTAGATAACAACCTCATTTGCATTTTAGGCACAAAGAGAGCAAGAAACAAGTTTAAGAAAATACATATCATGGAAACAAAACATGGCAGACAAAATTCAATTAATTTAGTCTACTCATTCTTATTTTGAGAATGTGAATGTTATACTACACAAAAGACTGTGTCTAATTTTAACATAGATGTTCTAATGAACAAATCATTGTAGAACAAAATCTTTGGTCTTGAATTAATTTGCCTTTTTAGTTATTTAAAGTTTGTTAAAATTCAAAGTACCTTGTGCCCACTTTTGTTAGCTAATGGTGTTATGTAAATTTAAATATTATCATTGTGTAAAAAAAAAAAAAGGTTAAAAAATAAAAAAAATTTTTTACAACATGAGCTTGTGAGTACAAAACTAAAATCTTAAAATTATAGCGGAGCAATAGAGCACTAAATTATGATGGACAGAGGAATTTTACATGAAAAGTTTGAAGGCTATTGGAAATTGTGCTAACCAAATAATACCCACATAACTATTGATTAAAACACTTGGAATAGTTGCTATGCTGTACTACACCCAAAAGTCAGAACGGGAAATTTTAGCAGATCATCAAATGTTATTGTTATAAACAATACTTAAAATAATGTTCTGATCAATATGCCGCCATCATTGCGAAATTGTACAAATTTGATACATTGGATAGTTTAGGCCTAGTTGCCACTTAATTTTGGAACCAATAAACCTAAAACATCATTATCTAAAGCACAATATGTTAAAAAAAAAATATATATAAATTATAAAAAAAAATGAAATGCTGCTCCTTTAAAACAACACCTGTACAAATTGGTACATGCTTGATATGAAAACATACAAAGTCTGAGAATCAACTCCAATTAAGAACAAAGAGCAATCACCTACTACTCGTATAGTTGAATCACTTCATCCCATTCTTCCTTTGGCCACTGGCCATTTTCAATGACATTATTAGGGCTATGTTTCCAGTCCCATTTCTTATTTGGTATCATCCACTTTGGGCCATAGTTGGCCAGGATATAAGGAGCGGCAGGGCATGGGACTCGAATCCACAAATCTAGAAATTCAGTCCAGCACAGTTTAAAAGGTGGAAAAATGTACCTGCAATAAAAGTAACATGATAAAATTAGTCTCAGTATGGACCATTTTAATAAAAAAATAAACATTCAGTAGTATGATCTACAATGGGGTATTAGAATGGCTAGAAAGTACCAATACAATATTTATTATCTATGACTAAATATATGAATAAAGACGTCTGATACAGACATTCGCGGCTGGGAAGCACTAGCTCTAGTTCGCTCCTCATGGCATAAAGCTGGGAGAGTCAGAGTCACAAGATATGAAGCGAGAAGAGTGGCCAGCATGAAAGAGCGCCCAACAAAAAGTTGAGAGAAGAAGCAGGCCTATCTGCAACTGACCAAACCTACCCATACCATGTATGCAGCCGACTTTTTAAAGCAAGTATTGGACTTTACAGTCATCTTTGAGCTCATAGGATATATATATATATATATATATATATGTAATGCAAATAAAGCTGAATGTTACAGTGACATAAAATAAAATTGGAAAATACTCCATCTTGTAGTTGTACAATAAAAAAAGAGTGGGTTTTATTAAATTTAGCCAAAGACTTTTCACAGAAAAATGGATAGCAAACATTTCAAAGTTGGTCACAGGGAACAATGAAAAAATAAAGTTTGAAACATGCAGCTTTTTTTTACTTATAACTAAAATCATTTGCCTAATTTCAATGTATATAATCAAAACATGAATGAAAGACTTAAACTAACTTGTATTTATTGCCAGTACTGGCTTGAGTTCCACCATTCCAGAAATACTCATCAGCAGTGTAGAAGAAAAAAATATCCAGCTTAATATCACCAAATAAAAATGACAGCTCCAAGCTATCAGATACCTAAAAATTAAACAACATCTTTAAGAGACTTAAATTTCTGTGGAATGCAACTAAATAAAAGATGTTAATGAATCAAACCAATGCTTAATGTTATTTGTATATCTAACCTTTCCAAATTTATGAATCAATGCCAGACCATTACTCTCTAAGAGTCCTATTAAATCTTCTCTGTAATCTGTTATAAAAATGCCAATGTCTACATCTGTTGTGTGGGAAATTAAATCACACTGTCGAAACCAACCTAAGAATGGACAAACAAAGAAGTAAATTAGTACTGTCTAAACAATATTAATAAAGCACAAATTAGCAAGGACCAAAAAATGAAATAAAAATTAACATTAATTTGGTTAAAAGTACGTAACTGCCATAAAATTATTTATTTGTTAATATACAAAAATATATCTAAATTTATTTTTATTATATTTAGCAAATGTTAATAGTACTATAAAAACATCGACTTGTTAAAGGGTCATTGTTGTATAAAAAAAAAAAGAATCCTACCAAGACAAGTTCCACTACTTAGCCAAAAAGGAACTCCAACAGAATCTAAAATCTGTTTGGCTAAAAGTATCAATTGTCTAGCTTTTCTCTTGAAGAGTTCCACTTGCTTTGATTGGTCCAGACGGTATTCATTATAAAAGAAGTATGCTCTGGTGTAGTTGCACTCCACAAATTCAGATGTCTCTATTTCTTTCAAAAATCTAAATGTGTCGTTTGGAAACTGAATTTTTACTCCATCTATATAAACAGCCCTTAGATCTATTCTGAAAAAAACAACAAATAAATAGTTATTTCAAAGACACTATTTTGACATAAAAACAAAAGATTAAAACTTAACATTGATAAAACAAGCGGTGATGGGGGTCGATTCCCAATGACAGCATTGGACCAAACCAGTTGCAATGACTGAAAGATAGAAAGCCTTTTAATGCAAAGAAACCAAACCTAATTGGCACATGGAATATACAGAATTCTATAGAGACAGCTTGTTGTCCAATGCGCAGAATAGCGCTGGAGGATCACACTTAAGAATAAATTTATAAGATACTTACAAACTGTAGGATCCAGCAGTGGAGAAAAATGGAGACCCAGATAGACTGAAAGGAGGTTTATGTAACCTGTCCTCTCCAGCTGAATGCCATATGTACTCTCCTCGCTTGTAGAAGACCACCAGGTGTATCAACATAGGAGTGTGGCCTTGGATTGGTACCCACAGCATATAGTGGGTGGTAATCACTCTGTAAGTTCTGCGGTAGATAGTTAGTCCTCTGGGATCAGGATCATTCTTCTCCCAAAATTCATAATTTTCATGAGACATAGAAGAGACAAGCAAATGCTAAATAAAAATAAATAAGAACAAGTTAGTTGACGTTTTTAATATTAAAGAAAAATTAAGCTTGTAAGTATAACTATTTGCATGTTATGTTTGATTGGTCTACATTTGTTTGCCTATAAACAAATGTAGCTTGATGATTATTAACTCACAAATTATAGGTTTACAGAACAAAGATATATGTTATGCAAAAATTACAAGCATGCTTTCTCAAATGAATATTGGTTAATTTTAGTTGTAAATAAATAGTTATTTAAATTATGTAGTTAATTGGTTTCCTCAAGCTTATTAAGCAAACTGTTTGATGGGATAATGGTATTTGAAATAGCAGAATTTTTAATATGAGTGTTTTTAATCAGAGTAATTTATTAGGTAATGTCAAGCATTATTGAGATTTGGCTTAGTTTTTGCATGCATTACTGTAATTTTTGCAATTATCCCCTCAATTACATTTTTATTTACTATACAACTTCATAACTACATTTCAGTTAATGCTTACTAAAAGATCCATCCCAGGTTCAATAACTCCAAAAGTGACTGATCTCTGATAATCTTGATTCCAAAGCTCCACTCTTCTTCTGTTACCTTCTCGAACAGCTCGCAGCAAGCTGGGTTCTATAACAAACACTGGAATCCCAGAATGTTCACATTTGCTGAGAAAAAGTTTGACCGCTTCCTGTTGATTTAAATGACATAGATAAAAGAAAAAAAAATGTAATGCTTTATAAAAGCTTTACAAATAAAATTCTAATATTGAACGTTGTAAAAAGAATCTATAATAGAATCTATCTACTTACCCATGGTACCCTTTCTTCAATAGGAGTTGTTGAGCTTAGATTGTCATAAAAGTACTGCAGTAAAAATAAAATTAATTAAACACTTTTACAACTACATGATTTTAGTTCTTAAATACAACTAGTCGACTGGCGGCCTTAGGCCACTGCAACGTATGCGACCGTAGTGGGCCATGCACTTTCATAGGACCCGCACTAATTTAAGGTGTATCTTCTTCTTCTTAAACTGTCAGGTAGGGTTGAGCCTTCGTCTCTTGGAACTCTAGGCCAGCAAAAGTGAACAAGAGCTCCCTCTTACCGGCCTGAATGAGAACAGTGTACACTGTTCTGTCTGATGGGTGGGTCAGACTGCGTACACTAAGACCCCCGCCATTTTCCTTTTTTATACCAGGCTAACTGTGCAGGACACACCATTTATGTAACTGCCCCTTGAGGAACAGCGCCTGGATTATGACAAGGTTGTGGGAGCTTTTTAACAACTCAGCACAGTGCAATGAGGATGCTCTCGCACCCCCTTAGGCAAAGGAGTCTTGTTTTGCTACCCTATAGCCTAATTGTTTCCTCTTACGATCGTTTCCACCTGGGCGCCACTATGAGGCAGGGTAGCATGCCTGGGATTCAAGGTGTATAAATTAAATTAAACCATTTTATAACTTAAAACAGATATCCCGCACCCTCCTGTTGATTTACCAGGAGCTCTTGGAAATCTCCCTAAATTGCAAAATATACGAAAAAGTCCTTAAAATATACGGATATATATAGAAAAAAATTGTCATTTTGGGGTGTCATTCAATATGGAAAACGCCAATCCTTTGCGCAATAAATAAAAACGGCATTATGCATTATGTAATCTGGTGAAAGAAGCTTCTCGCACCTCAAACTAATGAAGAATTACTTGAGGTCAACAATTCTCAAAGATAGATTGAAACATTTGATAATTCTTGCTATTGAGCATGATCTATGTAGGAAACAGAATTATTATGATATACTGCATGACTTTGCTACACGCAAGGCTCGTAAATTATTCTGTACGTAGTAAAGAATGAATAAAATGCATAGACGAATTTATTTTCTAATACAAACTCTTAAATTTCCCTTATAGTCCGCTTCCCTACCCAAACATGGCCCCGCGAAATCCATTTCGCATAACCCCACAATGGTTAAGTCCGGCACTGCTATTTAGTGACGGGTAAATATACATAGTAGATTACTTGTTCTCTTTCCATGACTTCTTGGTCACAATGGTTAAGTCCAGCGCTGCTATTTAGTGTTTGTAAAATGTTTGTTTGTAAAATGTTTTACATGTTTTGGATGTTCCTTCAGAGTTGAAGATAGTTTACTTCCTAGTCCAAACCTCCCGCGGGACGAAGGGGGATGGGAGAGGGCAGGGTTTGAACCTGGGACTATCGATAAATCCAAACGACAGTCTAGCGCGCAAACCGCACGATCAGGCAGCCATCGTAGTGACGGGTGAATACTACTTGTTCTCCTCCCCCCCTCTCTTGTTTTTCTCGTGGGGTAACTAGTCTGCAGAAATAAAAGAGTGATCTTTCTTTTACTTCTTGCTTGCGTGTCCAAACTCTTGAGCCATGAAGAGAAATATATATATAGATATTGTTCTTTAATCTAATTTCTTGAAAAATGCTTTAGAAAATATACTATTATACTTCATAAATTTTGAATTTTGCAGCAAATAATGTTTGTAACATGTTCTTACTAAATTTCCATTGACATGCTAACTAATTCATTATACCTTTATTCCATAATACTGTAGAACTAAGAAGATCAGGCTAAGTGGGATAATAAGTATGAAATTCTGTGAACGGAGCATTGTAGGAGTGGTGGTGTTTCATCTAGAATACCATAAACCAAAGTATTTGAGAGGCAACTGTAACAAAAGAAAGGTTCATGTGTACAAGCAAGTAGAGCACCATAAATTGTACTACTTTGATCATCTAAATAGATCTAGAGTTATCTAAGAAATAGTAGTCTTTGAAAGACAACTATAACAAAATTATTTATTAAATTTTGATCACACTTCAATGCTATCTATATATGATACATTTAAGTAGATCAAGAGTCGCCTAAGAGTTAGTAGTTTTTTTATTTATTTTCTTTTAATTTTATTTAATTCAATCAAAATGTAGATCTACTATCAAGTTATATTAAAAGTACGATCAAGTGCAAGAGTTTCTTCTTGCAGTGATATGCTTTCATTCCATTTGAAAATACATTTTTTTTTCTTTCTTTTTTGTCTATATCTATCATGTCCTGCATGCTCTATGTCTTGTTTATTAGTTGCAATTCTTACTAAGTTGCCAAAACATTTTAATCTTTATTTTAACTTAAGTTTTAATTGGTATGACATTAACATTTTAATATTGTAGTTTTCCTTATAATGTGAAAGAGGACATAGACGTACATTCCTTCAAAAGAGAAGATAATAATATCCAACTCCTACGCATATATATAGATCATTAACATCTATTAATTAGAAATGGGAAGTGAAACAAACCCAAACGGAACCTGAATTTTAAAACTGATTGGTACAAATTGAATGAACTGTCGTAACCATTAACTGAATTAAGATTTTGCGATATTCTTGTAAGAAAAAACAACAACTTAGTTTTCAGTGAGATTATTTAATTTTTTTTAATTCCACTCTTTCTTGAGCTGGCCATGTCTTTGATATCGTGTATAGATGCATCTTTCCTGCATCATTTTGGGTTGTCTTCTTTTGGTATCAATGCAAAGAGTGCAATATCTAAGCATTTGTGCATTAATAAAATGGGATATTCGAAGAAACAAAAAGTAGACTCTGAATGTTGAAACTAGCAGGAAAAGTAAACAGATCTTTACCTTTTTTTCTGGAGCATGAAAATAAGGCTAATAAGCCAATATGTTTAATTTGTATAACATTTATTGCTGTTTCTATAGAACAGTGTTAAACAGCATTATGAAATTAACAAACAAATACATAGTGGCAATCTTAGTTTGAGATGTGAAGATGGCAAAGAAATGTCTAGAGTCTGAGATTAGAGGATTGACAAGAATATTTACCAAGAAGGGTATCACAATATAGAACTATTGCTTGAGATTCAAAATATGGTTGTAATATTACGATGAGATTGTGTTGATCAGACAATGTGTTTGTGTAAACTGATGTTAAGTTTCTTATGAGTTACAATTTTGAATGTATACAGTAGTTTACTCTTTAAAATAACTTCTGAACATTCAAACAATATCATGATGCCGGAGATACTAGATTCTAGATCTACTATCTAGATTTAGATCTACTTTAAAGTATAAACTCAAAATATATATTTTTTATTTAATTTAAATAAATACATTTAAATACAAATAACATTGATTGTCAATACATTTAGATTTTAGATTTAGATCTATCTATATTCTATATCTAGACTCTGTCTATTCTAGATCTAGAAATTGGTATTACTATTTTATGTGACCTATCATCCTATGATTTACTATGAATGATGATATAGAATATTTTTTATATATCTAGTCAATATAAATCTAGATCCCCCCCCCCCCCCCCCCAGTATGGGTATACTACAGTCTACAGTCAGACTTCATAAAATGTACAATTTGAATTTTGATACTAAACAGACTCTATAATTATTCTTTATAATAGAGACTTAAACTACTTATAGTAAGTTATAGTATAAGTATAGATATACTACATATAGTGATATTGATATAGACATAGTCAATATATTATAGAGTTCTAGTGTCAGTGAGTTTTCAGTTTAGTGACTGACTAGTCAACTAGCTAGTCACTAGACTAGAAATGACAAACTTACTTAGACTTAGAATTTTAGATCTCTAGATCTAGATCTACTTACTTTACTTGATCTAGCTCTAGTCTCTAGATTCTATATAATCTAGATCTAGATTCTAGATCTAGATCTACATCTAAAGTATACTGAGTCGTCTGAGTAATCATCAGCAATGTTATAACTCTGTTATTATATTGACATGTATGGTTAGCGGCTAGAGTCTAAGAGTGCCTATGCATAGACTCTAGCTAAGATCTAGGTCTAGAATCTATAACTACATATATATGGATCTATGGCGAATCTATTCTATGGCTATTCTATCTCTGGGGTATTTGAAAAAAACGAAAGTAGATCTATCTAATAGCGTCAACAATTCTATAATTTTGTGAATCTTTTATTTCGCATTTTTATTTCTTTCAGTCAAAAAAATGTATACATATATGCCATAGACCAGAGCAGTATGGCAAAAATAAAAGTATTATTATGTTTTAGCAATATATTAACATTGATAGTTTGGTACACATTTTCCCACACTAGATCTTCTTAGTTCTGATGAATTACTTAGCATGTTAAGTCATTTTTTTTCCTTATACTGATTCAGGCAACCCATTCCATATATAGGCCTACTCTAATGAACTCTAATGTCTTTTCGGAAGAATTTAAGGAGCACTTGTGCGACTTTGTCCTATCATAATAATTGTGCCTTCTTATAGATATAGTGTCTTTCTATTTTATTATGTTGTTTTTTTTTCACTTGTATTATAATTAAGTTATAATTCAGAGTTTTATGTATTGTTGTTACTTTACTTTTTAGTTTTCTGTCCTGAAATGTCTCTAAATTTAGTGATTATACTAATAGTGTTACTTTAGTCAAATGTGATAATATTCGTTTGTTATAAATCTCACTGTTCTATTTTACGTCTGTTCTAGTTCTTTATGTTTTCTTGAGATGATGGGTTCCCAAAAAGTCATGACTATAAAAAAAACAAAATATTTCACTAAAGTTCACTAAATTTCAGATAAATGTGAAGAAAAAAAAAAGATATGTAGAAGTTAGCACATGATTAGACTAATTTAGTTACATTCCTCGTTCCATATGCTTGGACGAATTTGTAAAAGTGCTCCTTCTTCGATCCATAGTGCCAATTGAATAGAGCATGGTAAATTTTAAGCGTTGCCTAAGCCAGCCAGGAAAACCAATGACTTAACAGAATTTAAGCCATCTTATATAGGAGGAAGGTGGGGCTAGTTGTCACAATGTTCACATTTTGATGTTTTAAACGTATTTAGAATTCATTGATTCTCACCAAACTTAACATGCCGTAACTTAAACATTCAGACAACAACTAGAGTAAATGAAATAAACTTTATCTCTTTATTTATCAGAGTTGTACAACAGAAGCGTGGTTGGGTTAAGGTTGTGACATTTTGACTCACACTGGGATAAGTTGACACAGGGCATTGGGTAAAATGTCACAGATTAAAAAATCCCCATATCTTGCTATATGTCTAAAAGAAATAGCATATTAAGTCAAGACTTTGCGGGTGTCATTGTAGTAGTTACCTTGACTGGTCGTCGTGAAAGAATGATTTATATATGGAGGTTCTGAAATGTTTTGGACCTAACAAGGAAAGCTGTAGGTTTTTCTTCAAATAATGTTTATTTTATTCTATATAATATTTATAAACTATCTGTTCACTTCTCCCAGCAATGCACCTACCTCCAGTAGGACTAGAGAACTTATTTCCTAATCTAAATGTTGCGCTCGGAGGACAGATATTTTCTGTATGTTGATGCTGGCTTAACTTTTGTAAACAGCATTATTTAAGGAGAAAGTCGCATAATACTATTTAGATAGCACCCATAAAAAAGAATCCATAAAACAAATAATTATAAATAAACAAATATTAATATTAAAATTTGTTTCAAAATGCTTAATCTTCATTGGGGCAAATTGTTACAACTGTGACCTATAACCCCAGACTGTGTGACAACTTGTCCCACAACATTTTTTCAGAACATTTATTCCAATAATTTTAACATTTTATGGAGTCGAGCTTCAAGTAAAAAAAAACAACAATTTCAATGTGTAACTAATACATAGAGACTTGAAACAGTGTAATGTTGGGCAATCCTTTCAACATTATAAGTGTTTTACAACAAAATTACGCAAAAATAAAATTCCACTTTCCTAACAGTCAATTAAACCAATGAAGCCTGATAGGCTTAAGATATGATAAGGTATCGACTTCATTTATAACTATCTGTATATGTTTCCGTAACCATCTCAAAAGTAGTTTCGCATTTTTTTTTATAGCGCATCAAGTTATACCGATATAGTATTTGTGACAACTTACCCAGTGACTTTCACCTTTCCCCTAAAAGGCTCTTATATAGGCCTACAGACGTTACGTAAAAAAAGACATGCACAACTAGATGCATGACGCGTAGGACGTAATCATCTTCTTTTTTGAAGTAACCTATACTGTAATAAAGATAGTCTTCAGATTTGTAGCGGGTGCGAATCAAGAAAATGTAAGAAAATGGTGAATAGTGGGATGGAGAACATTAAAAAAAAAAAAAAGAACAATTTAAGGGGCGTAAGCATTGAAGTAGGTGATTAGCATTTTTAAAGATTTTCGACAAATACAAATATATTTCGCCCCCCCCCCCGGACCTGATGTTTATACATTTAGATTTTTTTTTTTGGGGGGGGGGAGGGGTGTATGCATTTGTTATGATTTGTTACAGTTAAGGGGGAGG
This sequence comes from Biomphalaria glabrata, assembly GCF_947242115.1. NCBI lineage: Eukaryota > Metazoa > Mollusca > Gastropoda > Planorbidae > Biomphalaria > Biomphalaria glabrata. Next base: position 30,397,292 of record NC_074715.1, on the reverse strand, counting down.
GGTATGATTAAGATTTGTTACGTAAGAAAAAATATTCAAACAAATTACAAAACTTTTTTTGATCAGTTTGTCATTTTAACTCTCGTGTTTATGTTTGTTATGTTATTACAGTACCTGAAATGAGCCTACATTATGTTTGTTAAATTATTATTATATTAACAGGTACAGATTCGAGGTTCTTTGACTTTCGCAGGTGCGGCTTTCACTTGATGTTTGTTGGTGTTACCTAATCTCTCAACGTTTCCTTATAGACAGACTGTTATTTTATTTATTAATGTTAATGTTTTCGTATATCTTTAAAATGTCCGTCATTCAGGAATTGGAATTTGGCAGCTGCATAAGAAAGAACTCGATGCTTGAGACGATATCGTGGTCGCTGCTTCGACTTAATGACGGTAGTCGCTGATGCCAGCCACTTAACACAAATGGAGGTTGTGGCGATCACTGTAGATTCCAGGGTTGTTGTTCCAAGACGCTGAGTCAGCGGACCTTTTCCATGGATGTCTCGTGACACAGTTGTAGGCCCACTGGTAGCCATGGTTTCAGGCCCATAGTCTTTCTTAGCCTCATCTGTAAGGTATGCCCATGAAGCATCCTTGTAATGTTCATCCACCGCTACATCAGGTTTCGCTGGAATTAATTCACAACCGTTCAAGTCACTCTCACTGATGTGGGCAGAAGTACACATTTCTGTCAAGTTCAGATCTTGTAGCTGGGTTTCTTGGCATGGGCACTGTCCCCGCAGGACGCCGCATATACAGTTCAAGTCAATCGCCTGGATGCAGCTGCCTAGCATCAAGTTCTTTCTTATGCAGCTGCTAAAGTCCAATTCGTTGTTTCTGTCTCGGCCATTGTTGGGGCCCGTATTCGTAATTTCACCCGACGACATCCAAGGCAAGGAATCAGAAACGGTCTTCAGACTTTCATGGTTTGAATTCTCGCCAAAGGTACTCACAGATAAACAGAGGTCTTTAAGGTGCACAGCAGAAAGCTTGGACGCAGACCCAACGTTGTCTTGATCTGTCCGGCTCACCGAGATACTGGTAACAGGTGAAACAGGAACAAACACTTCAGGCACATAACAGACTTCTCTTGTTTCTTCATTTGTTTCTTTCCTTTCGATTTGAAACATACAGTTCAGATCGTCGAAGCAATCGTCGTCACGTTTCTCGCCTTGAAAGTCACCCCCGACAGACTTGCCCACAACACAGTCACAGTCGGCGCTCCAATCCCCAGCGCCTCCATCACCACTGTTTGTGCAGCCACAGTCCTGACCAGGCAACTGCTCCTTCCCTAACGAGTTTATTCCTCCTTTTGCTTGCGACACAATGTTATCACTTTGGTCTATTTGGCCTTCTACTGGCAACACACTTTCATCTACTTTGTTCCACATCATGCTCCTCATCTTATTCCTAATCATGTTCAATTGTTCCTTAAATGCATCCCCACAGTCTTGGATCTTGCCAATTACATCAACAATCCCAGGCTCAATTTCAAATTGATAGGTCTCCGGATCTTCCTCTTCATCGATCAGAGCTTGCCGCAGACGAGCCGTGAGCGTTTCCCTGCTACCGACAGGTTTTAAACCTCGGTCTCGAAGCTCTTGTCTTAGCTCTTTAATTAAGAGCTGATGTAATAGCTTCAGCGATGCCATAGAGATCTAATCCTACCTCCTCTCGTTGAGTTGCCTATAAATCCCACTTCTGACACCAATTGTAATAACTAAAGTGAGGCAACGCAACGAGGACATAGACGTTTATTTACATAGAGATATGACAAACACAAAGGGCATCTGCCTTGAGTAGAGCATCTCCATATTGGCTCTCTACTTGGGCGGAAATCGTTCGTCTCTTATGTCAACATCCGACTTGTCTAGTCACAGACAGTGCGCACCCTCTTTCTGCACTATCCTAAATGGCGGTGCGCATGGCAAAGTCATAACAATACACTAGAGTAGTATTGTTTCTGGAGTTAGTGGAATACAAAGGTCATTAGATCTCTTCTATACAAAAAGGTCCTTCGATGGGAAGTTTTACCGAAACTTCATTACGTAAATTTAGAGTGTGTGTGTGTATATATATATGTTAAGAAATTTCTACCCCCCCCCCCCCCCCCAACCTTTTTTTTTTCAAAAAAAAAAATAATTCCTATCTATAATGTTAAATTGTTATTTGGGATAATAACATAATTATATCAATTGTGGTAAAAAAAATGAAATTGGATACAACATTCTGCAATAATCTGCAAGCACATTAATTGTTCTAGATCTCACTAGCTGCACTATAATGAAATGCCTATATCTAGTAGATATGCGCAGTTACATAATTAAGTTTTTTCGGATTGACACTCTGCGCATGCGCAACAAAAGTAACTACATCCTCGATCGTCTATGTCAGGTTTGTAATGTACTATTGGCAATTGGTCTGAAAGCCTAGGCCTAGATCTAGACCTATATAGATCGAGTAGATCTATATTTAGTGTGGATCTAAAAACGTTACATGTTGTTGTTTTTTTTTTAATTTAAGAATAATAGATCTATTAATATATTAACATGATATTACCTCATAAGTTATATAAATATAGGCTATATAGATCTAGGTCTCCTAGAATTTTCTTTCTATGGCTCTATGGCCTTCAATAATAATGACTTGGAGATGGAGCTATTTATAGCCATGCAGTAGCTGTCACTGTCAGCGGTTACGTAGTGTTTCGGTATATTCAGGCAGGCTTAGATCTGTAACTAGATCTATTGTAAGTTTTATAAGCATGTTCCATATTGTATTCTATTAGTAGGCCTACTGAAATTATTATGATGATAGTGAGTAGAATATAGTCTTAATTTTTGCGCAGGCTCAAATAGACTCGTACAAGAGGCCTTATAGAAAAAAGAATGTAAGGCTTGACTTCGAGTCAGAAGATTAATGAAGAACGCTGGATTTCTCGTGGCTACACAGCCCCAAACTCTACCTACATATTTTGTCACATCCAGCGCAGACATAAATATTTTCCGCCGGTGGTCGATTTAGATTTTCTTTCGCCGTCTACGTCTGTCCTTGGCAGTGGATTTTCTTATGGCCTTAAATATGTATCCCACAGCCTTTGTAAGTGATCTCCAGCTGTCTCGTTCCGAAGCCGCCTGCAGCCAACTGTTCTTTTCTATGTTAGTTACAGCCAGTTGTCGCTTAAGCTGGTATATAAAGCGTTTCCGTTGGCCAGCTCACAAACAGCTCACTAAAAGAAGTGGTTCATCACGTTAAAGAGGTGTTCATTACGTTGATGTTTGGGACTCAGTAGATTGTACTGAGTAACTTATTTATGGAACATAACTTTTCCTGAGGTTTATAGATAAACCAAAAGAGGTGGCAGCATATGCAAATTTGTTGAATGCGAGCTGGACATCATGTTCATTGTGAATTATGCTCTCTACATTTTTCTTGAAATTGTCGCAAAACAAATATCATGTCAGATGTACCTCTACCGGCTCTAAAGCCAGACTGGCTCTCAAATAGCGCTTCGTCCTTTAAAGAGATGATTAGTCGATCAAGCAAGATTGTGCAAAGATCTTAACTTCCTGCTACAGACAAAAGCGTAATGCCTCGATAGTTGGAGCAGTTAGACTTGTCACCCTTTTTGTATAGGGATATGATAACGTCATCTCGAAGTTCAGGCGGGACCACGCACTTCTCCCAGCATACAGCGAATAAGTCTGTTAGCCTCTCCGTTAGGGCGACACCTCTCATTTGATATATTTCAGCCAAATAAAAAGTCATATGTAAAAAGGAGAATAAATTGTGAATATCTTTGCCCTTTTCTAACTGCTCCACGGGAGAAACAAAAGCTTAAAAGTAAATTCACAATTCTAAAATTATGTGTAAGAGCAAAAAAGAGGGTTCCAGCAAAAAAAAAAACAAAAAAAAAAAATTCAAGAGCCTATCAAATATTAAAATTTTTAATTGAGAAACCGACAGTAGTCAGAGATTTTATGGGGTGGGGGAGGGGGAGAAGTGATCCTATAACTCACTGGGGAGGGGGAGAAGTGATCCTCTAACTCATTGGGGAGGGGGAGAAGTGATCCTATAACTCACTGGGGAGGGGGAGAAGTGATCCTATAACTAGATGGGGAGGGGGAGAAGTGATCCTATAACTCACTGGGGTGTCTTATAAAGCGGGCCGTTCCTATTCAAATGTGGACCGTTTTATTGGGAGTGAGAAAAGTGAGTGTTCTCATTCAAATTAAACAATATATAGCTTGGGGTCAAATGTGCGGGCGTAGCAGGTAGTTAAGGCTTGTATATTGTAATAAGGTTACCAGACGTCCGGAAAAGGAGGCCATATCTTTCTTTTTGGAGTCGTGTCCTCCGTCCGGCAGCATCAGCTTAAAATGTACAAATGTCCGGCTTTTTCACAACATTATCCATCAATCGGGTTTTATTCCTTTATATCTTCTGAATTCATTGCACAAACTCACCAAGAGACAGCAAATAAGATGACAATTTTGTTGACAACCTCCTTATTGAACAGGTGTTAGTTTGTTCAAGAATGTTTTTAAAAAAATTAGTTACTCAAAATTCACCAAGACCTTAAATTTTTTTTTATTCCTTGGCTTTTTGCTTCTTCGCGTGCAGTGGGCACTAGAGGGAAATAGATCCTCCAATGAGAGTCAGTTTTCTCACAATGTACTCGTACTACTATCTGAACAAACAAATATTGTTCATGGAGTTTCACAAGTACGTTTTTACTAATGATGTACAATTGGGAAAAGGTGTCTGAGAAATACACTACTAAATAGAGTCAAGTTCTACAGCCTTTGATTGCAGAATTGTTTCATTAAATACAGATCTAGCTTTTAAAGTCTTCTTGTCTTGTTTGGTGTGTGTTCTCCTTAGTAAAGCTTTGTCCTCCTTTTTGTTCTCCTATGGGTGTGCTTGTGTCTGGTAACCCTATATTTGTAGTCCTGATTATTTATAAATAGTAAATAATATATATATATATATATATATATATATATATATATATATATATATATATATATATATATATATATATATATATATATATATATATATCTATATTATAAAGTAGAATGTGAGGAGTATGTATGTATGTATGTATGTTACTTATAGACATCAAAACCGCTTGACCAATCTTGATAAAACTAGGCAGGAATGTTCCTTGGGTACCAACTTAGACCTTAGTGAATGTATTGTAGCCCTAAAACAAATGTAAGACCCTCAAAAAAAATAAAGTTGTCCGACTCTATTACAGCTATAGTATTTTATGGATCTAGGCCATGTCTACAATGTTGACATGAGAAAAGATGGAAAGGATTTAGACCTAGATCTAATTTTAAGAAATACACTTTGCGCAGATAGTTTTTTACTTTGACACATGAAAAGACAAAAGAAGATCCATTGATTTCATTATATAATAAAATTAACCTTCAATTTTGTGTTTCAAAAGCATTTTTTACATTAATTAGTTCCTTATATCTGTGATTACAGATTTCCTGACGAACATTCTTTCATTAGACAATTCAGTAATGAATCGCGTACTAAATATTAATTCGTTTAATTGTTTACTTTATAATCCCATCCCTAGATCTAAAACTCTAATTCAACTCTAAGATGATAAAACTTCTCTTCGCACAGATAGTTTTATACTTTAACACATAAACATATTAATTTAAGTCCATTCATTTCATATTTTGATCAAATAAACATTCAAATTTGGTTTTCTAAAGCTACATTCGTTTACGAAAGCTGCGAAGCCGAGTTAAAGGCCTAGATCTATATTCATTCATGAATCGCGTGCTAAAAATTATTTCGTTTTATTGTTACTTTATAATCCCATTCCTAGATCTAAAACTCTAATTCAACACTAAGATGATAAAATTTCTCTTCGCACAGATAGTTTTATACTTTAACACATAAACATATTAATTAAAGTCCATTCACTTCATATTTTGATCAAATAAACATTCAAATTTGGTTTTCTAAAGCTACATTCGTTTACGAAAGCTGCGAAGCCGAGTTGAGATAGGCCTAGATCTATATTCATTCATGAATCGCGTACTAAAAATTATGTCGTTTAATTGTTCACTTTATAATTCCATTCATTTAGCAAAGCTATCGCTCTTTTTGTTTTTTAATAGATATGAATGTATCGGCTTCGGGTAATCCCATTTTCGCAAACCTAATTTTATTTTCGTAGCGAAAGAGAAAAAACTTGAAAGGATCATTAGTTAAGTTTAACATACATCTAAATCCAATCCACTAGATTATTCAAAAGCATTTTTTACATAAATTAGTTCCTGATATCTGTGACTACAGATTTCCTGGCGAACATTATTTCATTAGACATTACCAATGGTTACACATTAACACATCTCTCTACTGAGTCTATTCCTAGGCCTAGGTCTAAAACTCTTATTGAACTCTAAGATGATAAAACTTCTTTTCGCAAAGATAGTTTTGTGCTTTAACACATAAATATACTAATTATTGTCCATTCATTTCATATTTTAATCAAATTAACATTCAAATTTGTTTTTCTAAAGCATTTTAATACATTCGTTCGCTGTTCGCTAAAGCTGCGTAGCCGTGTTGAGATAGGCCTATATTCATTCATGAAAAAAGGTCACGCATGCACAGCACAGAATGAACTCTATAAAAGCCAATGTTTAACTCTAGATTAGTGTAGATTTAGATCTATGTCTACCTCAATATATACTTTATACTTTATACACATGAACATACAAAATTTAGTCTATTCATCTCAAATTTTAATCAAATATATGTAGGCCTACAAGCAAATGTTTTAATTTGAAAAAAAAATGGATTTAAGCCTATTAGCTATTTTGATTTCATAGCTTCATTCACACTATTTTTACATTGACACATTCCCTTTACTTATTACATTATTATTTCGTTTAATTGTTTACAAAACACTCTCAGTGACTATATCGACAGTAATGCGCAAATAAAGACCCGCGGGTCGCGGGTAACATATGTCTAGTATATATATATATATATATATATATATATATATATATATATATATATATATATATATATATATATATATATATATATATATATATATATTTCTTGTATTATATAAGATAAGATAATTTTTATTGATCCAATTAAATGGAAATTTAGCTTGACTACAATTGACAGCCTAACTACTGTACAATAACAATATAGATGCAAATACGAACAACATTCACACACGAAAACACATACACACTCATAACCAGCGCTTTATAAATTAGACTTCTATGTACTTCTCGATGACGACAGATGATCTTGTTACACTGACCGACAGTGGGATGAAGGAGTTTTTAAATCTTTCTGTTTTAGTTCTAATGGAAAGGAGACGACCACTTCGTTCAGATCTTATGTAACAGGGGTTTAATGGTTGAAGGTTATCTTTAAGAATCGTGAGTGTTTTGGAAAGCCATCGTTCATGAAATAGCTCTTCAATCAGGGCATGCGTACTTTCCCTTCTTCTATTCCAGCCATAATAAAGAACGAAAAACTATACAATTTTGATTTTTCATTCTTTAAAATATTTATAATTAATTAAACTATTCATTTTCTATGGTTATAAAGAATTTGCATAACGCACTTAACCATATAAATATAATCAACATTTAAATTATCAGAAAGACGCACAATGCTAGGGCATGTTCAGACTTATATACTTCCTTCCTAAGAGACATTAGAGCATGGAGCGAGTTGCCTAAATCAGCCAGTATAACAATTACTTTGTCGAATTTACTTCTTCAATTTTGATCGTAACTTATAAATTCCAGTACCTTTAAATGTGCACCAAAACTCTCCTGTACCTGAAATTTGCACCAAAACTCTCCTAGACCTTTAAATGTATGCACCAAAACTCTCCTAGACCTTGAAAAAACATAGCTTATCAACGCTTCCTTTATTTTGTACGCCGGATACACCAAAAATGCTGCTATTTATAGATTTTCCTTGTATTAAAATCCTCAATATTTTAATTGACACACTTCAAACTAATTTGGACTATTGATTTTGTAACAAAATACAGCCAAAAGAAAACAAAATATCTTGCTATATCATACTAAATATTTATTGCAAAAATAAACTCCTATACATTTTTTTCTTCACAGATGGAAATTGCTTAAGAGTTGTGACAAAAAAGATATAACCAGTAATCTAATTCACCTTCAGTCAAAATTCAACAATTTTTATTTAAAGAAATTCTAGAGTACGTGAGCTCAAATGCTGTCCTAACCTCTAATCCAGCAATACAAATTGATCGGCTGTCTATTTAAAAAAACAAAAGAAATGAATGCAAATAAACCATTTGCAAAAATTGTCCTGGACAAACTTGGTACCGCCCAGAGCAACAAAGACAACAACAAATTGAGTGACGTCAAAATCAACATTGAAGATCAGCCATTTTTTTGTCACAGATTCATTCTTTGCGCCTGCTCTGATTTCTTCAAAGTGTTACTACACCGCCAATGTTCTCCAAACGACAGCTTGATTTCCATGATACACATAACGCTGAAAGGAATACCCCACCAGACATTTGGATACGTTCTTGATGCAGTCTATCGAGGGGAGAACAAATTAAATGAGACTAACATGATCGAAATCTGGCACGCAGCGCACAATTTGGAAATAGATTTTCTGAAAGTCAAATGTGAAAAGTATGTTATTAAACAAATACAACTGGAGAATTATACGGCCATTTTTGAAAGCGCCATAATAATCCAATCTGACCAAGTGCTCAAAGCACTCTATGCATTTTTAGCTCAAAATTATGACCATTTCATCACGACGGACGTATTTATTTCTATGTCGAAAGAATCCTTTATTGGCGTAATTAACAATTGTGGGGAGTCTATCGTGCCTGCAGATTTATTAGTTGAGTCCATTACTAAATGGGTCACTCATATTCTGCCATCCGATGAAGCGGAAAGGCCTCCTGCTGCTGCCGAAACTAACTGTCAAGACATCAAACCTACAGGCGAAAATAAAGATGCAGATAGTAAAGGCGTGAAGGAAGCTACAGACTTAGAGAAGCCTGAACGTAAGGATGACTACAAGAACCGACCCCTTGAAGCGATATTTCAGAGGCATCACGATGAAGACAAGAAGAAGCTTTGTCAGGCAGACATAGACAGCAGGTGGAAGCACTTAGGCTTGTTGTTCAGAAGAGTCAACTTTAAACTAGTCAGTGGAGAGCGTCTGCGTGAATTGATGATGGATGATCATATAATGGCATGTGATGAAGCTCGAAGTATAGTCAACGCAGCGGCTGCCGAACGCATCGATCGACAAATACCGAAGACGACTAATAAGCCAGGTTACTGGTCTTCATTGTTCGGCTTAAGTCAAAACACTAACTAGTGAGTGTTATACTAAACTCTGTTTAATGTGTGTTTTAGCGGCCCCTCAAAGGAGAATAGCTGCTATCAATTTTTTTTGGGTCTGTCTGACCGTCCTTCCCGTTTAGATCTCATAAACTAGAAATGATATTGAGAATCCGACATCATGATATTTTAGATCTTTCAAAGCTCTAATGCAATGGCTACTTTTTTTCTTTTCTGAAAGCGAAAAATTTAATTTTTAAAATCAACTATGCAAGCAGTTTTTTTTTTCATAAAAAAAGGACACCATTTTTGTAATTATCCTATATTAATGGTAGCAAGAGCAACACAGAGACGATTCTGTAAGAGAACTACATATTTAGTATATTTGTAACAGATATATATGCAGGCGGTTTTAGATTTTCTTTCTTTAAAATTATTAATTTGTATAACTAAATTAAGTACTTTCTGACATACTAATTACTTACATTTTAAAGAAATTTTTTTTTCAGAGAGAAAAAAATCTATTTCGTATGCATATAAGTCGGATATAAGTTAAAACAACAATTAATAAGTAGTGTTTTATAATGTATATATTTACACGTGAAGAGGCAGACAATGATAATCATATGTCAGAGCTTTGAATGAGTGATTGTCCCTTTACAAAACAATTACATCAATTAGATGATCACTCACATTTAACTATATTTTTATAAATATCAGTTCATTGAATACATTTGAATATTAACAATGTAATAATAATAACCTTAATATATCTCCGTATCCTTTGATATCTAACCAACTAACAACTGCAAATATTGAAACCTGCCTTTTTACATCCATGAGCGTATCACTCTAGTCCATTTGATTTATTTTCATTTGCACTGTTGTCTGTAATTGAAACAATTAGGTCTGGGTTTTATTTATTATAGTTTTGTTTTTGTAAAGACTTGTTTTTAATTAAAAATCAATAAAGTTAATGACAATCTTGAAAAGCATTTTTTAGATTTTCTTTAATGTTTTTGGTGAACACAAGAAATGTGAATATTAAAAAAAAAAGTTGATTGAAAATGCACAACTAGTACTGGTATATTGTATTATCATGTTCAGATTATCATGTTCAAATTATCATGCTCATATTTTCGTTAACTGGCTTCAGCAAAAGACTCTTACCCTTTGCATTATAGATGTCCCTTCAAAAGAGAAGAGAATTACGCCCTACGCTGTTTCATGTGCCTTCTGTTCCCCACAACATTTGCATATCTTAACTCCTTCTCATCCCAGCCCTGTCTCTACTTCAAGTCTATATTACCCCCTCATTAATTATTCTCACTTTGTGCAATCATGCGTTTACTAAGCATCGCTAGTTCTTATCTTTTTATTAAGGTATACTGTAAAGCTTTTTCATCATTTTTATTTAGTCTAATTGTACGTCTCTGCTAACACAATTGAACTTCACATGTCCACGTCAGAACTATATGGAGTTTCTACGGTTGTTGTCTTTTTTCTTTACTATGAGGAAAGGTGCGCTGCAGACACCAGTAGAATGCATTTATGCAGCCAAGAACGCAGGAAATCGCTTCTCTCTTTTTCTTTTGTTTTTTTGATAGTGGGACGTAAGAAGCGAAACATTGACACGTGCGGTAGCTCCTGAGCTTGTGACCAAGAAGTCTTGAAATAATGAGACTTCGTTATATACAACGATAATAGAAACAAAATATTTAGTCATGTTACTGGCTAGCTGTGTAATAAAATAGTATTCTATGATTTTATTCTGCTGGTATATGGAAACTATACCTATTAATGTGGTCTAGTCAAAGTCTTTATAACAAGGTTTAACTTCAAAATTCCAGTCACGTAAGTGCACTGAGAAGAGATGAAAACCCGAGTGCACCTTGTCACCCCACCTCAATGTTGTTAGCTAGTGTCCTCACTTAAATTAAGATAAATATTTCAACAACTGCGAAATCAGTCATATGTAAAGCAAGAGGGACAACTCCCAGTCAGTTTTCTATTTGAACAAAAAAAAAAAGCACTTGCAACATTCATTTTTTCTTAAGTTTAGATTTGTAACTCTGTAAATGTTCAGATTGCCCTTTAAGGTCACGACGACGCTCAACTGACAGTGAAAGGTGTCATATTTATGAGTTTCTAGATAATACAGTCACGCCTCTGGGTGATGTTATCGACATAAGAACACTCTTATGAAATTATCATAAGTTAAATCTTAAACGGGAAATCAAACGACTTAAAAAAGCTTGTTTGAATGGCATAACAAAAGCTTTTTTCTTTGTCTGAAGGACAAAAATACATTAATGTCAAAAGTGATATAAAAATCTAAAAATAAATCCAATTGTCAAGGACAATGTTTAATCTAGAGATAACCTTTGACCTAGTACGTCTGGGTGTTCTTGAAAACATTTCTCGCAGAAGAGAAAGATACAATTTTGCAGCAAAACGACGATGTCATTGTACACTTTGATCAAGCAATCTGAGCACAAAATAGAAGTAACAGACCTATAGACGGAAATACCTTTAGGCTAAACTTTTAGGTCAGTTCTTTCTTGAATAGTAAATCAAGTAGCATTGGTCAAAAACACTTTTTTAATTAATCTAAAACCACGCTGTCATGTAAGTCCTACATCCACGCAGACCTAAAAAGATTTCTTGATGCTATTCCCATAGATTGTGTGTGTGTGTGACGAGGGAAAGGGTTATTGCAACATAACACCAAAAAAAAAAAGGATGGAGTGAAAACACTTTTAGACGGGTACGGCCTCTCTCTGTACACAGTTTAGATCCACTCTGTCTGTCTGTCTGGGTGGTACACGTTATAGCTTCCACTTCCCATTCTCGGATCAAGTTGAAACTTTGAATTATTATTCATTATTAGTCGATGACGACATGCGAATACAGAAATTTAACCAATTAGCTAATCACGTAATCGTATTGAATTAACTTTTATATAGAAATGTACTAAACTTAGGGGTGATACGTTTGTTTTAGAGAATAAGATCGTTCGATAAAAAAATTGTAGACTATATCTCTACAACTAACACGTCGGCCTTCCATTTGGAGACTGAAGATCCCGTGTTTGTATTAAATCTCGAATAACTTTTTGAAAAGCTCATATCAACTCACTGTGTCTGTTTAATAAAAAGTTTGTACACGTTATTTCTCCCACACCCATTCTAGGACCAAATTGACACTTTACATAATTATTCATTGGCATACAGACATACATGCGTATTGAAAATAACCTATAAGTCAATTAATTACTAGTACTTTGCTATTCTGCTTGATAATAAATGGAAAATTAAACCTTTAGTATTCATAGATGCGGCTAAATATTATGGTTTCGTCCCCTTAGATAACTGAACATGTTATTTCTCCCACACCCATTCTCGGATCAAGTTGAAGCTTTAAACAATTATTTATTCTACCTAACAAAACATGAATCAATTTAAAAAAAAACAACCAATTAGTCAATTAATTATTGATAATTAATTATTTTGTTTGATATCGAATAAGGGGAATAACGTCTCCTTTATTGAGAGATATAGCTGTAAGTGCGGAGTTCTTCCTCTTAGATAAGCAAGCATATCATCTATAATGAAATTAGGTCTAGACATCCATGGTGATATTTTGTTATGTTTATGTCACGTTTGTTTCAATTTATTTACGGGAAGATGTCAAGTATGAAATAGAATAAGCAGTACTGCACTTCCGTAAACTATTAACACAAAAAATGTAAAAGTCAAAATATTAATTGTATAAGCTATTTCGTTTTGTAAAAACTTCACAAATTATTGTTCTATTATACTTTATTTAGTCTATATCCATCTCTCTCTCTCTCTCTCTCTCTCTCTCTTTTCAGTCTCTATCCGCACTATCTTTCCCTGCTCTACAGGTGGCTGCTGTATGGACAAGCCATGTCTCAAGTTTTACATTTCACAGCTAAGATTAAAATCATCTAACACAGTGGTTCCCAAACTTATTTGTCTCGTAGACCCCTTGCCATGTTTTCTGATTTTCGGTAGACCCCCTGCTTAACTTATATTGCATTTTTGCACATTCACAAACTAATTTTTTTAAACTAATTTCTAACTGTAGTGAGTCGAAGAGTGAAAAAGTAATGTAAAGCTACATCATAAGCTAGAGAGATCTATCTTTTTTTACAGATATAATTCAAATTTAAACCTATTAAAATAACAATTAATATGTATTGCACATTGGAAATGTTTTTTTTTATGTTCATCATCCTTCAAACATTAAATATTAATTCATTAATTTGCCTTATGTATTATTGTAAAAGTTTTCGCAAAGAGTTTCTCGTGAATTTCTTGATCTTTCACGTTTGACTCAAATATTGGCCCTGCGGAGCTGTTTTCACTAACAGGAGAAGGGGCAAAGGTGAGTTATTGGCGCCTAAACCAGTAAGCTTCGGGCAGGAGGGACTCATTAGCCTTGGCTTGCAGCCCGCCTAGCCGAAGGAAAATATAAATCAAACCTCTGCTGCTTTGCAGCTATATACCCAAACATGGGAAAGGTTTCGTGGGTCAGCCCTGGGGAAAAATATGGAGCTGAAGACCATTAGGCAGTTTGCAGCTTTATTGCTCCTTGAACTGTAGTGTTACTAAAAGAAATTCGTTTCATAATATCAGATGAAGGTTTGTGAAAAACAGTTTTTAAAACTACTTCAAGGGCTGGTAAAATCAATGTTTTATCTATAGTGTTTTCCTTATTCGGCTATAGGTAAAGAGATCTTGTAAAACGCTCACAAACCACCATCTTTTGTATATGATGTTGAAGAAAGATTTTGTGAGTTTATTCTGAACTTTTTTCTCACTTTTCTCTTTTTATCAGGGTGGCATCGTCTCAAATAATCCTCGAGTGTAATTGGTTTCATATGGTCATAAAAAGGCTCTTATTATAGACAATTGCTTATTTAACAAGGAAATAAATAATCAAAGCTTTAAAATCAAGATTTCTTTTTGTTGAGCCTTGGTTACATGTAGACACAATTAACTATTTAAATAAGTATTTAAATTAAATACAACTATTTTACTTTTGAACAACGATATAGATATTTATAACTAAGGTACAAATCATTTATAAGTGTATGAAATAGTTACATCAATGGGGTGTGAACATTAAAGTCATAGACCCCCATGGACATCTCATAGACCCCCAATTTACTTTTTCACTTTCGCAGACCCCTTGGAAGTCTACGTAGACCCCTTGGGATCTATATAGACCACTTTGGGAATCACTGATTTAACACCTGCATATCTAATTAAAAGCACCTTTCCAAGACATGTCTCTGCTTTTTAGAAGGCAAAGGTTTTTTAGATGAAGTATTTCCTAATAATTCTTACCTGATTATGACTTTTTTAGCGGCCCCCGATAGAGGAATAAACGCTATAAGTTTTGTGTGGTCTGTCTGTCCGTCCGTCCCGTTTAGATCTCAGAAACTAGAAGAGAAAATGAAAATCAGACATCATGATATTTTAGATAATTTAAAGTTCTGATGCAACGGCTACTTTTTTCTTTTCCGAAAGTGAACCATTTAATTTTGAAAATTATCTATGGAAGGCAGATTTTAAAAAATAAAAATACACCAATTTTTAATGAAAAACTTCAGGGGAAGTAAGTTTTTTTAAAAAAGGTTACAGACTTCTTCATTAATAACTCAAGCTTCATTCATAGATTCGCGCATTGGTACAAAAAAAATTGCATCTAAGGTCACAATGGAAAAAGTATCAATGTATTATTATAAAATATATATTCCATTTATCGTCTAACTCATGGAGTGAAAAACTGATTGAAATGTTATTTTTTAAAAAGAATTTCGATACGAACTTCGTTTTAGTTGTAAGTTAAAAAAAAAGAGCTATTTTTATAGCGCGCAGTTTTGACATATCCTCATTATACAGTCTAAATATGACTAAATAGAGCCCACATCTAGATATTTATAATATACATATATATATTATATAAATGTATTAATAATTTGAACAAAATTTTAATTATTACGGGAATAGCTTATCTTCTGACAGCTTACGGGTGCAGATTTATTTATTATGTAAACAGTAGCAACACATTAAGAAGTGAATCGAATACGAACAGCATAGGCATAGTACACTACACCATACCCAGTACCAAAAGGCCTACTATTCCTGATCATAACATTGGCCTAGGTCTAGTTATTGTAAGATTAAACCTGTAAAGTCATACGAATTCTAGTCTAGATCAATATTTCATATCAAGATTCTAGATCTAGTCTAGATCTAGTTCTAGATCTTGTTTCTTGTTGGTAAATATCGACATCGATCCTTCAAGCATAGTTTAATAATCGTTAATTCGCAGTCAAACTAAGAATGTTTTATAATCCGTTTCAATGTTATTGTGATTTAAAACAGCCACACTTTACAATACAAATAGGTTTTAGATAAGAACTAGTATAGTACATTACACTCCTAAAGCTTACCGTATTTGTAGTAACAAGTGAAAGAGCCGAGGGTCAACTCTACCTGACCAAGAAGAAGAACGCGATGGTCCTTTCGAAACCAATATTGGATCTAGATAGTAATTCTTTTCTTAGCGATATACATCAACCGTCAAATTTTTAGGAAAATCGTTAGAGCCGTTTTCGAGATCCGTGTCCAGGTTCTACCCACTCAGGTTTTTGAGTCCACCTAGGTTCCTCTATGAAGATCTGACTTAAATAGAAGCAATGTAAAAAATGTTTTGCTTAGTCTAGTCTTTGATGACTTAATGTGCTAAGATATTCATTCAATATTTTCAGCTGGAATAACTAAGTTTGAGGATGTGCAGTGGAGTAGCTAGGGTGGGGGAGGAAGCCCGAATTTGAAAATCCCCGTGGGCCTCCACTTGAGGGGGTCCTTAAATGAGTACCCGGAATTTTGTTTTTACATTAAATATTACGCTATTATCTCATATCATGATGTCGAAAGTCAAAATCTAGGGGAACCTAAAGAAGTCAAGCCCCCCGGGCCCCCCAAATGCCTAGCTACGCCACTGACCTATCTCTCTTCTAGCTTCATTAAGTATATTTACATAGTGTGTGCCATTTTAGAAAATGTGAAGTTTTACATTACATTGAAATATTTTGAAACTAAAATTTGTCGCTTTATTCTGACTTTTTAATTTTGTTTTCTAAGTTTCGGACGTTCTTTATTCTGGGTTTTTATTTTGTTCTCTGTTTCGGGCGTTCTCTCTTTCAGAGATTGTTACGTTTTAGTCCAAAACCTCATAGAGGGGGGATGCAGGGGATAACAGCGGCCAGGATTCTGGAACATCGGGAACACAGTCCCTAACGCAGAACTCTTCATTTTGCGGTGAGGCGAATAATAATTGATAAATTTGTGCGTCATTTGCGTGGTTCATGAGAAAAGAAAAATTTGACGTCAAAAAATTTGCACAACTAGTGTGAGGTCAATTTTGTTCAATGTCTGAATTTAAAGGAAAAGCCTCTGACCAACTTTATATAGTAACTATAGTTGCTGTTGTTTTGTAGAACAAAAGTCTTACTCAGTGTATTGGGTGTACAATAAATTTAAAATTATTGACAGCCAGGAAGGCTTCAGCAGTTGGTTACGATATAAATATGAACATTATTACAGTATATGTTTGGAGTTCAATTGAACACAAAGTCTGCTCTGTATGCTAAAAGATTGCGGACGGAGAATTCCATCTTAAAAATAGACATATTAAAACAGTTCATGCTTAACTGAATATCTGAGTCATTAGGGTTGGGTGTGTAGGTTGGGTTTGAAGAAAATATCTTGACGTCCGTGTTCTATCTAAATCTATCTGTTTGATGATTAAAACGATAAGCGTTTAAAGAGAGTAGGAAGCTATTCTCACGTTGAAACACGATATGTTACAGGATTTTACATTACCTCAAACAAATCAAATTGACTCTAGAAATTGAGGGATCGTTTTTTTCAGACAGCCGACATAATGGCCTTTTTTATAACAAAATATAATAAACCTTAATGATACTTTAGTAAATTTTAAAAGTTTGGCCAACCATAAAAAAAATCAGTAGTTTCAAACCGAAACGACTGACACTGGTATAAAAAAAAACGGGTAAGGTCTACCTTAGTAGGATTTATAGAACATGAATAAAAAACAATAACTTCTAACCCTTAAAATAAAAGATCTCTCTCTCTCTCTCTCTCTCTTTATATTTATACATGGGCGTAGCCGGCGGGGGGGGGGGGGGGTTGGGGTTCACCCCCCCCCTGAAATGAAATCGGGGTAGGAATTTAATGACTGATTTTTTTTGCTTTATTTTCGTTTATTTAAGGTGAGATTTTAATACTAAACCATCACTTGCCCCAGCACAGCCAAGATTTTTTAGTTTAAAACCCCCCAACAGATGATTTTGACGATAAAACTTCCCTTTTCTATATTAAATCTTAAGCAAAATACAGTCACCTAAATCTAAGAGCGTAGTCAAGAGAGGTTACACATTTCTACCAGTGGCTGGGCTTCATTTATAAAGTGCAGTGAATGTGGCTCAACAAAGATGACTAAGATGGATTTTAAGAGTCAGTTACAGAGATCAGGTCTCAATGAAGGAAATCCTATGCCGAACTGGGAGTACTAAGACCCCTTAGTAAGGTTGTGACAGTGTCGCATGAAGTTTGCGGGACATGTTCTCCGACAAAATGAATAACGAATAATAAGAGTTGCGATGACATCCTTGTACAATGTAGCGCCACACTTTCATGGAGGTCCTCAGAGCAGGTGGGAAGAAGCTTCAGACATTGCCAGTGACAGATTTTTGTGGAAACAGCTTGCCGCCAAATGCGCCGAACGGCGCGGGAGGGTCTAAGTCAGCGCTCCCCCAGACCCCCTTGCCGAGAAGGGGCATGGAGTCTACAATTTTCCCACTAACTCCAGGAAGAACATATTCTAGGGCACAATAAACGTCTTCCGAAAGAATGAAGGGTCAGAATGTAATAAAGATTTATTATGTACACACACACATATATATATATACACACATATCCCACCCCGCCCCGAAAAAAAACATCCTGGCTACGCCCATGTATATATATATATATATATATATATATATATATATATATATATATCAGGGTCGGTACTCAAATGGGCCTAAAAGGCCTTATGAATGCCACTATGGCACGTATTATATTATTAAAGGTTTTATAATATTCTCATATATATATATATATATATATATATATATATATATATATATATATAAGCGTCGAATGAGCTTCATATTAAAAACATCTTTTACAGACTATAGTGTAATAATAATTTAATCTAACACATTTAAAAAAATGTAATAGACTACATCCGTAGACAGTGCTATTAGTAGCCTTCATCCTTTTAGGGCCTATATACATATATTTTAAAAAGCAACATAAGGCCTATATTTCTTATAAAGATATAGAACATGCATACAGTTATCGATTCATTATAAAAAATAACATTATGATTTTGAGAACAGATAGGCCTATAATTGAGGCCCATCGTATAATATACAATTTATGTACTGTACTGTATAGAAATGCCTGGGCCGATTTTGACATTCAGTCCGCCCCAGATATATATATATATGAGAATATTAAAAAGTTAGATATTTTGTGTGTGTACAAACTCTTTACCACACAGACCAACAGACTGACAGAGTGAGTTGATTTGTAAAAACAACAGTTTACGAAAAAAACAAACAACTTGAAACACAAATCTAGATCTTACAAGTTGACTTCTAGAAAAGCTACAGCCAAAACTAAGAATAGGTCATCGAATTAGTCAATCTCGGCAGGTATTTCAACTACTTCCTCTCTCTCTATGATGTAGACTCATGTAGATGACCTAGAGCTGATAGTCTCCAAATGTCCATAAATGTAAACAACAAAAATGACAAGCATTTTGTATTTTTCTTTCCTGACCACCCAGGGCAATGTTTCAGCAAATATCTCTGTCCTTCTATTTAAAAGCGCTCTCTAAGCACGTGGCCTTGACTACAACGATATCCTCTGTTCAGCCAGTGTATATCCTGTAAAGTGCCCAACCTTTTGGACTTTTGTTTCAAAGCGGAACTACTATTATTGGTTACACCTTTTTTAAAAAACAAAATAGCATTAATCTTTGGTTTACAAAGTTATTTCAAGGCTACTATGGAAATGTATTCTTAATAACTAAAAAAATAATATATAGTGATTTTACATTTCGTGATGCAATTTAGAAATCTTTATTGTACAACCAAATAGTGACCAATTATAGACGCTTTACCTCTATGAATAAAGTATGAAAAATGATTGTACGCTTAAAGGGCATTAGTTAAAAACGGTGGCAATATTATGTCGAATTATCATTTCCGGGGTCAACATTTTTTATTGTTATTTTACTGGATCGGTATTTAGATAAATATCTTGGAAAGTTAAGGAATTTGAAATAGGGCTTTGTTGCGTGAATGCGTTTCGTATCTTTGGTTTTAAACTAGAATTAGTAAATTGGGCCGGAAGTACATTTTTTCTTATATTTCTTTTGCATTTTTCATTTCTTATTTTAAATTAAACTGACATTATTAGACTGTGAATTTTAGTGTACCTGATAGAAATAAAATTTTACACAAAAAGAAAATGACTTAATTGACCCGGACGTTAGGATCACTGATCTGAATCCTGTAGAATTGCACAAGGTCAAATCACCGATGCGTAAAACTGCGGATTCTTGCGTAGGTGAAAACTACCGTATAAAAGAAAGTTGATTATGAACATCTCAGTACAGGGTATCCAATAGCGGACATTGAACTGGTTACAGCACAATACAAGTAAGTAGATAGAAAACAAAGATTTTTTACAAGAGAACGTTACATAGAGCCTTCTAGGCTATATACTTATTAGTATTAGTTTTATTTACTTGGAGTTGTTTGGACTTAGATCCTCCAATTGGATGGCACACTGTCTCTTTATCAATCGTTCTCAAGCCATGTTCTTAGCTTCATTCCAACTGGGGTCCACTGCCTTGAGATCCTCAATGAAAGTACGGCGCCATGATCAAATTCTTTCGTAAGTCGTGTCAGTTAGCCGCTTTGCCGGCACTGATGCATTTCCTTCCATGTGTCAGCTAAGGTTGGTTTCTTTCCGTTGAAGGCTTTGACATAAATCGGGCGCTGGATTGCCTATCAAATTTGGTCTAACGCCGTCATCTCGAATTGGCCGCTATCGCAACATGTATGAAATTATCTTTATTTTCGAAGATTTTCGCAGTTTGCATAACAATTAAAGTTTTACCGGGTGGCGTCGATAGACCCACGACAAACCCTTCTTCTTTCTGATCCCGGCTTGGAACATGCACAAACACAATTCAACCGTAAAAAGTTTTTGAATTAATTTTGTTGTTAGAATCTGAACGTCCATTGACGCAACTCCTTCTCCTACACAAATATATTGTTACATTAGTTTTATAGTCAGATTTGGTGCCGTAGTAACAGCTACTGAGTTGCCTTCAAAATACTTGCGTGTGTGTGTGATTGTGAAGTCTAACATAATGGAACCAACATTTCTTTTTTTCCAGTGATCTTACCAAGCATAAAAGGAACACTGTTCCTCGTCACGTCGATTGTTTCCCATTTAGCCGCTCTTCCAACCAACGTGATCAACAAATGCCCTCAGCCCTCAGAACTAAATCCGGTTCCACCATTTTTCATCTACGGCCATCCGGAAGATTGCCAGCAGTTCTTTCTTTGCGTGTTTGGGACTCCGTATTTGATGAGTTGCCCGGCTACGACCAGCTTTAGTGAACTTCTGGGAGTTTGTGTAGATAGATACTCGCCTCAAGACATATGCGCTCGTAAGTTGACCAGTTTTAGGAATGATTTATAGGACAGATGTTTTTGTTTTCATCAACTCTTTTAATGTATCCAAACTTATTCTAATGTATATTTTAAGTTCCTTTTGTATACCAGTTATCTTAATATTAGGTATCTTAATAAATAAAATAATAGTTATTGTAGTAAAGAAACGAGTTTATTCTTGTGTAGCTTATTATTAAGAGTAAAATAAATATGTAAACATTACAAGATAAAGAAAAAACAGTTTCATCTGGTTCATAACAAAAAAGACATTAAAAAATACTTACGAATAAAAGACATTGCCTCCATTTTACAACTTATAGAGCAATTGTTTTGATCTTAATAACTAATGAATGTTAGATTAAAAAAAAACAATCTATATATATAATTCTCTTCTTCCCTGAACAGTTTAAACGAGTTGTAAGGAGTAAAGGAAAGATCACTCTGCGGATAGTCCACGAGAAAACAAGAGGGGGGGGGTGCATGGGCGTAGCCAGGATTTTTTTTCGGGGAGGGTTTTGGGGGGGGGGGAGATTCCCCCGCGGAAAAATTTCTTATATATATATATATATGTGTGTGTGTGTGTGTACATAATTAATCTTTATTACATTCTGACCCTTTCGGAAGACGTTTATTGTAGCCTCCCCGCCCTTGATAGCAAGGGGGTCTGGGGGAGTTCGCAGCGAAGCCCCGCCGCCGAACACTATTACTGGTATTGAAAGCCAACAAAATGCAAGGGGGTCTGGGGGAGTTCGCAGCGCTCCCCCAGCGCGGGGCGAAGCCCCGCCGCCGAGCACTATTTCTGGTATTGAAAGCCAACAAAATGCATATTCTGAGGTATCTACAGTGCATTATCTTGCTATTAAAAAGTTTTATTTCAAAAACCTAATGTGCTATTCTTACTGACTTAGACCCTCTCGCGCCGTTCGGCGCATTTTCCGGCAAGCTGTTTCCGCAACTCTTATTTTGCGTAATTCATTTTGTCGGATAACATGTCCCGCAAAACCTCATGCGACGCTCTGTCACAACCTTACTAAGGATTCGACTCCCAGTTCGGCATATGATTTCTTTGCTTTAGACCCGATCTCTATGACTGACTCCTAAAATCTGTCTTAGCCATCTAGCCATTAACCATGATTTTCAATTTCGGCAGAAGACTATTCACACTTAATTAATGGAGCCCAAGCCACTGGTAGAAATTTGTAAACTTTCTTGACTACGCTCTTGGAATTACATGCCTGTATTTCGCTTTAGATTTTATATCGAAAAGGAAAGTTTTTTCATCAAATCATCTGTTGAGGGGTTTTAAACTAAAAAATCTCTTTTTTTTTGTTTTGTTTTGTTTTGTTTTTAATTCAAAACCCCATTTAGCTACGATCATAGAATTTGGTGACTGTAGTTTGCTTTAAAATAATATTGAAGAGAGAGGTTTCCAACTCTAAACGCTCTGTAGGGGAATTTTAAACTCAAAACCATCTGGAGGGGTTTTCAACTTTAAAAAAAAAGCCACCTGGAGGAGGGGGATTTAAATTCAAAACCCCTTTGGCTACGCTCATAGATTTTATAGTGTGTAATTTGCTTTTTTTTTATATTGAAGAGGTACTTTTTAGCTTCAAACCCCAACTGGAAAAGGGGGATGGGGGGGGGGGTTTAACTCAAAACCCATTTTGGCTACGCTCATAGAATTTTGAGTGTGTAATTTGCTTTTTTATATTGAAGATGGGGTTTATCGTAAATTTTGGATGGGGTTTTAAAATCAAAATCTTCCTCAACTTTGCTGTTGGAATTTGGGGATTGTTGTTTGCATTTGTTTTGTTTTGTTTTATAGAAGAGGGGGATTTAACTGCAAAAACCCCTGGTAGGGGGGTTAAAATT
This sequence comes from Biomphalaria glabrata, assembly GCF_947242115.1. Taxonomy (NCBI): domain Eukaryota; kingdom Metazoa; phylum Mollusca; class Gastropoda; family Planorbidae; genus Biomphalaria; species Biomphalaria glabrata. The sequence goes on along the minus strand of NC_074715.1, from coordinate 30,374,196 downwards.
CAAAACCCCCTGTAGGGGGTTTTAAACTCAAAGGCCCTGGTAGAGGGATTTGTATCTCAAAACCCCCTGATAGGGGTTTTTAAAATCTCAAAACCCCCTGGTAGGGGGATTTAAACTCAAAACCCCCTGGTAGAGGGTTTTGAACTCAAAACTGCCTCGGCTGTGCTGTGGTAAGTGATGATTTAGTATTAAAATCTCATTTAAAATAAACAAAATGAAAGCTAAAATCAGTCATTTAATTCCGTCCCCCCCCCCGCGGGGGGGGGGGGGAATTCATTTCGGGGGGGGGGGGGTTTGAACCCCAAGAACCCCCCCTGGCTACGCCCATGGGGGGGTGAGAACACGTGTTCACAACCTAGCAGGGCAGGTATATCACCCTTTTTTTTTAAATTTCTACCTCACGTTAAAAAAAGAGGGGGGGGGGGAGTAATCTACTCTGTAGTAACTATCGAAGCGACAGAGCACGCTCTAGAGCAGTGATTCCCAAAGTGGTCTATATGGACCCCCAGGGGTCTACGAAGACTTCCAAGGGGTCTACGAAAGGGAAAAAATAAATTGGGGGTCTATGAGGTGTCCACGGGGGTCTACGATAATAGATTTTATTTAATTAAATTAAAGTCGTCACCTTAATTTTAACATCAAATTAATGTAATTCTTTCATACACTAATATACGATTTGTACCCGAGTTAATCCTTTAAATATTTATCCTGCCATTCAAATCAAAAACTGTTTGTATCTAATTTCAATTTCTACATGCAACCAATGTTTAACAAAAAGAATGTAGACTGTACAGCGTTGATTATTGAAAATTATTATTTATTCCTTCCTTGTCATACTAGCCATTGCCTAAGTGCCTTTTTATACCGATATGAAATCAATTATGCTGAAGGATCATTTGAGACAATGCCTGCAACTTGACAAAATAGATAACGATTTGAAAAACGTTCGTATCAGATCAGAATAGACCCACAAAATCTCTCTTCGACATCATATAGAGAAGATAATGGTTTGTGAGCGTCTTACAACATCTCTTTAAATATAGCAAAATACGGAAAACACTCTAGGTAAAACATTAATTGTAGTTCGTTGTAGTTTTAAATAACTGTTTTACACAAATCTACATCTGATATTATTAAACGAATTTCTTTAAGCAACAGTACAGTTGTTCAAGGTCACATCGGTGACATGAGTTATAAAATTAAAAGCTGCTTTTGTAATTTTTTCCAAACGACATATATACAGTTTGGGATCAGCGGCAAACAGGCTCTGATAGTGTGTAGTGCTGTGTACTGCTAACTGGCTTAAGGTCGCCGGCTCCTTATTATTAAAAGGGTTGACCCACGAAACCTTTCCCATGTTCGGGTATAGCTACAAGGCAGCACACTTCGAATTCAGTTTTCCTTCTGCTAGGTGGGCTGCAAGCCAAGTCTAATGAGCCCTTCCTGCCGAAAGCTTACTGGTTTAGGTACTCACTAGGTACCTTCACACCTTCTCTTGTTAGTGAAAACAGTACTGCGCACCCAATATTTGAGCCAGACGTGAAAGATCAAAAAAATACATGAGAAAATGCTCTTTGCGAAAACTTTTACAATGATACATAAGGCTAATTAATTAATTGATTGATTACTATTTAATGTTTGAAGTCTACATTCATAGATCAACAAATTCCTACATGAAACATAATATCCGTAGCAACGGATAATAGATGTGAAAAAAAAATTCAAATGTGTTTGGTGATTCCAGTAATAAATATAAATTGTTTTTTTAATTAGTTTAAATTACAATTTTATCAATAAAAAAAAATCTACACTGTATGTAGCTTTAAATTAGTTTTTCATTCATTAACTCACTACAGTTAGAAATTTGTTTTAAAAATGTTTTGATGAATTTGCAAAAATTCAATACAAGTTAAGTAGGGGGTCTACCGAAAACCAGAAAAAATGACAAGGGGTCTACGAGACAAAAAAGTTTGGGAACCACTGCTCTAGAGTTTGGACACAATGGAAAGATTACTCTTTTATTTTTGCAACTCGGACGGAGGGAGTTATCCTAGGTAATTTAAGAGTGAAAAAAAAAGACAATTTTCGTCTGTATATTTCAGGAGATTGGTATGAGTTTTCAAAAGATTTTAATAATTTCCGGATATTTCCAGGACTTTTTCGTATATTTTGCAATTTCAGGAGATTTCCAGGACCTCCTGTTAAATCGACTGGAGGCCGCGGGAAATTTGTTATAAGTTATAAATTGGTTTAATTTAATAATTTATACACCTAAAATTAGCGCGGGTCCTATAAAAGTGCTGGGCCCACTGCGGTCGCATTGGTTGCAGTGGCCTAAGGTTAGCCCTGCAAAATAGCGGCGTATGCTACGCCGCCGGTCGACTAGTGGATATATATATATGGCCTCGTTCAGTCGCGAAACAACTAAGGATGCCTGGGCACTAGCTGTGGTCGGAACGATGTCTCCCACACATCAGTTCCACCATCTCCACGCAGCTGATGTTTCCAAAGGACTGGCAAGTGCTAATACAGTTTGGGGTCAGCGGCGTCGCAGGCTCTGCCATGGGGTAGCACTTAGTGCTACAGACTGCCTAAGGGTCACCGCCTCATGATTTTTCCTAAGGGTTGATTCTCGAAGCCTTTCCCATGGTTGTGTATAGCTGCAAGCTATGGCTAACGAGCCCCTCCTGTCCGCAGCTCACTGGTTAAGGCGCCAGTTACTTGCATTCGTCCCTACTTCTGCTAGTGAAAAGAGTTCCGCCGGACTCAATATCTAAGCCACTCGTGAAGGCCAGAAGTTGGACTGGATGTCAGAGTATATCCAACCACTATAAATGTTTCGACGAGTGTAGTTTTGTATTACTTTCTGAACACTAGGTCACTAGATTGATTTATTTCTCAACACTAGGTTTTCTGATATTAAATTGTTGAGAAAAACAACAAAATCATCTTCAGGGATTGCACAATTTAATAATCCAGATCCAGATTATATAATAAATACACACTAACAATTTTCAAAGTAAGAATGTACATTATAATTCAGTTTCAAAACCAAAGCTACAGAAATTACTTTGTATTAAACTTATGTCTTCTTGAACCGAGTTTAACATAATGAACCCCCCCCCTTTTTTTTTTAATATAATATATATATATACTCTTTCTAACCTAGTCTGAACTAAGAGCCTCAGAAATCTCCAGCAATGAAAGTTATATAATTTTTGTTTATTAATTACCTCCCCTAAATTATTTTCCGACTCTGTAGGTATTAGAATCGATCAATGCTCAAGAAAAACATTTTGTTTGTGTTCTGTAACCTTGGCACATTTTGTCACGTGACAATACCCTATGGGTAACGAAACAATTGAAAAGAAATGAGCCTTGAGAAAAACAAATTTCTTTCATTACAGAAGAAAACGCTGTGCGAGAGTGTTCTCGAGGGGCTTCTCTACTTGCTCACCCACAGCTGTGTCACAGATTTTACAACTGCTCTCTTGTCGTTGAAACCAGCTCAATACTTGGTCGGTATCAAGATGAATGCCCGTATCCGCAATACTTCGACACCTTGGAGAAGGTCTGCAAGCCTTATTCAGAAGTCAGTTGTCTGGACAGACTAGAAGTAAAAGACAAGTGTAAGTATTTCTACATTTAGAAGAGGGAGAGAGAGAGAGAGAGAGAGAGAGAAGACATACATGCTTATGTTGTTGTTTAGTTGTAAACTAAACTGAAAGAAAAAACTTTTTAAAATGACAAAGTAAGTCTAATGTCTGAAAGAAAACTTACTAAAAAAAAAATGTATACCAATTTATAGTAATAAAATATGAATTGTTGTTCTTAAGATCTAAAATACTTTCCATGCTTTCCTGTCCTCTTGTTCAGGTGAATATTCCAAGGCTTATGAGTGTACAGACGTTGAACACTGTGAGGACTGTCAGGCAGTTTTTCCTTCTTGTCAAGGTCTTACTGATGGTATTTATGTAAGTCACATTTACTTGTTTTCTCCATCAGTGTCCCAGTGGTTTTGCAAATCCTTCTTTCTCTCTTCTTCTCTCTCTATCTTGTCGTTTCCCCTTTTTCTTGTTACCTGTCTCTCACTTGTTTCCCACTCTCTTGTTCCCCCACTCTCTCTTGTTCCTCTCTATCTTGTTCCCTCTCTATCTCTATCTTGTTCCCCTTCATTCCCTCTTGACTTGTTCCCCTTCTTTCCCTCTTGTTTTTTTTTCTCTCTCGTTCCTCCCCACTCTCTCTCTCTCTCTTTTCGCTCTTTCTTTTGTTCCCCCTCTCTTTTTCTCTCGTTCCCCCATCTCTCTCTCCCTTTCTCTCTTGTACCACACACTCATACTACTAGTTTAACGACATAAATGAACGTGTTCAACATTGTATCTCCAGCCTAATCCCGAGAAATTGTGGACAACCTTCTACCTAACGTGTACAGATGAAAGAGTGGCTACCTTCACATGCCCTCCCTTCCTTGATAAGCCTGGCATCTTCTCTCCCAGAGCCAAGAAGTGCGTGAGCCTGTACGAAGTTTCCTCCAGCGATAACTTCCTGGGGAGGAAGCCGACATGTGTGAGTAAATTGCCTGGGACTTATCCAGTTTTGCAAGATCCACGCGTGTACTACTCTTGCCCTGGCCCACAGGTCGCCTATTGTCCCGAAGGGTCTGTTTTTAGTCAACAAACTCAAACGTGCAATGCCCCTTGAGTAACTGAAAATTAGATATGTAGAAACCAGAATTAGATCAGTCCAAATGTTAAACAAAACTTGGGTATCCTCTTTTAATAAACTATGCCTAGCAAATAAAGGCACCACAGCAAACATAGTCACATTATATAGATCTAGATACTTCGACAATGCAATATATTTAATCTTGTAAGTACAATGTTTCTAGTCCAATCATCTGAGCCCTTGAACAATTAAAATAATTAACTAGAAACGGAGCCTAACGGCGGCTGGTATTTTCATGAATAAAAAAAACATCAGCAAATAAAAATGTAAATAGCATTTGCGACATTAAACCAAGCCATCGTCATTGTACGTTTGTAAGTGTACATGTTAGTCATTTTAATCTTTAAGTTTAATTTCTAATTATTTCATTTTGTAACTGAGTGATTGCTGCACGGCCATGGTTTCCTAATTGACTCGTCTTTATATATTTGATATTGTGATTGTATTGTAAATTCTTGTTTGGTTGTGCATTTTATGTGCAATAAAATGATGTTTGAATTTTAAACATTGAAATGTCTCATGATTAAATTGAACAATGTTTTTAGAACTATGCTGTTACTACCGTTCTGTTTGCTGTTACATTTATTGAAATATTACTGAGCAAACTATTTATCACGAAAATTAAACTTTTAAATATGATCTTGTTGTTTTTTTTTATTAGTTTCATTTTGTTTTAGTTTCATTATAATGGCAATGTCTTCGATGCCGAAGATTAAGGAAGAGTGCCGTGTTGAGCGTGCAGACAAAGCCGTTGTCCGCCAGCGATCAATTTCAGTTTTGTTTTCGTCTTCTGCGCCTGTCTTAAATAATGGCGTTTCTTTGGGTCTCAAATGTGTGTCCATTAAGATAAGATAAGATTATTTTATTGATGCAATCAAATGGAAATTCAGTTTGACTACAATAGACAACCTCAGCGTAACTACTTTACATAAACAATATGGATGAAAATTCGAACAACATTCACTCACAAAACACATACACATTCCCAACCAGCGCTTTATGAGTTTGACTTCTATGTACTTCTCGATGAGGACAGCTGATCTTGTACCACTCTGACCGATAGTGGGATAAAGGAATTTTTAAATCTTTCTGTTTTAGACCTAATGGAAAAGAGACGACCACTTCGTTCAGATCTTATGTAACAGTGGTTTAATGTGTGCAGATGGTAGCTGTTTTTGAGTGATATACGACGCTTTTTTAATTAGTCTATTAAGTCTATGTCTTTGTGCCAGTGAAGTATTATCATACCAGCAGGTGATGGCAAAGTTGATTAAACTGCTAATAGTTGCTGTGTAGAAGAGTTTGATTATTGTTTTGTCGATGTTACATTTTCTTAGCTTTCTGAGATAGAAGAGTCGCTGGTGAATTTTTGTGTAGAGGTTTTGGCAGTGTTTACTCCATTTCAGTTTGTTGTTGATAGTTGTACCTAGATATTTATATTCTTGTACTTGTTCTATGGGTTGGTTATTTATCTGAATTTCTGCAAGATGGCCGTTGTTTTTCCTAAAATCAATAATCATTTTTTAGTTTTCTGAACATTTCAAATTAGATCTCCTAGCGCTCCCCCAGACCCCTTACTGGCAAAGACGGGGAGTCTACAATTTTTCCACTAACTCCAGGAAGAAATTCTAGGGCACAATAAACGTCTTACGAAAGAATGAAGGGTCGAAATGTAATAAAGATTATGTACACACACACATACATACAAACATATAAATATATTTTTTGCGGGGGGGGGGGGAGAGAAAAAAAATCCCCCCCAAACCCCCCCCCGAAAAAATCCTGGCTACGCCCATGTTTCTACTGGTACTCTGTAATTGATCATTTCTACTGGTACTCTGTAATTGATCATTTCTACTACTACTCTATTATTGATAATTTCTACTGGTACTCTGTTATTGATCATTTCTACTGGTACTCTGTTATTGATCATTTCTACTGGTACTCTGTTATTAATAATTTCTACTGGTACTCTGTAATTGATCAATTCTACTACTACTCTATTACTGATCATTTCTACTAGTACCGGTACTCTGTTATTGATCATTTCTACTGGTTATCTGTTATTGATCATTTCTACTGGTACTCTGTTATTGATCATTTCTACTAGTACTCTGTTATTGATCATTTCTACTACTACTCTGTTATTGATCATTTCTACTAATACTCTGTTATTGATCATTTCGACTATTACTCTGTTATTGATCATTTCTACTATTACTCTGTTATTGATCATTTCGACTATTACTCTGTTATTGATCATTTCGACTATTACTCTGTTATTGATCATTTCTACTATTACTCTGTTATTGATCATTTCGACTATTACTCTGTTATTGATCATTTCGACTATTACTCTGTTATTGATCATTTCGACTATTACTCTGTTATTGATCATTTCTACTAATACTCTGTTATTGATCATTTCTACTGGTACTCTGTAATTGATCATTTCCACTACTACTCTGTTATTGATCATTTCTACTAGTACTCTGTTATTGATCATTTCTACTGGTACTCTGTGTCGCAACTATTGCAATAGTTGTATAATAATAATATTCTTAATCTAATAGCGCCGCTTTCATCAATAGGCGACGACGTCATTTCCAGTAATTTTATTTTGTGTACTAGTTACTCTCCCCTTGTCGCTTCGTCATAAATTTTCGTATGACGTCAAATTATTCTTCTTAATCTTTTGGTAGGCTCCCTCCATCTTGGGCTGCAGAGCCAAGTGTATCCTTGGAGTTCCTTAGCGTTGGTCTTGTTATATATTCTTGAATTATTTTGACCCCTGTTAAGGGTTAGCTTTAATTTCACATTGTAAAGTTTTTTTAATGTGGATTCGATCGTATTTTATAATTAAATTAGAGGATTAGAAGAATCTTTTATTTGTCTTTCTATAGGGTATCAGTTTTCGTATCAGGACTGAAGTTCTCAGTCTCAGGTTTTCTGTCTGAGGCTTTTGTCTCATGTTTTGGGACTGAAGTTCGAGTCTGAGGTTCCAGATTCCAGATTGTGGGTTTTCTATATCCAGACTTGGTGTACAATGTGACGTTAGGAGTTGTGTTGCTAAGCTGAACTTTGATTCTACATTGTTGTTGAACATTCATCTTGATTGAAGATAGATCTACTTGTGTTGCCCATGTTATATGAAGTCCACGACACCTGATTGAAGAATCTTTGTCTTGGAATAACATATTGATGAGGTCAATACTATTTTTTCTTAAAATACTATTTAAGTATTTAATTGGAACCATATTATACTAGATCTTTATGTGCTTGTATTTGTTATCATTGTCATTGATCAGATATTATTTTCATTGTATAAATATCATTTAATTAAAATTTTTAATTTAATTTAAATCATCAAACACATTGTCTATTAGTTTATGTACAACTGGGTGTGTATGGAGTGTCTGTCGGGCTGAACTTGGGCCTAAAATTAATAAAAGTTAAAAAGTAATTAGAACACATACACACACATTGAAATTATCATTATTTGTAATACCTAGACAATTTAATAATTTAGTAATTTAATACTTAATAATGAAATTAATTCAAAAAAGTCCTGACACCCTGTTATTAATCATTTCTACTGGTACCCTGTTATTGATCATTTCTACTAGTACTCTGTTATTGATAATTTCTACTGGTACTCTGTTATTGATCATTTCTACTGGCACCCTGTTATTGATAATTTCTACTGGTACTCTGTTATTGATCATTTCTATTGGTACTCTGTTATTGATCATTTCTACTGGTACTCTGTTATTAATAATTTCTACTGGTACTCTGTTAACGATCATTTCTACTGGTACCCTGTTATTGATCATTTCTACTGCTACCTAGTTACTGTGAAAAAAAATCTGAAAGATACATTTACTTTAATGGCTTTAATAATATATTCAATGACTGGGCAGAATTTAAGTCGTTGGTTAACATGCATGACTAGATGCATGACGCGTAGTACGTAATCATCTTCTTTTTTGAAGTAACGTCTGTATTTTATAAGATAAGATAAGACAATACATTTTTATTTTATTTTCTAAGAGTAGATCTGGCTCTAGTACCACAAACACCAGAGGTATACGTTGTCCGTGATTTGGACAGGAGGAACACAGCCTCTCGTTATTTCTGAATGGAATGGAATCACCCTCAATTACATATCATACACAGTTCCTATCACTATGTTTCTATTATTTTATCAAATCCCTTGTTTTGTTTTATTTCTTAAAATTTAATTTTAATGCGACTATTGTAAGGGTTTTAAGCGATCCTAACAAATATTTTTAAATGCCGATTGGTTATGTCCCTTGTAGCAATATGATGTATAAAAAATCCCATCCTTTAATACCGTAGGGCTATACAACTTCCTTTTTCATTCAATCATTTTAATTTAAAATAATGATACACTTATAAGTTTAATATTACAATAAAGTACACTGAACTCAAGCGACCCTAACATTAGACGTTAGATACATCAGACTCTTTCATAACACACTGACTCATCATACGCATGTTACACACAACAATGCAATATGAACTCTATTGCCAAAGGGAATAATTCAGCATCAAATAAACATACACAAACAACACAATGTCAACTTCCAGTGGCGTAGCTAGCCGTGTGCGAGTGGTGCGGGCCGCATGGGGCATCAAGTGGTGAGGGGGATCAAACTTAGGATAAATTTTCTCAATAAAATCAAGCATTGTACACATACATGAACAAAGACAAACAACTGAATTTGAAATGTTGACCAGAAATTAATTTAGGCATTCTTAATTAATTAATTAATCTCCTATGTTCTTTCTTAAATTCAACGTAAGCTGTTAACTAGGTTGAATCAAGTTTTACTACATTCGTTTTACACGCTCAATCACATTTTGTTACTCCATTGTTCAGTACGCTGGTTTCATCTAGATCTAGAGTTTAGAAATAAATGCCTTAGACTCTAAAATAGCAGAATCTGGCACTTAATGGGCATCGTGAACAAGTTGAAGAAAAATGACAAATACAAAATCTAGGTCATTTCTTATGGTTTGTGAAATTACTATTCAAGAACGATCCACTCTTCAGAGAACATTTGCTTCGAACTAATTTAGTTCCAGACCAAACACATACAAAACGAGCCTGTTGTAATATTGGGTGATAATGAGCCAAACATTTTTCAATTTTTTTAACAGTTCATCTGACTTCACAAAACTGTATACATTTTTCCAAATGAGGTTACGTTGTCATGGATACTGCCGTGGTACAGATTCTGTAGTATTTCATTGACATCATCTTCATTCATTCTCTGCTGGAACCATTCTCTGAGTTTGGCTGGAATTCGGGCTGAAGCTGAAATCTATTCAGTAACATTTTTGGGTACACTGGACCGTTTGCACACTTTTTTATTGACTTCTGCACACCGCTAGGACGTCTTCAACACAATAACTGAAACTAGCCTTAAGCGCTTGGTTAAACCCGCTGGAGCGCCACAGGACAAGTCGTTAGGATAGTTATGGATTCATTTTCAATATTATAGAAACTCAAGAAACATTGACTAGAACTCTTCTACTAGGTCTGAAGCAGGCGCATTGTTAGTTGCTATGCGTCTTCATTTTTTTTAACCTACCTTGAGTTTTTTGGCCCCTGTATTAACTGAATTAAGGACTAGTCACTAGTCTACCTTCAAAAACAAGAGCTTGTCAATTCGAGACTGCGCACTTAAACGGAAAAGATTAAAAACATTCTTAACAACTAATCTGAAGTACATCGCTGAAGCCAGTGTTACCTTAACAGAATGCATGTGCTTAGATTTGGTGATTATCACAGAACCTCAAAGACGTGTTAGCCACAAGATGCCAGACGGTAAAAAGGTGA